>NC_143253.1:28222500-28580833 GCF_984573655.1 Nuphar pumila
TTTTTCTCGAAAAAAACCATTTATTGAAAATGTCTCCAAGAGAAGCCCTCGTCGAGAAATTACCTTGAACGATACAAGTGACTTTGGTTTATGTAACGACCCCAACTCATACCCAAGAAAAAGTGACAAATTTTTTTTTAAAAACAAATGCGGAAACATTCTCAGAGAGCCGGGGCCTTTACAGTTAAACACAACCGCCACCACAAGGGATCTTATACTCATCTTTCATACCAAACCATAATCAAACAAAACTTATTTATTCAAATGTAAAGAGTCTGAAACATAATTAATTAAAGGTAAAGAAAGCAAAAAGAAAGAGCCACGTCATCCCAAGAATCTGCCCTGCAGTCATGTAGTCCTCTCGTGACTCTTTTCAAAAGTAAGCCCTCCTTACTAGGCATTTGAGACTGCGAAAAACACAAAAAGTAGGGTGTCAAAATTCAAAGAATTCTGCGTATGAATCTCTCAAATGAAACAAATAAGCATAAAGAACACAAATAAGATTCATGCAATAATTTAGAGGAATGCATTTATGACAAATTCGTAATTCAATTAATTATTTATGCAATAGGGAACAATTGTTAAGCATAAGGGACAATTTAATAATCAATAGGGGTCATAAGTTAAGCAATATAGACATTTAACATGCAGTAGGGAAGAAACATTATGCATTCATCAATATATTACAATTAAGGGAACAAGTAAATATGAATGATCTAATGCATAACAGGAGTATGCATGATTTCAATGCACATGTATGAATACATTATTATCTTTAGTCAAGTTTTCTTTTTCATATGCATGTTCTTATTAAATGCACACAATTTAAGTTTCTCTTTTTAATTACCGTTGCCTGCGGATACACCAAACGGGTAAAATTCCCGAGGTCAAGTTAGGTTGTCAGGGTAACTTAGCACACAATTTGTATTTTATTACTGAGTTCCAAACTTAGCCCTCGACCGATATCAGGAAACAACACCATCCATCAGAACATTAGAAATCAGTATCTAATGTCGGGGACATCAACATCCACAAGTACCACTTTTCTTGGTATACCAAAACAACAGTTGTGTCTATACACCACCCCTAGGCAAAGTGACAGATTTTTTATAAAACCGTGGTCAGGAGAAGAACCTCAATATCGGGTTCAAGGACAACAATAATGCACACAGAGTTTTTGTATCCTCACGGCCTCCAAACCGCTAAGCTCAAGATTACCTTTTTGTATAAGGAACATCAAAGGATCGTTAATTGCACTGTTATCTTTCTTATTTTGTTATTAAAATCAATTCCATAAATTTGCAAATCAATATGCAACCATAAGCTCGCAAGTCAACATGCGCAACTCTTCACGATCTACCACCCGCGGCAACAATAAAACAATGTAATTAAAACCACAATACTAAATATGATCTTTGCAATACATAAACAAGTAAAGTAAGGAGCACACCGGCTCAGGGCATTCCACTGCCCATGATGATATCCACTTTGATCATTTATGCATTCATATGCAAAAATCATTAGGAACACGCCAATGCATTCATTACATGTCACATGCTTTTCTATCCACAACCATGCATGCCAAATTAATACCACAAATTCACATTTCCAAATGTCAGGCTCGTCACGGGACTCTAACCCGTGAAAAAATGCAATATAGTGAAATAATATCCATATGACTTTTGCGATGCATTAAAACAAGTAAAGAATGAGCAATTTCAAGCTCGAGGCTCACCAGGCTTACGATGATCCATTTTGATCATCGATGCATCATATGCAAAAATCGAAACAATCATGCTACCAATGCAATGATGTCAACATACTTTTAAACTGCATACTCATATATGTCGAATAACAACGTGCATGCATTAAACATCCATATACATAAATTCACAACATTCATGTGTAGGTGCTTGTGTGTAATCATTCACACATATGCTTTCCTTTATGAGAACTAAATTTTGAAAATGCACGCATGCATATATCCTCAAACCATACATCCTCTCATGTACACATATTTTCAGCAAGCTACATATAACACAATGCTTAAGAGTGCCACATCACATTTATGCACATTAAACTCTGTCATGCATAAGATGCGATTCAGAACGAAGAGATACGTAAGAAGGTAGGTGTTGCACCCATTGAAAATAAGATGCGAGAGAATCGTTTACGGTGGTTTGGACATATTCGGCGAAGGCCTAATGATGCTCCAGTTAGAAGGTTGGAGAAATGGGAAAATATATTAGTTAAAAGAGGTCGGGGTAGGCCTAGGAAGACTTGGATGGAGATGATAGGAAAGGATATGAATGCTTTGAACCTCACCGAGGACATGGCGTTGGATAGAAATGATTGGAGGAAAAGGATTCATGTGGAAGACCCAAAATGAATTTCTTTTTTGGTTCATATCGCTGACCCCAATTGTTTTGGGATGAAGGCGTAGTTGTTGTTGTTTGTTGTTGAAACTCTGTCATGCATAGTATGTTTCAAAATCCTAAACAAGTCATAGCATGAACATGGTCTATACGCATCTATTCTTGTAAACTAGGCCAGCACCATAAAGGTAGAGTACATTCATTTATATATATATTTTTAACATGAATAGGCCAGCAGTGGAATTAGAACAGTCACTTCACACAATGAACATTTACATGGGGACAATACCTTGGTTTAGTCTTAATCACAGTTTTTTTTTTAGACAAATAGAGTAGAGTCCCAGCCGAGCCCACTCGGCTGGGATCAGGGTGGCCCTGCAAACAGACCATGCACAGACTGGGCCTGTGCAGGTCTGGCAGGACCCTCATCCAAGGCATAACCCGGGGCTGTCAGGCCAGCCCAGGCCTGACAGTCTGTGCACAGGCCCTACCAGGGCCTGTACATGCGAGTGCCAGGGTCTGGCAGACAGCCAAACCCTGCTCGGCTGGCTGCTAGCCAGCCCCTAAGCCCTTCAACAAAAAGGGCATCAGTTTTTTTTGTTGCAATGATGTCTGATTACTATCACTGATCCGCAGCCAAGATCGATGCCCAGAAAACAATGTAACTGGTGTATGAAAAACTGGTTGCATCTTTAAAGAGACTTCCACAAGAGTCCGTAAATCTCACCCATTGTAACAAATACATGTATCGGACCACTCTAGGAGATTTTCAACACAAAAACGGTATATATTCTTTTTTTGAAAAACTACCAGGCATAGCCCTAGCCGAGCCCAGTCGGCTGAGGTCGAGAGGATCCTGCACACAGACCCTGCACAGGCCGGGCCTGTGCAGGTCTGGCAGGGTCCTCTCCAGCATCACTTAGGGGACTATCAGGCCAGTTCCGGGCCTGACAGTTAGAGTACAGGATTCTGTTTAAATTCAATACATTAAAGATGAGGGTGGAAAAGCGAGGAGAAGGACATTGAGAGTGAAAGACAATGCTCATTCCGTTTCTCAACAAAAGCAATAAGAATCCAAGGAGAACATTGCTTACACTGGTACAACATTTTCTAACATACACGGTGCAGTTTAAATCTCATACCTCGGTGCTGTCAATAAGCAAAAAGTCGGGAATTTACTTCAGCTAACTTAATGTGCTTCTGACCACTAAAGAAAACAATTATAAAAATACAGTGATTTGGGTTACAATGAAAAGTGGAGCCTTATTCACAAAACATAGCCTGATTCACCATGCATGATCATTGCTGAAATTTCTATACGACACTAGTAAAGGTCTGCCACTTAAACTGTTATAAACCAGAAAATAAAAAGAAATAATACATCAATGCTCAATAAGAAACCGAGCATAACTTAGGTGCAGTCAATCAAGAGAGCGTCCAATTAATATATTAGGCAGTTATCTTCTCACATCTTTCCTGACGGGGCATACACAGAGCATCCTGGTGCATTCACCAACCAAAATAGACTACAAACCACCAATAAAAATTCTGTTTTTACATATACAAAAATTTATTTCTTTGAAAGAATAGAGATATTCAAGAATACTACTGTGGAGGAGGATCCATGCATCACCCTCCATGTATATTTATAAAAAAAGGGTTTTAAACACTCTTTTCATGAATTTTCATCAAATTATTGCATGGAAATCCGATCCATATCAATTTCTCACTTGATTCAAGGGCGAAAACCCATACCATGAATAAAAACTTGAAGAAAAACGATGGTGAATGTTGAAAAACGTAGGTAAATGGTTGGAGATGATCCAAACTCCTATTCTTTCTCATTTTTCCTTCCTTTTTCTCACTTTATCTCTCCTCCTTTTTTTTCCGTCTCTTTCTCTTTTCTCTCTCTCTTTTTGGGGTCTTTTTATAGGCCCCATAGGGGAGGTCGCCCCTCCCTTTGTTTTCTAATTTTTTTGAAACTCTTCCAAATGTTTACTTTTTTCAAAATTTTGTTAAAAGAGAACTCTTAGTCTCTCAAATCTTCTTGAACTCTTCCATAGGTGTTTAAGGGCTCTTTCAAGAGTCCTAAACAAACCTCAAAATAATTTTTTGGAATTGCATTAAATTAATTAATTAATTATTTATTTAATATTAAATTACAAATAAATTTTCAAAAGTTTCCAAAATTTACCAAATTAATGTTGGAGGCTTCTTAACATAAATAAACCCCAATTTAAAGGTTTTTGATGAATTTAAAGTTAGAAAAATCATCGGACATGGATTTGGATTCAGATCTAAATCCATATCCGAAATCCAAATAGGTTTTAAACTGGATCAAATCTAGATTAATATGGGTCTAGAATAGGGTCCAAATTCATATTAATTTGGATCAAATCCCTCAGATCCAGTCCGATCCAAGTCCGAATCTGAACTGACAAACTGCTCAATTTTTTGAAAAATGCGATTTTCGGGCCAATCGTAGCCCAAATTTAGAAAAGTAAAATAGCGTTGCGCTCAGAATTCCGATACGCATCCAACGACATATAACACGAATATCAAATTCTGAATTTCGCCCAAAATAACTCGAATTTCGCTCAAATTTTGCTTGAATTTAAACGTCGAAAACAAAACTTTTTCTCACGTTTTGATTGGATCGTTTAGACCTAGTTGATGAGACATGGGTCAAACCCAAACTCAAAAACATCAATCTAAAATCGAGGTTCAAACGATTTTTCTCCCATCTCAAATTTAACTAAGTGTGAAAATACATGACATTACAGTTTATATTCTTTTTTCATGCACTAAGATAACAATAAATGTAGTAAATTGCAGTAAAAACGAGGTAGAACTCTGAAGACTTCATTTTTCTCTTGGTTGGCATGTCAAGAAACTGCAAAGATTTTCTTTTCCACCTTCATCCACCATGACATGCACAGGCCGTTGCTTGTTACCTTTTCTCAAAGCTAATATGTTGCCGGCTAGGCTAGTAAGAGACCCATTAAATGCCTTGGTCCCATGCAACTAATAGGTTCTATATGAGCCAAACTTTGAAATTATTTTGGACAGTTTCACTATTGAGTAGACTGCTTTGTTGAATGATTACTTCTATGTTGTAGCATGCTAAATGTTGTGCAAAAACGTTTGTTTTCTGATGGATATGAGGCTAAGAATTGACCAATTCAAAAGGAACTAAACAATCATTTCATGGATATGATGGTTATAATAAGAAACGTTCCCTTTTATCATTTTGAAGTACCAAACATGCAATTGTACATCCACAAAGAATTCTATTTAATCAAGAAAAAGCCTACCTTTTTTTCTCTTTTTGGCTTCACAGACACATTAACACACTTATGACACGTGCAACACACACACGTACACACACACACACATGCATGCTTGGATTTGTGCTGAACTCATGCATTGTTGCTGCTGAATTAGATATATGAGAAGGTTAGCATTCAAAGATGTGAAAGTGTACAAATAGAGAAAGGTGATGATTTTGACAGACTTGGTTTGAAGGCTCTGTATGCTTTTATTTATCCTAATTTTATGATCAACAGGTAATTATGAATAATGGCTAAGTTGACATTACTTCTTGAAAGAACAATAACGAAATAAATGAAGCTAACTTCTTGCATGTTCTAGGTATGGTCCTTGGATGGACACTAATCTTGTCATTCCAACTGGCCCTTCGAAATGTCAAGTGATATTTGATTACTTCCTTGACTCTTGTTCAAAGGTAAAAGTCATGCCAACCAGTACACTTGTTGTCAAGTTATCTGCTAGTGAACTCCTAAGGATGCCTGGTTTTTTGTTCTTCAACCTTACAACTTTGTTTTTTGCCAATGCTTTTTGGAGCATTTATTCAAGCACTTTAAACTTTAATTTTCTGTGCAATTTTTTTTTCAGCGACTTCTCATGCAATATAAATTTCATATAGCTTTCATTTCTGTGTGGTTTTTCTTTATTTTTGCTTTAAAATTTGAAAGACTGCATTGACGAAATCTTGCAGGCACCTGATTCATTAAAAACTATACCTGTTAAGGACAGTAATACTGGCAGGTGCTAGAATATAATCATCAGCAGTTATCATTTCTATTGATCTGAATTCTGCTGTCATAAAGTCCTTTTCAGGAGTCAGCTGTTTTGGTTGTGTGGGCTTTCATGTTTTCCCCAATCCTATTTTTTTCAGTTCTGCAACTTGTTTCACTATTTAAAGTCTTCACCCAGGCTATTGGTAGCATGGTTCCTGTGGTTGGTTCACATCATTCTTTTATTGTTGTTTGGCTGCTGGTATTCTTTACACTAGTGTGATGCCCAAAATTGTATTCGCGCTAGGAGGATGAGACATTCATCAAAAGGAGTCTGGAAGAAAGTGAAAGAGTTCAGGTATGAGAAAAATAAAACGGCATCCCTTGTAATAATATTTTGTTCTGATTTTCTCAATCATGAATGAGATGCAGATGGAAGATATTATACTGTGCGAAGGTGTCCAGAGGGGGCTTGAGTCACCAGCATATTCCTCTGGCCGCTACGCCCCAACAGTTGAGAATGCCATGCACCATTTTCACTGCCTTCTTCATGAGGGCTTTACTGCCTCATGATTCTTTGCCTTAGGATCATTTGGAACATTGATTGCTTTAAGACCAGAACAATGGAGAGAATGTTTGAAATTTAAAGCTGAACTTCATGATAGGGGGCATAGTTAAGATGGCTCCTTTTGTGTCTGCAATGTGATTCACTGGATGATCTACAGCATTGCGTCAATGGCATGGGTTCAGATGTTCAACCAAACAGCGTGTCTAGTCGGCATTGGTAAAGCCATTTCCGTACCTAATAAAGTAAATGGGGTTAGGCATTGCCTGGAAGTCCCATAACAACAGAATCACATCATGGTAGGGCACAGCGAGCCGAGTTAGCTCAAGCTCGGCTCGGACTCGACCTCTTTAAGCTCAGCTCGAACTCGTTTGGAAAATTAAATGAGCTGAGCTTGAACAATGATCTAAGCTTGATATAGATAAACATAGATAAACAAGCCAAGTTTAAACAGGCAGTCGAGCTCCCCGATTAAGCTTGGTTTATATAGGCATATGATGCCTTAGATTTGTATATGAGCAAATTTTGTTGACAAAACTAACAAAAAAAGGGTGTTACCCTAATGGGTAAGACTTTGAGCTTTCACATGAGTGCTGAGATTGAATCGCAGTGTCTCTATTGTTACAAAACTACCACGTAGGAGTGTCAACTGGTGGGGTTTGATTTGGACCCAGGTAAAACCAGACTTGGATCAGATTTTCAGGTATGGTATTGGGTCTGGACTCTGGTCTAATTGGGTCTACTATAAGAGAAACCAGGCCTGGACCCAATAAGAACTATGAACCAGACCTGGACCATACCTGGTAAAATAATATTTTTTTATAATTTTTAAATTGAAAAATAGCGGGTCTTAACTTGCATCGGACCTGGGTCTGGTATAAAATTTCACAAATTATACTTGGGTCCATGTACTAATTGGACCTTTGGGTCCGGACTTAGGTTTTAATCAGGTTTTCTTATTTGCCACCATACCCAGCCCCTATAGGGTTTGGTCTGGGTAAACCAGGCCCGTTGACACCCCTACTATCACGTGAGAGATGTGGGTGTGGTGCTGCATATCTGGCCTCTGCCAAATTGCAGCACGGCCTACACTTGATCTATGGTTTTACTTTTTGGATGCTCCCTCCTGATTTTCTGTTTTTCTTCCTACTTTTTTAACCTAAGCAATGGCAAATTAGAGCCTCACTTTTTTAGAATAGAACACATTATTCCAAGATGTAAGTGCATTTTGGACTACAGGATCAGACTTTTTCTGATTTAGATTATCATATTGGAACTTTTCTGTGGGTCATCATTCAGATCAAGCTTCAACCTTGCCCATTTGCATCTTTTATAATGTTTTTAATAGATTTAGTATAAAAAATTTAACTTTAGATTAAGGCTGATGAATGAGCAGAACAAATCTAACATGAGGTGTTCAAGCTTGGCTCATTTTCATGACAAGTTGAGTTGAGCTCAAGCTCATGACAAGCTCGAACTAAATGAGATGAATTTAAAATTAAGGTTCTGTTTGGGGGATGATGTTGGAGACGAGGAGGGTTGATAGGAGTGGTGAAGAGAACCGGCGACGATATTAGAGTTGTCAATACATCCTTGTCAGCAAAGGAGGAGCCATGTTATGAGGGGAGTGGGCATGCGCCCACCCTGACCCACAGAAATCCCTTAAGGGGATATGAGTGCCCACCTTGACTCTCAAAAAGTGTAGGGAGTGCCTGACCCAAAAGAGTGATGCCCTTTCATTCCCACCTCCATCCCCCCCCCTCTCTTTCTCTCTCTCTCTCTCTCACACACACACACACACACACACACACACTTTCTACGGCTCTACCCTCCTTGTGACCCCATCAGTGCGTCTCTTTCTCTTTGAGACCACACTTGTGCCTCCTCTCTCTCACCCTCCGTAGCTTCGCCCTCCCCACGACCCCACTTGTGGCCCCCTCTCTCTCTCTCTCTCTCTCTCTCCCTCCACGGCTCCGCCCTTCCTGTGACCCCACTCTCTTGATTCCCTCTCGATCTTCGCCCAGACCGTGATCCCACTTGTGATTGGGACTCCTTCTTCACGGTTTTGCCCCTACCCACGGCCATACAACGCACAGTGGCAAGCCGAGCCCCATAATGCCACAACAACTGCACATGACAAGGTCTACTCTCTCTCTCTCTCTTGTATTAAGGGTATAAATGCATAATTGATGATGTAAGAATTAAGGTTTTGATTCGAATATTGATTTAGGGTTTTTTGTATTTTTTTTTCAAATTAGCATTTAGGTTTTTAATGGGATGGATATTAATTAGTTATTTATGTATTTTTTTAATCAACATTACACTAGATCCATATGCTTGATTTGAGTTAAAAATTTGGAGGCTTTTTATTTTTTGTTTCAATTAGTTTGTATATGAAAACTATGAATGATGTTTTCTAGGATTGAGGTTTTTATTATTATTTTTAAATAGCATGAATATTTAATTAGGTTTTAGAGTTTTTATGTTTTTCTAAATAATATTTATATTTTATTTTTATTTTAAATAAGATTAATATTTAATAAAGATATTTTATATTTTTTAATTAACATTAAACATGATTCTACATGCTTGAATAGCATAAATGCATAATTGATGATGTAAGAATTAAGGTTTTGTTAACATTTAGGTTTAAGGCTTTTCGTGCTTTTTTTCTAATTAGCATTTAGGTTTTTAATGAGATGTTTAATAATTAGTTTTTTATGTATTTTTTTAATCAACATTGTGCTTGACTCATATGCTTTATTTTAGTTAAAAATTTGAGGGTTTTGTTATGAAAACTATTAATGATGTTTGCTAGGATTGAATTTTCATTTAGTTTTTTTAAATAACATGAATGTTTAATTAGGTTTTAGAGTTTTTTTAATATCATTTAGATTTTATTTTATTTTTAAATAAGATAAATATTTAATTTAGGTATTTTTATATTTTTTAATTAACATTAAACATGATTCTAAATGCTTGAATGATAATGTAAGAATTAGGGTTTTGATTAGCATTTAGGTTTAGGGGTTTTTGTGTTTTTTCTCCCAATTAGCATTTAGGTTTTTAATAAGATGAATTAGTTATTTCTGTATTTTTTTAATGAACATTATACATGATCTACATTATTGATTCTAATTAAAAATTTGCGGGTTTTGTTATTTTTTATTTTAATTAGTTTATGTATAAAAACTATGAATGATGTTTGATAGAATTGAGGTTTCAATTTTCTTTGTACTTGCTAGTATAGTTTATTATTATAAAAATTATTTTTCCTACATCGAGGACATATTTGACACAGATAGCAATGAATTAATTATGAATGATTTTTAAAATATAAAAAATCGATGAGGCCAATTGTAAAACGTATTAATTAGAATAACTATTTGATTTTTTTAAACATGTTAATATATTTCAATTTTCTATTAATTTTACTATCTTTTTTCATTAGGTTGGTGCTTTTATTTATTAACTTTATCATAAAGATAAATTTGTGAAAGGCATAAAATTTACTAAATATGTTTTATGTTCTTTTTTGTTTTGAGTGGTTTATACTTTTTTTAATTATTTATAAAATATTTATGATGTCCTTTGTAGATGTTTTAGAATATTAACTAATTAAATTGCTATCTATTTACAAGATATTTGTATTTCTTTGTCACGTCTTGTTGAATGCATTTCAAGATCGAAGCTTGAGCTTAGTCACATTGCATTATTGATGAAAGATACTTTCTTTGAATGAATGAGTTTGTGTTTGAATGATATATGTTTGTGTTTGAACTTTAAATATTTAAAGAAATTTATGAGTAAGAAATAAATTTATATTTTTGAATAAATTGTTGGCAAGGTTAAAATGTATTTGAATGAATTTATGCTTGTCTTTAAATATTTTAAAAAATTTATGTTTGTATTTGAATGATATATGTTTGTGTTTGAACTTTGAATGTTTGAAAAAAATTATGAGCAAAAAATAAATTTATAGTTTTGAATGAATTGATGAGCGTGTTATGAAGTTACATGTTTGAATATTTGATGAGCAAGTTAAACTGTATTTTAATGAATTTACATTTATATTTAAATGTTAGTAAAATGAATTTATGTTTGTGATTAAATGATATAAGTTTGTGTTTAAACTTTGAATGTTTGAAGAAACTTATAAACAAGAAATAAATTTTGAATTTTGAATGAATTGATGGGCAAGTTATGAAATTACATGTTGGAATATTTCATATGCAAATTAAAATGTGTTTGAATGAATTTATGTATGTTAGAAGCAAGACCCAAGTTAAAATGGGTTCTATGGATGTTGTTAGATCCAAGTTACCTAAATTATGTTATCTAATCTATAGTTACATTACTTTAGCTATTTGTTTCTTCAATTTTTGTTAATAAATGACATGCAGCTAAATGAGTCATTGAGTTAACCCAAGTCACGAGTCACTAGTGGACAAACAGATTCTTAAATCACTATGCATTTGTGCCCACCCTGGCTTAAATTCCTGGCTCCGTCCTTGGTTGTGAGGGCACAATCAGAACAGCAGCCGTCTTTAGACTTTTTTTTCTCTTATCACCATTCTCGTCTCACAAATCTTGGCTTCCAAACACCTCAGGTAGGCGGGACTTAATCTATCTCGCTACATTTCCAGCTCTTAAACAAAGCTTAATAGGATTTGATTTGAACTCTAATCCTATTCAACCGAGTTCAAACAAGCTTGTTTACAGGAAAAAAATGCATTTTTTAAAGTTTGAAGCAAAAGAATTTGAACTATTCACCCCTTATTTGCAAGTCGCACTTCAACTATTTATTTTACACCATTTATTACTATTTAACAAGCCAAGCGGAGCCGAACATGTTTATGTTTGACCAGCCAAGCCTATTTCATGAGGTTAGTACAAGCAGAGCATGAGGAAAATCAAGAGCAGCTCATCTCATTTCCGGTTCTATTCTGTAATTTCAAGCTTACTAAATTGAACCTAGTTTTGACCTAGAGTCAAAATGAATCTTGCTAGTCTTTGTGCCTAAATTTGAATATATCATGATCAGACCCACAATCTGTTCATTGATGGCTTGAGAACTCTGGAGCGGCCTGAAATAACCAGTGTTCATAGCATTTGTACAAACCCTTTTATAACAGTAACCATTTTAAGAATGTTCAAGAACTGTTCTTTAATCGTTGCAACTTCGACAATGGTCATGAGATGCTGACAAGCTTCGATTCATATGACAATTGTACTGATACAAAATTCATGTGAAATTGAACTGATTCCGCAATAGTCTTTCACTGATACTAAATTCGTATGAAAATCGAAACCACAAATAAACGGATAGGTAGACAAAGCCCATGGATGAATCAGTAGCATCTGAATTTTTTAGTGTCAACTCATCTCTAAAGAGTACAATTAAAAATAATAATACTAATAATATATAGTTTACTAGTCAAGTTATCGGTCTGGAACAATCAAGTAGAGCATTGATGTTACAGTCAGGTGAAGTATACTAATTAGTTAAGCCTCTAAAATTGTCAGAGCCCTTCAAATGCGCAAATTGTCATTGTAAAAATCTTTTCACTGTACTGAATTAGCTTGAAATAGATTCTGCAAAGGGGCACATTGGTTTAGTATTTTAAATATTTTCAAGGTACTTTAAAGCATTTTTAATATTTTATTTTTAAAAGGCACGCTATATTCTGGTAAAAAGTTGACCGATCGATTCAGTTCTATTTTGAACCGGCCGATTCTCTGAATAGTTTTCAAAATAGAATCAGACCCGAAACCGATTCTGACAACGTTGCTTTTAAGAGCTTATGCTAATGCATCCTTGGCTTATTTTGACAATGGTGGGATAAGCCAACACATTCAGACCAACGTTCTCAGAATCTGATTTTGAAAGCTGACTGGATGGAATAGTTTTGATCACTTTATTTCAAAAACTGCTTTTAAAAACAAAAATTCATAAAAATCCAAAACATATTTTTTTAAGGAAAACTATATATAAAAAAGGTAAAATACAGAAATGAAGTATGCGATGAAGTAGAGAAGCAATCAAATTTTAAAATACATAGTTAATACTTAAAAATATAGTAGCAAACAAATATCATAATTATCACAAAATATTAAAAAAGAAAACAAACAACAGGCTAATTTTCAATAAATCAGTGAAGTGCTGAATCTAGGGCGAACAACTTTGATTCACTGTTTGAACATGGAAGGATCAAGGAAAATACCTGTTGGTAAGTATGGAAGCGTCCATGAGAACTAAGGGAACCCCAAATTGCCTAAAAGCCAGAATTATGATCCAAAGGATAAGCAATACACGATTCTGTGAGAGATCTAGGATGGATATACATAATGACAGATCCGAAGAATCAAACGAAATTAGGAAGCAAGAAACAGCATGTACATCTTGTGCTTCATTTGCATCTTGATCTGCATGAAACCTGGCATTTGAATTCAGAAGCAAGATTTTAAGGTGTGGCACTCCTTTAGTTGCCTTCTTGACCAGCCTCCTCACCATCCCTGCCACCTGAAACATGGGGAAATAGCACATGTTTACAAAATCAAAAACATGATTTACATAAGCTTGAAGAAAAATATCAACACAAGCAGAGAGAACATATAGAGAACCTCGTCTGAAACACCATATCCGCTTGAAATACACAGCATACGGGGTTTCTGGAACAGGTAGAAGTTTACCAAGAAATGCCAGAGGCCAGCTGCACTCACAAGACAAAACGTTAGTTCTTAAAGCCTGATATATGAAAAGCAGAAATCACTAGTTCGAATTCCTATTCCTTGCATAAAGACCACAGAAAACGTGCACGCATGAAGAAATGCAAAACTGCATGTTGGCGATCAAGGCCAAAAACAAAATAAGCAAGTAAATCTAGTCACACACAATAAATTTTGGTTTTTCTTATGCGTGAGAGGAAAACTTACAAGAAAAAAAAAGTATGATCAGGAACATACATCTACTTATGGGCGGCCCGTTTAATTGCATGTACATTTTTGTTGCATTAAAGCGAAAAGAACCAAACCAATCAAAAGCACTTTGACTTCCACATCATTAGAATTGTCTGTCATTTAAAGCAAACAAAGTTCAATGCAATTCTCATGAACTCCCAGAATAAAGGATAAGACTTATGCTAAATCTACCATGTACATTGGAATTCCATTATCTTTCACTTCATATAGCGGTAGGACAGAGCTCATGACAACTATTGCAGATGGGCAAACAGGTAGTTTTGGCAGTGTTCGAGAATTTCATAATGCAATGCATGTTGTGTTGTATCTTGTTTTTATAACAGACGTTTGGAGTAAATTGAAAAGCTGGACACATATCCATGAGAATAACTGAGAATCTGTGGTAAATGATCAAAATAAAAAATTAGTTGGTTCGCTGACAATCATCTACCATACAAAAATATAGTATCACCAACCTCATGAAACCAAGAGCAATGGACGCAAGCCACAACTGCCAAGTCAACTTGACAGTGGAAGCAAATTTCCCAAGGAATTCTACGATCAAAACCTACAAGAGGTTCTGCCGCGGTGAGAAAAATGGAAAATACAAACATGGAAACATATGAAACAAAAAATCCCACAAATACTTGCCTGAAAAATAACAGTAATCACAATTATCCCCATGAACAGGTGGTTTCTTATGATTCCAGAAAAGACGTTCAGCTCTTCAGGTTTCCGACAATTGAACTCATTGAACACCTGTAATACACAAAGCTTGCTAACTTTACCAGAGAATTGCTCAACGAACTTGAGAACAGGTGAAGTTCTGCATATAATTGAAGGCAAACACACTTCGAGATTCATGATTAATGCCAAACAAAATGTTGGTTGATATCATGCATAGAATGCTATGCTAAATAATTTCTTTTTTGTTTAAAATGATTCAATAGGGAATGTGAAAGAGGTCATGCCCAAGTTTCTCATTCTCACCACCTAAACAAACATGAGCACAGAAGCAAGTTTAGACATGCCAAAACAGAACCAAATTTAAACATGACCAACTACAACAAACCCAAGTTTTATTCTAACATCAGGAAGTGGCTGAAGTTTAGGTATTCAGTGGATATCAACATCTTGACCAAATTTCTTGCTCCAAACAAACTATGACCATGGTGGCTCTTTTACTAATTGTCACCACAAAAGAGAAAAAGAATGCACATTAAAATATGACTTTCCCCAACATACAACTAACAAATGCACTCTTTTGAAAATCACATTGCTCCCTCTGATGAAAAATAATATATGGAAGCAGTGGCATTTCAATTTCAAATTTTGTTGACAGCAAAAAGCTGTGAGTGCCTGTGTTTGTTGAGTTAATCATAACTCATGAAAGAATAAGTTGCCACTTGCTAATTATTCAACACTTTCAGCCACATTGGTGCTCCTGTTTCATGTTTGAGAAAACACTTTTGTCATGCACTAATCGGACATTCATAGGAACAATTATTTTGGAGATACCAGTATAGCTGGGAAATGAGACGAGCAGCTCGCTGTTCGGAACAGAAATTGAGCTTGGCAAGCCAAGCTACGAGCCAGCTCGTTAATTAAATGAGCCGAGCACGAACATCGCACGCTCGGCTCAACTCATTTTGCATATTATATATATATTATATATTATTAAGATTAAAAAAAAAATAAGTCAACTCTTGATCTGCTCATAATGAGCTCAGGTTTGGCTCAGCTCGTGGGCCAAGCTCGACCAGGGGTGCACCCTTAACGAGCCGAGACCAAACTCAGCTCGTTTACCATCCCTAGACACCAGTAGGAGCAGACATTAGAAGTACGGGATGAACACAGCACAGCCATATATATAGAGGCTCTAAGAAGGACGATTTGGGAGCATTGTGCAACTTTGCTTGTGCAAACCTCCAAGTTTCTACACATATTGTTAACATATGTGTGATGATCATGATTAAACTTCTGCATGTCGAGTTAAACTTTCCACGCATAAGGGAAAAAGTCATAGACAGCTTAGGCAGATGATTAGTTGAATATCATTTTGATAGTGGATAGCAGATTTGTAATTTCTGATGGCTAAGTGGCATAAATCTTCTGTTACAATACTTTTATTTCTTTGTTAGTACTTTTCTTATTCCATTGCTTAAGCAAAATTAAGTAATAAGACCTGAACCCTAGGTCATGATCATGGAATTCTGAGAGTGCAATTTAAATCTGTGTGCTACTTGGCAATTTACAACTTGAATGTCTTAGCCAAAATTGCACCTACTTGAACCTAGATGACCAAATTAGACCGGAACCATGCATAGTTCCATGTTATTTTTGACATCCACAAGATTAAACTCGTAGCTATGAGTCACATCAACAACTCGATCAAAAGCTACAGAAGGTCATGCCAGCCCCTCAAAATCATCTCAAGTCATCTTGTGTCTACTCATTTTTAGTATCAGATATGGGTCATATCAGTTTGGGTAATACCAGATCTTTTTATCAAATCTTCTAATGTCACCTGAATCGGTGTTTAAGGAGCCAGGCAAGTCCAGATGCAGCAACAGGTAATACTGAATGTGGATGCGCCTCCTCAGTCTTTTGAGAAAAAGGAGGCACTTATGTGACAGCACAATAAGAATGACTGTGCATGAGTATTCCAAAGAACAGTAAACAGTTTCTGCATTAACTGTTTATTAACTTGTGAATATTATGTGGCAGCACACAACTGCATAAAAATGTTATTCATCATGTGATAGTACAAATGCAATAAGAATAATCAACCGTGCCAGTAAATCAGATAAAGCATATGATACATACCAATATGAGAGTCGATTAACTTACTTGGCACATAACAAATGCGTTAAAGATAAAGGTATTCTTCACATTGTCAGCATCAGTACTCGACTTATTCGTAAGGTGCAATATGCGTATACCAGCAAAGTTGAAAACAAGGAGGACTGTTACTTGATACAGTGCCTGAAAATCCCACATCAATAATCAGAACCAACATATAAGAAAATAAAACTATTTGAGCCCTCGGGCTTCCATAAATACAAGTTCACATACTTGGATGATGATGTTTCTCCACATAACATTGGTAACAAGAGGATCCCTGAGAAAAAGATATCCACAATATAGGATTACACAAGTAATTGTGGATGTCTTTGATAGATCCAAAAACAAAACAATGGAACTATTATGATTATTCTAACTATTGAAGCTAAGTTAATAACTGTGAATAAATCAATGAATAATGAACCAATCAGTCAAAGATACGTTTTGTCACCTTCTACCAACTGGGTCTCTGTGCATAAGTTCATCCGTAGGTGGTTCAGTAGCCAATGCAAGTGCCCCAAGAGTATCCATTATGAGATTAACCCACAGAAGCTGTAGATAAAATTTTTCTAAGAAAATCATAAAACAACCAACCAACATGAATAAATCGGCAAAATGAAAACCTGCACAGCCTTTAAAGGAACATTCCCAACAGAAATTGCAGCAACCACATTTATTACAAGAGCTGCAACATTGACAGTGAGTTGAAATTGTATGAATTTCTGGATATTTGCATATACAGAACGTCCCCATCGGACAACCTGAAGTACAAAGGATAGAAAATTTATACATTAGGAATTCAAGGTTCAACATAAATGGATGATTCAGAATCGAATGTTTGATATTACACCATGCTGACCTTTACGACTGATGAAAAATTGTCATCTAAGATAATGATGTCAGAGCTTTCCTTTGCGACTTCAGTTCCCTGAATGCCCATTGCAAGACCTATATCTGCCTACAAGCCATAAACGGGGAAACTGCAAACATGAGAACATGAGACCAAATATGATAAAGTTTAGTGAGCAAGAAAAAAGAAATGTCTAACCTCATGCAATGCAGGAGCATCATTTGTACCATCACCTGTAACAGCCACAACATCTCCATTTTTCCTTAATGCTTGCACAAGTAGAAGTTTGTCACTAGGGGAAGATCTTCCCATTACCTGTATCAAATGTCATGGCAATGTCTGACCACAGGATGCAGAAACACAATGAAAGATTCAAAAGAAACTAATCGGGGCAATACAGATATTTGTGTTGCAACACGCTGCCTTTCTGTTTCTGAAAGGATGCGAAATCTTATTCCCTCAATAACAGTTGGCTCCACTGCAGATGCCTCTGGGTCAAGAATACCACACTCCAAAGCAATAGTTTTTGCTGTTTGAATATTGTCTCCAGTAACCATAAGAACCTATAAGGACGCACATCATGTTATACAAAGAATGAAAGCACAGCATATTTCAAATTATAGTTGACTAAATACATTACAAATATATATATATACCCTAATACATCCGTGCAAAATGAGGCACCGTGCTAAATGAATAATTTTATTGGATTTCCGGTGTTTTTTCTAAATTCTGACTGTAAAGATGTGTTTAGAATGATTGATTTACTAGAAATCGACACTTGGATCATGCATTTTGGATGAAAAAATGGTATTTAGATCCTTGAAAATTTATGAAAATTGTAGACCGTTGATTTTTGAAACCTTATAAAAAATATCCATGCACCGGAATCAAATGCTCCAAGAACTGATTCTATAAAAGTAAGCATATAGATCACATCTGTACGGTCAGAATTTCGAAAAAACCCCAAAAATCTGTCACACTGACTTGTTAAAAAGGCCAAATGAACTCGGTCAACTTTGACCGAGTCCATTTTGGTTCAATTTTTAAAAAAATGAATTGGGGGGTGAGGGTGTTAAGGCACGATCGTGCCAAACCCCCGACCCCGACTCCTCCTCCCCGTCCCCGACTTCTACTCCTCCTCTTCTGACGACGGTGACAACGATGGCGGCAACGAGATGAAATAGGTACGTGTCTCTCTCTTTGTTCCTCCTCTTCTTCCTTCTCCTCCTCCTCTCTTCTTCCTTCTCTTCCTCCGGTCTTTCTTCTTCCTTCTCCGCCTCCTCCTCTCTTTCTTCTTCTTATTCCTTCACCTCTTATTTTTCCTTCTCCTCCGCCTCTTGTCTCTCTTCTTCTTATTCCTTCACCTCCTCCTACCTTCTTCTTTCTCCTCCTCTTGTATTTCTTCTTCTTCCTTCTCCTTATCCCCCCACTGTCGCCTATTCTCTTTATTCTTCCTTCTCCTCTTGTCTTTCTTCTTCTTCCTTCTCCTCATCCCCCCGCTGTCGCCTACTCTCTTTCTTCTTCCTTCTCCTCCTCTCTTTCTTCTTCTTCTTGAGCCTTCTCCACCTTCCTCCTCCTCCTCCTCGCCTCATTGGCTCCAGGGCCGAACCCAGGCATGCTCGGTTCGGCTCTGGTGAACCCAGGTCCGATTTCCGCAGAACTAAACCTAGGCCGACTAGGTTCGACTCTGGTGCTCAGGCCTGGGTTCACTAGAACTTAACCCAAGCTTGGGTTGGGTTATGAGTTTGGCCAGTTTTTTTTATAAATTTTATTTTTTGGTTTTAAGGATGAAAATGGCGAATAAAGGGAAAGAACTCGTGAACAAAGGGAAATAAATTATGTCATCTTTATCTTTAGAGGCAAAGTTTTGTTGCTAGTGCTAGTGTTAGAATTGCTGGTAGTGGTAGTGTTGGTTTTCGTTTTTTGGTTGCATCATGTGATGATGGGCTACTATGGGTACATGTGGAGAGGCTTGAAAAAGCTGAAGGAGGTGGTGGAAATATGAGATTTCGATGCAAGCTTTACGAGGGAGTTTTTGTCGGGTCTTACACAAGAGTTAAGGCTCATTTATTGAAGATATCAAACCATGACATTGTTAAAAATGTAATCCTTATGTATATATATATATATATGTATACATATCTCTATATATATACTAATATATATTTATTTTGATCATAATACCCGAAAAAGGTATTTCTATAAATTCACTTTTTACGCATATTCCACTTGGAATATGATTGTATTTTCTTTTTAGTTTTTTTCCTTTTCTTTCTTTCTTTTCCTTTATTCTTTTTTTATGGTTTTTCGTGCCACCTTGGGAAGGCTCCCCAAAAAGAGTCGTTGGGGAGCCCCCAACGGTCACAATTGTGACCGTTGAGGGCTCCCAACGACTCCTTTTGGGAGCCCCCAAGGTGACCCCCTTGAGGTGTATAAATAGGGGTATTTCCCCCTTGTAAACTTAAGGCTTGAGTGACTCAAGCTTCTCTTTTTTATTCAATATATTTGTGTTGCATGCCTTTGTGCATGTTTGCATTATTTTACGCTTTTTGCGTATTTGTTCTTTGAGTGCCTTTGTGCACATCTTTCGTGAAGTATTAGTGCTTGTATGTGTGTTGTCTCTTCGTAGACATTTTTACATGGTATAAAAGCTTGGTTAGAAGAAAGAAGGGCGTGTGATCGAGTGCCTCGAAAAGCGTGCCTTCAAAGTTTTGGTGATTGGCGTGGAGACTTATCTTCATCCAGTATTTTGGAAGTCTTCCACAACAAGTAAGATTTAAAATCTTATTGTGGTACGTGATTTTTTATCCACTCGCTTCTCTCTAATGGGCGAAAAAGACTCCCATTTCTCTCTTGCTTCAAGTTGAATGACTCAAACTATCATGTTTGGGCCGGGAACATGGAAGCTTACTTAAAAGGTAAAGGTCTTTGGGGATACGTTCTTGGTTCTATACCGGAACCCGAACCAAAGATTACTTTGGTAGAGAAAGGCGAAATCAAAATCCTCTAAGGAGAAGAAAGAAATAAAGCTCTTGAAGAATATTCCAAGAGACATGAGGAATGAGAAATGAAAAATTTCAAGATTCTTGGATTTTTTTCATCGGTTGAAACTAAGATCAATGCCAATATTATTAAGTTCAAGAAAGCATTGGAAGCTTGGCATTATTTTGAGAAAATGTACACGTCAAGAGACTTATCTTACAAGTACTATCTCCAAAAAAGGACTTTGACCCTTCAACAAAATGAAATGTCCACAAGGAAATATTTTGTGGAATTGTCATCCATATGGGATGAACTCGCGATGCTTGAGCTTAAGCGGAGTGAAGAAACTATTGAGCTTAGGTACAAACAATTGGAAGAGGATCATTTTTTCCAATTTTTTGAATGGTCATAGACCCGAGTTCGAGCAAATTTGGTCTTCTCTCATCTCCTCTTTCGCTTCTCCCTCGCTAAGATGTCATTACTAAGCTAAGTGGGGAGGAAACTCGTATGAATTCTAGCAAAAACAATTCAAGTGTTCTTACAACTTCATCTAATGAAGAAAGTGATGCCGTTAATGTTGTTTCAAGACCGAAAAACAATATACGAGCTTATAAGCCTCCTCACTTGAAAAATCAAAATCAAGGATCAAGTGGTCAAGGAGGAAGAATGGACTACAACAAACTTGTATGCCATTTTTGTAAGGAACCAGGCTACATCAAACCTATTTGCCCTAAATGGAAGAAGTTGCTTGCCATGGCCACCACTTCTCAAAATGAAGAAAATGTGACTTCCTCAAATGGGTCTCTTTCTCTTCATCAAATCGTGGAAGCACTTCAACCACTTCTTAAGGGACCTATTTCTGGAACAACTACATCTACCTCTCCTCCTGGTAAGACCTCTTGGCTCTTAGATTCGAGTGCCTCCTTTCATATGTCCCCCAACATATGTTCTTTATCCGATTTTCTAAAACATTCATCACCATCTTTTGTTTCAACTGCGGATGCACTTCTGATAAAGGCTTGCAATCGTTCATGCCAGACTTTCTCAACAAATCTAATGTATACTTGTGCTGCGTTAGGGTCAAGTACTCATCCTTTCTGTCCACTTCAACCCCAAAGAAATATCGTAAATTTTCAAGATCTTTCATCTTAAACCTCTACTCAAAAGCCTCCTTATTTCTTCAATATGATTCTTTGTGTAATACCCATAATTTTTAGGCATTTATTTAAACATATTATAATATATATTTCATAACAGAGGGATTTGGGCCTGGGATCCAAATTTCAGATCCAGGACCCATAAAGGAATTTTTTCGAATAAATTTACCTCGTAAATTTGATATGTATGTATAAGTACAATAATTTTTAATTAATTAAATGATTCAGGGAATAATTATTTAAAAGGGGTGCGTAGATGGCTCTGGGATCCACATACCGGATCCATATACCTATACAACAACAACAACTACGCCTTCATCCCAAAACAATTGGGGTCAGCGATATGAACCAAAAAAGAAATTCATATATATATATGGGTATAATCATAAATAAAATTATTTTTTTGGGAATAATAATTAGTATAAAAACTAAGTATTTATGGTTGGATACGTGATTGGACCCAAATGGATCCAACATGTGGATCAAGGACCATAAAGTGGTCTTTATATCCACATCTAAAATAAAACTAATAATAACCATAATAATAATAAATGAATAAAATTTTATTTTATTTTTAATTAATCCGAGGATCCACAGTTGGATCCATATCGGTTGGGGTCGGGTTACGGGTATCAGGTCCGGACCCGAGCCGCGCCCCTGTGTAAGCAGCTTTTTAAAGAAAGCGGGGGGGGGGGGCAACCCGATAAGGGTTGCCCGATAAGCCTGTAACAGAAACAAGAAAGGGGGCAGGGGGGGGGGGGGGTTACGCAGGGCGTAACCGACCCCGCACCTCTCAGCAAGAGGGGAAGAGGTTAGCCGATAAAAGGAGTGGAGAGAGGGCTTTGCCCTTCTTCTCTTGAGCTCTCTCTCTTCCCCCGTCTCTCTCTCTGTCAGCGTACGCACGCTGGAAGGAGGGTCTTGTCGTCGGCGAGCTTTGGCCACCAGTAACCACCGAAGGCCGCGGCAAACAACAACCACACTCCCTGTCACGGCAGCAGGGAAGGGAGACTACAGCCACTCAATACTTCTGCCACGGCAGCCTTCGATCGCCGGAAAGATCGTCGGAAAATTCTTCAAAAAGGTACGGTGCTTCTTGGATTTTGGGCGAGGGATCGAACCTGAGTTCGATTTCGGGTAGTGATTTGAGAGGAGGGGTTCATGCTGTCGGAAATCCCTAACCCTTAGAGTTTGGGGATTTCGGAACCCTAGTTGATTTGTTGGGGGTCTAGTTTTTTTTTCGGTTAAGGGTTTTCGATTTGGGGATTTTCAGTTTTCCTGATAGAAGGGGGGGTTTGATGTATGTTAAAGGGCTTAAGACCTCGGTTAACGTATTTGTTTTTGGATTTTTCCTAAGAGGGCTTACGGATTTCTGACAAATGCCCTGAAATCGTGAAACAGGGGTTTTCCCTGTTTTGATCACCCTGAGCGATTGGATTGGGGATGAAGGTTTCTCTTTTTGTTTTTGTTTGACAGTTCTTATGATAATCGATCTGTATTGTTGATTTATGTCATTTTATGCATGATATTAGTGAGATCAGTGTATTTAAGTTAAAGTTTTGTTCTGTGGAATATAACTTTTGTAATCTATTTTCTGTGAGATGAAGAATAATAGATGAATTTATAGCTTTCTGAAAATATTTGTACTAGCCCAGTACATTGATACGTTAATCTGTTTCCCTTATGGAAAGGTTTATTTTCTTATGTGATGCTGCTGAAGTTCAGTAGAAATGTTCACTTTCATTTTTTTATAAAGATTGAAGACAAATAGCTTAAAATCTACATGTTATGGTAAATTGAAGCTTTAGGGTGTTTAAAAGACTCTTGATTTGGGGTATTTCCTGAATAGTTTGGTTTGGAGGAATCTGTATAGTGGTTAGTCTAATTGCTGACTGAAAGAAAACAAATACTTGTTAGGTACCCACCTTCTGTGGGCTATTCCAGTGCTAACCAGAAAATAAAACTCCTGTGTATGTGGGCTATTTTGACGTGGAATTTGTGAAGGTAAACAGCTTGAATGCGTGCTGCGCATTAAGCTAAATATGGTGGTCATGGTTAGTGTTATCCATAACACTAAATCTATTCATAGGTAATAGCTAGAATTATTGCTTATGCTGGAGATTTCCTTTTTGTTCTGTTCTTGCAACACATGAATATAGTTGGTTTGGTTAAACAAATTATTATTTGAATCACGAATTTGCTTTAAAGTATCTCAAGCTGGTTCTTGAGTGTGGCTTAAGTACATATTTGTAAGATGCAACATGGGATCATTGAAACATAACCTGAGATTTTCAGCTGTGTATAATAGTGTTTATTTTATACTGTTTAGGGAGGATGGTCACATAAAACTGAATTTTTGTATGTAATGTATCTTGCCTTGTCGTCTCTAGCTGAACATTATACTTTTGTCTAGAGTTCATGTGTTATTTAAAAGCTTGTGTATTGGATTGTATGGAAACACTTGCCATGGAGGGTTATGCTTTTACTTGACTGTTATGAATTAGGTTTAATAAAAATATGTTCTAGACCTTAATAAATACTGTGTAAGTTTTGATATGAATAAAGGAAAATCTTGGAACATATACACACCTATATATAGGTGTCAAGAACAGGTTGAAATGTTATTTCTAAGAAGGTTAAATAACTGTTATTGTTATGATTAGGGTACTCATGAGTGTGAGCATGATTCAGTTATTAGTAATTCTTCTTGAACATGTACGCTTGATTAATATGTGAAATGGTACATGTACACTCACACATTTAAAGAAACCATGGATTGGTTAATACCGGTATGTGATGTAGGTAATGCACACATAGTGAAAATGCATATGAATGAGTTATGACATGCATATGTTTGGGTGTATGATTGCATGAGTGCACATGCTTTTGGGCACTTTGGCCTAGTGTTATGAATGAAACACTACTTTGGTTTTATTTGGTGGTGCATCGATGGCCTAAATGGACCATCACCGGCCTGGAGAGCCGTGGGTTTGGTTTTCTTTCACATATGTTTTTAACTGCATCACTTAAACCACATAAGATGATTTGACACATTACTACAATGTTCTAGTTGTTTATACGGGCTAGAGTTCCGTAAGGGTTCCCGCAAGGGAGGATGCGGGTTTTCACTTTACTTTTGCATATGGTGTTGCAAACTTAAAGAATTAACTGTAATAAAATTATAATGAATAAGAACAGTGTAATATACATTCTGGGATATCTCATCTGGAGTATGAGAATATTAGATATCCGGTCTTGGGGAGACTGTGAGGATACAAAAACTCAGTGTGCTGTAATTTTGTCCCTTGAACCCGATATTGAGGTTCTTTCTCCTAGTCACAGTTTTAGGGAGAGTCTGCCACTTTACCCGAGAGTGGTGTGTTTGACACAGCTGTTGTTTATGGTACCAAGAAAGTGACACTTGTGGGCGTGGGGTGTCCCCGACATTAGATGTGGAGGTCTAATGTTCCGAAGATGATTCGGTCGAGGGCTAAGTTGAAACCCAGTAATAAAATACAAATTGTGTGTTAAGCTACCCTGAGAACCTACTTGACCTCAGGGATTGTACCCGTTTGGTGTATCCGCAGGCAACAGTAATTAAAAAGAGGAATTTAAAGTTGTGTGCATTTAATAGGGGATACATATGAAAATATGGAACTTAAATGAAAGATAACAAAAAGGAATCATGCATTGCACATAATCATGCATTTTCCTGTTATGCATTAGATCATGCATGTTTGAATCATTCTCTATATCATGACATGATTTGGTGGTAGCACATGATTTACTTCTTGAAATCATGTTGCAAGGTATGATTATTTAATTCTTGATATATGGTACTGCTTTACCGTTCTTGACTGGTGAGCATATGTAATTGTTGGTAGGTATGGATATTTGAATGCTGCAAATTTTATATCTGCACTCAGTCAAATCATTACATGAAATCTTATCCATGTTCTTTGTCTCACCTGTTTTCTTTAGAAGTAGTTGTGCTCAGAATTTCGGTTCTGACACCCTACTTTGTTGGTTTTTCACAGGATATGGTGAACAGTGAGGTTGGACTAGCTACTGGAGATGGATGAAAGTCATACTTGAGCTTGTCAGCTTCAGCAGGGGACAGAGTGACTCTTTCTTTTGTCTTAGTTCTTCTTGCTTCTTTTCAGTTGTCGTTTTATTTTCAGTTGAATAAAACCTTATCTTTGAAAGTTACTCTTACTCATAAATAAATGAATTGATTTGGTTCTTATGAATGATGGTTGCAACTTCGTTTGTGGTGATTGGGCTATCCAATGGAAATTGGAACTATGAGGACCCCAGATCTCTGGAAAGATTTCCGCATTGAAAAAAAAAATTATTCCGCATTTTCAAAGGGTATGGATTGGGGTCGTTACACTTTGAGTTCATAATAGTGATATCATCGACATATATCAATAACAAGGTAATTGTACCTTCATCTTTGAAAATGAATAGTGAATGATCCAAGAGAGATCGGGAAAACCCATGCTTTTGTATTTCCAAGGAGAAACTTTCAAACCACGAGCATGAAGCCTGTTTTAATCCGTAGATGACCCTTCTCAGTCTGCATACATGTGTTCCTGGATCTCCTTCAGCATACCCATGAGGCTGCTCCATGTAGACTTCTTTATTCAAATCTCCATGAAGAAATGCATTCTTAACGTCCAGTTGATTCAATGTCCACCCATGATCAACAACTAGAGATAATATAATTCTTATTGTCCCCCATCTTAAGGACAGGACTGAAGGTTTCATCATAATCCTGACCATATTCCTGAGTGAACCCCTTTACAACAAGTCTGGCCTTGTATCGCTCTATGGTGCCATCAGGTTTGTACTTGATTTTGTAGACTCATTTCGAACCAACAACACTTTTATCTGTAGGGCTTCCATTTCTTCATTCATGGCTTAAATCCATTTATGTGATTGCACAACTTGATAAAATGCCATGAGTTCATCATGCTTCTCAATCTAAGATAAAAATAGCTGAAAATTCATAGAAAATTTTTCATAGCTAACCCACCTCTCAATAGGATGTCGAATTCTGGCTAACCTTCTCATGTTGCTTTCAATCTGGCATTCTGGACAAGAGGAGAACCTTTTCCTCTTCTCACATAGACATGCCCTTTGAATTTATCAGTATGAGAAGGTTGCGGGCTGCACCTTCTTCAACACGTGAAACTTCATCTTCTTGAATGCGAGATGAAGATGGGCCTGCTTGACTTGGGTTATCATCCTTGTCAACAGAATGTGCCTCCTGAATACATTGGGATAAGAAATCACCATTGATACTCGTAGATAAATCTGCATTCAACCATGGATGCTAAACTTCTGCTATGGGAATTCGTTGGCAGAGATTGAAAAATACATCACTAAAATCATTCTCATAAAAAACAATGTTTCTTGAAATTTTAACACATCTAGTCACAGGCTCACACCATCGATACCCTTTATGATCATCTGTATACCCCCACAAACCTGCACTTAGAAGCCTTTGGCTGCAACTTATTTCTGAAGGATTCATCAATATGGACATAACAAGTGCATCCAAAAACACGCAAAGCATTGTAATCAGGATGAATTCCAGAAAGTAAGAAATATGGAGAATTATTTTGTAAAAGTATCATGGGTAGACGATTTATAATGTAAACTGCCGAATAAAATGCTTTTGTCCACAAACTGATAGGAAGATTGTTGTCATGCATCATACTCATGACAGTTTCAACAATATGTTTATGTTTTCTCTCAGCAATCCCATTTTTTTGAGGCGTATGTGGGCAAGACACTCTATGCTGCATTCCATTACTTTGGAGAAAATCAATAAAGTCCTTTGAGACATACTCACCACCTCTATCACATTGAAAATGCACGTTATTGGTAGAAAAGTGGTTTTGAACAAAGCATGAAAATTACGGAATACGCAAAAAACTTCATATTTGTATTTCATAAAGAATATTCAAGTATAACGAGAATAACTATCAATGAAAATAACATAGTATCGGCTGCCAGAAGTAGAGCAAACGGGGACAGGTCCCCAAACATCAGAATAAAGAATTTTAAAAGGCCTTAAAGCTCTTTTATTGATAGAATAAAAAAGAAGAATATAACTCTTACATATTTGACAACTTGAGCACTTTTTATCATTTTCCTCGAGAGGCAAACTGGACTTAAGAATTAACTCACTTGACACAAGTTTCTCAAGAAAAGGATGACTACAATGACCAAGTCGACCATGCCAAATACTTGGCTTATTACATTTAGAAAGACTAAAAACAAACTCAGGACATGACGAAGACGATGAAGACTGAAATGACTTAAACTCTAATGAAGGCTTCAAGGCAGAACTTGTATGGTTATGTGGATCTTCCTTGAAGATGAACATGTTTCCTTGTCGCTCACTTTCAGCGAATGTCTCCCCCGTTTGAAGATCCTTAACACGCACAGAAGAGGAAGTAAATTCAACAGAAGAATTTGTATCATCGACAAGTCTAGAGATAAAAACAATATTCTTTTTTATATCAGGGGCATGAATAACATTTGACAGATTGAGAAATGATTTTGACAAAGGAATGATTGTATTTCCAACATGAGAGATATAATGGTGAGATCCATCTCCAGTAACTATACTATTTTTACCAAAGTAGGGAACTAAGCTCGAGAACTTAGCAACATCTCCCATAACATGGGTTGCTGCCCCAGAGTCAACATACCATAAGCCTTGATCATTTTACTTCAAGTGCAGCCCTGACAATGCAGACAATAAAAGTTGTTTTGCATCTCCATCAACCTTAGCAACATTGTCTTCTTTCTTGTGCTCGTTGTTTCGAGGCTTTCCTTTATTTTGTGGATTGAACCAACAATTGGCCTTAATGTGTCCCTTCTTATTACACAAATAACACGTTGGAACAACCCTTTGATTTTGATTCTTCACATTGGAGTTAGGTGGCATGTTAGGCGTGGGAAGCAAACATGGAACTCCGTATCTTCCTCGACCCCTTCCTCCTCGAAAATAGTTTCCTCCATGACCACGACCAAAAGAAATGCCAATAGCTAAAACATCATGAAAATCATGCTGAATATCAGAATCTTCAGCAATACCCTTTAATGACATCTCATACTACAAGAGTTTTGCTCGTAGGTCTTCAAATGTGGGGAGAATAGGTAAACACAACAAAGATGTCACCATTACATGATAATCTGGCCCCAAACCATTCAACGTTTGTTGTACTTTATCCTTATCTTGTACCTCACATCCAATAATGGCTAATTGATCTGTAATGGACTTCACTTTATTCAAATATTTCATGATAGACATGTTGCCTTTTCTGAGGAGTTGGAATTCACGGTTGAGGAATAAGACTCTGGCCTCCGATATCTAAGAATAAGTCTGCGTCAATCTGTTCCACAATTCCATAGTTGTGCAATCGCCTGGAACGACAATCAGCACCTCTTGCGATAAGGTAGAAGTGATGTAAGCAATCAATGCTTGATCTCTCTTCATCCAAGAAATATAATCTGAATTTCGAACAATATTGAAAGATGTAGCCCCTTGTGCATCATTTTTCCTCCTTTGTGACGAATTCTGATGAGGCTGGAATTGATTCATCCAGGTGACCAAAGAGATCTTGACTACTAATAAAAGGAATGATTTGTCTCTTCCAACTCAAGAAATTGAAATTATTTAGTTTTTCGGAAACGAGCTGACTAAGGAAGTTTGATGACAATCCAGGTAAGAGTTGTCCATGGCAACAACAAAAGAAAGAAAGAAAGGATGGAAGGATCAATCAAACACTATCATGATATCACTATTCAAATTCTTTCAAATAAATTTATCTTATCACAACTAAATTTAAATTTTCACTTCAATCAGTCTGCTTTTTTTTTTTTTTTCAGATTAAGAGTTAGAGAAGTAGAGGAATTAGGGCTTAATCCACGACGAGATTGAAACGAAATAGGTATTTCAGACTGATGCTGAAAACGAGAATAGAAAATGAGATTTATTGGGGACGTTAGAATATTAGGGTTTTAAAAACTGTGATCAAGAATATTTCCAATAAGGAGAAACGAGATTTTAAGGGAAACAAACAGAAATCCAAAAAATCTAAATATGAGAGGAACAAAAAATATCAAGGAATATTAAGAAGAAAAAGAACTCGTCAATCAGATGATGAGTTATCATTTTTTTTTTGGGGTTTTGGAGAGAATCACTGGGGGAAGATCTCTTGACTTGGATCAAACAACGATCTCAATGATCACACCTTTTGGAAACAATACAGAACCCTGGATCTGACCTAGTGCTCTGATACCATGTCAGATTTTGAGATATCACCAAAAAACAGATCAACAAAGGAGAAGAAGAGGACGCAGAGTTTGGGGCCTAACCAGTCACGACTTTTTTTTCATTCAAAATCGTGACCTATTTCTCTTTCCTTTATATACATAATACAATAATTTCAATGGATGTGAATAACCCACAAGATAAACTATATTACAAATATATCCTAATGAATACATGCATATAATACACAATTAGAATGCAGTTTGGATCTGGACCAGATCCAAACTAATCCAAACCACACAGACTTTAATAAAAACTAATGTGTGAACTGCAATTTTCATGAATTTTTTGTTCTTTTCTCTTGAATCTAACTGTAATATCGCGTATTTTCACACTTAGTCATTTTGTGAGTTCAAAAATTTGGCTAAGTATAGAAGGAAAATCGTTTGATTCTCGATTTTTGGCCGATACTTTGGAATCTGGGCCTGGCCCAGGTCTCATTCTCAAGGCCTAAACGAACCAATCGAAATGTGAGAAAAATTTTTATTTTTAACCTTTAAATTTAAGCAAAATTCGGGTTATTTTTAAGCAAATTTCGAAAGCGAAATTCAAGTTATATATCGATGGATGCGTCTCAAAATTCTGAATGTACCAATATTTTATTTTCTTTGATTCGGGCTACGGTTGGCCCGAAAATCGCATTTTTTCAAAAAATTGAGCAGTTTGTCAGCTCAGATTCGGGTTTGGATCGAACTGGATCTGATGGATTTGATCCAAATTAATATGGATTTAGACTCTATCCAAGACCCATATTAATCTGGATTTGATCCAGCCCCAAGACCCATTTGGATTTTTGAGATGGATTTAGATCTTGGATTCAAATCCAGATCGAAATCCAAATCCATGCCCAACAAAAATTTCAACTTTAAATTTATTAGAAACCTTTAAATTGGAGTTAATTAATGTTAATAAGCATCCCAAGTAAATTTAATAATTTTTGGAAGCTTCTGAAAATTTATTTATTTTTTTAAATTAAATAATCAATTAATTAATTAATTTAATTTGACATTTGTTTAGGACTCTAAGTAGATCCCTTAAAACCGTATAAAATCACTTTAGAAGTGTTCCAGTTCAATAATATGATTTTTGAAAGCTTCTAGGTATTTATTTATTAATAGATAATTAATTAATTAATTAATTAATTAATTTTAATAAATTCCAAGATTTATTTTTAGAGAGTTTAGGACTCTTTATAGATCCCTTGTTCATGCCTTAGAAGCTTTAAGAAAGACTTTTAAAAACACTTTACTTTGAAAAGTCAACACTAAGAGTTTTGAAAAATTCGAGAAAGTGGGTGAGAGAGAAGAGAGTTCCAGCAGAGTGCTGGGTTGTATTTTGCTAAAAAAAAAGGTGTTATCCGTTGGGCCCAGCCGACCTGCAGTCGGCTAAGCCATGGGTAGTCAGCCCCAGTCGACTGGGTCGGCTGGGTGGGTTTGGCTGCGTGCCAGACCCAGTCAACTGGGTCGTCTGGGTCATTTGTTCTAAATATATATATATATATATATATATATATATATATATATATATATATATATATATATATATATATATATATATATATATATATATATATATATATATAAGCATTCAATCGAATTTTTTTAGCAGCATATTTGATTAATGTTATGCATCCTGTCATACATGTTTACAAGGTGATAAAGATGCATATGGTCATGCAAAGATTATTAGGTGCACACCTACGTAATGAGTGGAATAGAAGCGTTTAGTGGTGTTGCCATGATTTTAGTTAGATGTGTAACTGTTTTCTGTTGCCACCATATAAGCTGTTTTCAATGCTTTAACTAAATGCTTTATGCTAAGTTAAAGTGTTAATATAAGGTTGACTTCTTATGCATGAGTCTGTATGGAATTGATATGTGTTTATATGTAAATCACTGCATGAGTGTTCACATAATTGATTAAAGTGCATATTGCATGAAAGCATGAATATGACATGAACCTGTGAGTTAAAGTTGAAAGTGTTGTAGGATCGATGCAACGAGCACCACAGGGGGGGGGGGAATAGTGCTTTTAATCTTCGTCTTTGAATTTTTAAGGAATTTGAATACTGCAAGCAATCACACACAAAGAATACAAGAATTTTATCCTGGTTCAGTCTTCCAGACCTACATTCAGTTCCCAAGCAAAATCCCCTTGAGATTTTCACTATCACACTTGTGTCACCACAAGAACAGACAGACCAAAACCGATCTCACTTTCAGCAACAACCCTTCTGAAAGCCAACACCTCCTTTAAACCAAGGAAACTTTTTCTCTTTTATAGAAAAAAATAATCAACTTACAATCAACTTACGAGCCTTTCTTATGAATGCAAATGGAGTGAAATATGCTTCCAAGGTTGCTGAAATACTCAACTCACAATTTCACTGACTCACAAAAAGAATTGGAGTGAAAAAGTAGAGTGAAAATACTCAGTAAGTGAGAAAACAAATACTTTGAATGAATAAGAGTGAAAAACAAGAAATTTGATCTTTCAAATCAATGTAATTCGATTTAATTCGATTGTTTTGAGTGTAGATCACACTCTTATTTATAGCTGATGAATTTCATACGTTGGAGGTACGAAAGAGTGTGAAAACAATCGATTTTGAACGGTCAAATCATTTGAAAAATTAAAAAGACGCACCTTTAAAAAGTTTCAGAAAACGACTATATTAGTTGACTGGAATAGTTATTAGTCGACTAAAATCAAATATTAGCAGACTGACAATTAAAGTCAATCGACTACTGTGTCTAGCCGAACAGATTTAAATTCTGGTTTTTGAAACTTAGTCGACTAAAGAAAAGTTAGTCGACTGCTGAAAATCATCAGTAGATTGAAAAAACTTTCAGTCGACTCTGTTGAATTTTTCAGAAATCGAACATTTTGTCCGATCGACTAAGAGTCGATTAGTCTACTAATCAAAAAGTTGACGTTTTGCTTAAATTGGAGCGAAAAAATCAGTCGGTTGATGAGTCTATTGGTCGATTGATAAACCTGAAAATATGAATAAAGAGCTTTCTAAAAAGATTTTCGTTAAGGGTTCTTTTAGAAAAGTTTTTCCTAAGTATTTTTAGGTGAAATGCAAGTAAGATATGCAATCAAAGTAAGGCTCTTACAAGAATCTAAGACTTTTAAAGAAATTTACATTTACACACTTGTCTTCACAGATTCTTCAACGAATTCTTCAACGAATTCTTCAATTCTTTTCATCTTTCTTCATTGCCTTGTACTTGAATTGTCGTGTACAGCTTCCTTATCTTAACAAAAGCATGCATTTACACCATAAGTTTTTCCTGGGTATTGAACTGCTATTAAGCTTCTTCACAACAAGTTTTTCCTAGAGGCTAGAATTTACACCATAAAACACTTCTGAAACTTATATTTCATGAAATCAAAGTTCTTAAAAGAAATATCAACAAATATCACTTGCTACAATTTACTTTTCCCACAAACACAGACCTACGCTAGGTACACTACGCCATGATAGTCTTGGTGAAGGCTACAAATAAACCAACAATTTCATATTTCATGAAATCAGAGTTCTTTAAAAAAATATCACTTGCTACATTTTATTTTTCCCACAAACAAAGAACCTGCACTAGGGACACTACGTCGTGATAGTCTTGGGTTACCAAGCTCCAGGGTATAGCAGCACCCCGATACTCGCTCATTGTCCAAGCTCTTAAAAGAAGATGTGGATTTGAACAGGCAATGATTCTCTTTCTTATAACAAGGACAACCATAGTCTCCTAAGGCCCTGTTTGGATGACAAGGGGCACAACCAGGTTTCTTAGGAACTTGGTTTTGCCTCAGAACCAGGTTTTTGGCAAACAAAAGTTTGCGAAAACCTGAATTACAAGGGGTTTGGATGACAAAACCCAAAAATACAGAAAAAAAATGATGCCGGCAATTTTTCCGGCCACCCACTGGGAGGGTGCTGCCTTGCTCAGGCAGCACTGAGCAGCAGCATCCCAGCCATTATTTGGCAACCCATCAGCCAGAAAATGTCAGGGCTGGCATCGCTCGGCGAGAACATCTCAGCCATTTTCTGGCCGGTGGGTAGCTGGAAAATGGCTGAAGCACCACGAAAAATAAAATAAAATAAAAGGGATGGTGGCCAATTTCCAGCCACCCACTGGCCAAAAAATGGCCGGCCTCATTTAAAAATGCAAAAAGAAACTAAAATTTCCAGCCATTTTCTGGCTGGCATCCGACCGGAGGAGGTTTAGAGGCGGGGCGGTGGTGGGAGGCAAAAGACTTGAGGGTGTTGGCGGAGGTGTGGAGGGGGGCTCCCGATAAACCAGGTTGTAAACCTGCCCCCCCCCTTTTCACTTAGACAGGTTTTAATAAAACCTGGCTTGAAACCAGATTTTGGTGTCACCCAAACACAAAAAAATCTGGGTTTGGGCTGAAAACCCCATTAACACCCAAAATCCAGTTGAAAACTGGGTTTTGGGTGTCATCCAAATGGTACCTAACTGAATAGGGTCATGATCACCAGGTTTCAATACCTTAAGATATCTACGAACAAGGTTAAACACAAGAAAACACTAACAATGTCAATGTTCAAGATTGGCAAAGATGCACAAGGCCTGTACCAAATATCAAATGCTGCATTGAATGTCAAGTACTGTTAATCAACAAAAAGAGAGTATAAAAAATTATCACAAAAATATCAGCATAGGTTTACCTTCACTCCAGCATTTTGACAAAGGTTAACTGCTTCTTTCACACCTGGACGACAAGGATCCTGCAAGAAAAGAAAGTAAAGCACATTCAGGTTAATACTTACGGACCATTTCAGCAACAGTAGCACAAATGAGAAAGAACCATGTCGAGTTTATTTGGCTGAAACAAAATATTATTCATATGGCCAAGATTAAAGAGGGATCTTCTGGTTGACGTGGATTAGGCATCTTCTGGTTGAACTAGGAAAACTTTTACCAAAATCCATTTTATTATGTGACAATTAGTGTCACGGGCTTACTTTTTTCAATAAGCCAGTGCGGCGCGACGATCCTTCCTTACCGCCACAAGCCTTTCTATCGCTCTGTCACGGGCATAGAATGCTTCGCAAACCCGCAACGCGCCAACCTGCCCAAGCTGGCCAGCCTAACGGCCAAAGGCTGTGTACCAACACGTTTTCATGTGCTGAATCATTTTCATTGGCCCTACGCACCACCCCGTGCGCAGCTGTCTAGCGGAAGCTGATCAAGCACATTTTCGAATGCGCATTCCATGTAGTCCATGCCACTTAGTGCATAGTCATGCCATACCAGCTATCACTTCCGAAAGGGGCACAAACTTTGCCTTAGCCTTGCGTGCCATGAAGCATATTACAGCTCTATGCGCACAACATAACAAAACCTCGCCACTGAAGGAAAATACCTTGCGGCCCCCACTCCGAAGACCAGTTGATGATTGAACACCATAGCGAAGAGCACCACCCAGACTCATTCGTCGATGCCTAGGCATTAACTCGCCTAGCCCCGAGTCACCATCTTCGATCGGAATCACCTAAAGTGTAAGAACTTCAAAAAAAAAATTAATTGATATGGGTCGGATCCGAACCCGACCTGAGGACACCGCCCCTCGCTGTCATTAAAAGACAACGAGGCAGGCAGGAGGAGGGTTACGAAACCCCCCTCACCGCCTCTCTCTCTCTCTCATCTCTCTCCCTTACCCTCTCGCTCTCCGCAATCTCTCTCACTCTCTCGTCCCCGACTCTCTCCCTCACCGACCCGCTCGTCTCCCTCTGTCTCTTCGTTTCTCTCTCTCGCTCGTCCACTGTCACCGACACAAGCGACCCCCGACTACCCGCGGCCACCAGCGACTCTCCGGCGAGTTTCCTCCGAACACCCCCCCCCCCTGGTACGCCGCCGCCTCCTCTTCTCCCCTCTTTTCCTTTTCTTCTCCTCTTTCGTCACTCTCCTCCTCTTTCCCCCTCGTTTCTCGGTTACGCAGGGAGGGGAGGGCTGAGCCACCTCCCTGCTGCCCTAGGTTGCAGGGGAGGGGTAAAGCCTCCTCCCAGCGAGCCCTTTTAGCGAGGGAGGGGCAGAGCCCCTCCCTGTGTCGTGCAGGGTACGAAAGGGGCCGATTCCCCTCCCGGTGCCCTTCTGGCTGCAGGGGAGGGGCTGAGCCCCCTCCCTACTTCCGTTACTGCAGGGGAGGGGCTAAGCCCCCTCCCTGCTCCTTTTGCGGCAGGGGAGGGGCCGAGCCCCTCCTCCCTGCCCCTCTTTGTTGTTCCAGCAGGGGCCATCGGCCCCTGCCCTGTTTATTTCCACAGGGGCTGCAGGCCCCTGCCTCTTTTTGATTGTTCTAGTAGGGGCCGGCCCTTGTCCTTTTAGTTGTTCTAGCAGGGGCCATCGGCCCCTACCCTTTTTGCTTGCCAGCAGGGGCCAATGGCCCCCTGCCCTTTGTGCACGAGCTTATACCCTTGGCAGACAGGCCCGAGTAATCTTCAGAAACTACATCGTGATGGGGATAGATCATTGTAATTGTTGGTCTTCAACGAAAAATTCCTAGTAAGCGTAAGTCATCAACTCGCTTTGGCTACATCCCTCTTTTGGCAACAAGGATCATTTGGCCCTGCCCCATCCTTTTTTCGAGTCATAGTTGGCCCCAACCCTATGTATCGGAAAAGTCGAGTCTTCTCATTGCTTTTGCTTTTGTCTGGGTTGCATGTTAATATCACATATTTGCAACTACGATGGATACCACTCGCGCTTCGCGATCCGAGCCGTCAATCGTGTACATCCGCAGATGCCAGCAAGCTCGTAACTCTCCAAGGTAGGGGAAGATTGCACGAAAGACTTGGATAATTGAATTAAGTTTAATTAAACTAAAAACGATCATTAAATGAATATATACATATATATATATATATATTTATACGAGTATGCACTTCACTTAAGGACGCGGTTTCGCGATCCTTGCCCTTTTACCTTCTTACAATTTTTACTTGTCGTCGCGCATCGCGTCGAGATCTTGCGTTGCACTCCTGCTTACAGTTTTTACTTGCCGTCATGCATCACGTCGAGGTTTAGCGTTGCACTTATGCTTACCGCCTTTACCTTGCCGTCGCGCTCTGCGCCTAGGCTCTTGCTTTTGCATATGTGTTGGTATTGCCTTGCTATTGCAGATGACGTGCAAGTTCTTGCTCTTTGCGTATGCCTTAAAGGCATCCTCGTGGAGGATGAAACGAGCATTTACCACTCTCTCTCTTGCGGCGAGAGTTGAGTTGGGAGCTAGTGTTACATCCACGTCTAAGGAGAGGGATACCTTGCAAGGATCCAGACTCTTCGAGTATGCAGTCCTGCATACGAGTTGGGGTTCGAGCGAACTACTTAACAGGGGTTCTGTTGAGAAACCTGTATTCCGTCTATCGAGGCCGGTATCGAGTCATGCGAGGCATGTAGGTACTCCGATAGCGGATGAGATTATAGAAAATCGCATGCATAATGTTGGTACAAAGTACTGCTGTTTCAGAAGATAAACATTACGTCTTTGTGAAACACTCCTATTGAGGCTTCTATTGAGGAGCTATACCCCATTCATCCTAGAGTACTTGTAGTCGTGCACGACACGTCTAGTACTGCGATGAACGGATGAGACGGTCGTGCGACCTCGAACAACGCTAAATGCACAATGCTGTAATCACATAAATGGCCTCACATTCGCCTTCACAGGCAAGATGCTCGAGTGGTTTAAAGACCACAACATATGATGGGTTGTTAGTTAAGCAACCCCTAACGCACCCATTCGCTTCTGGTTGTTCTGTCAAGAGAGAGGACAGAGCGGTACAAAACTCCAATGGACAGGTTGTTAACAACCACCCCACGGGCAATGATTCGGCCTCCCCAGTCATTGGAGTTAAGGGAAAAGGGGCTATAATAGTTAGCTCAACACTTCTGCAAAAATTGGATGCATCCGTGGCACTGCCTCCTCTGGGGAATCCTCTCTCGGCTAAAGCCGCCCCTTTGGAGTGGACTCAACTAGCTATTCGGGTTATTGAAAATACATAGAATAACAGACGCCCGAACTAGTCTCAGTTGTTTCTACGTTTTGCCTGCGCGTACCCGCAGGCCAGTAATATCGAAACATAAAGTCTGTTCACACTCGTTGTTGGGTCGTGAGATTCGCTTGCACTACTTACGCGTTTGCACTATTTACCTGCGTGCATTGCTTACCCGTTTAACTGCATATCTGCTTTAAACTGCCTAACCTACTGAATTAAACGTACATAATTCAGTTTCATGTAGTCTCTCTTGCGCACCTACTAGTTTTTTTGCGAAACTAACCCATTCTATGGGTACAGGTGATGATTAGGTACACCACGGGCGATGGCGCGATAGCAAGATGACTCCAAGACGTTCTTCTTCCTGCTCTTAGCTCGCGTCCTGATTGTTTGGCTTTTTGTAACGGATTTTCCTTGGAATATCCAAATTTTGTACTATTTGGAGAACTTCTTAAATGAAAGTGGCTTTTCCAAGTGTTTGTAAGTAGCATGGGTTGTGCGCTTTGGTTTTTTTAGCTAACGCGCCCAAGGTTGTCAGCTTGCCTTTCTGAAATTAACAAAAGAATAGTCTTCTGCTGATTTCATAAACCATTTATGAGATAAAGATATTTCTTTTTAATCTCTTGTCTGTTTTTTCTGAAAGGTTTACAAGTTTGAAATTTTGGGGCGTTACATAAGGTGATTCCTGGGGGAATTAGCCCTAACCCATACGCACCCCCGTGCGTCCAACCGCTACGCGTGGGAAACTCTTGCAAGCCGAGAGGTCCTTAACCAAATCTCCAAAGGCAACATCGTCTGATCCGCTGACACTACTTAACCGAACAACGCTCCACGTCTGTGCCGCCATACAACAATGCACTAATGACGATACTGATGCCTATCCCATGTCGTGCTACCACCGCACGTCACCGATCAAGTGAACACATACCGCGCGTTCCTACACTCGATGCATTTTTCACTCAGTAGAGCTTCAGACTGCACATGACTCATTCTGAAAGATCGGTCTGGAACATTCTCCCCACCTAAAACCATTGTCGTCCTCGATAATGCTGGCGCTGGTAAGAACACAGTCTTCACTGATATGTCAGTTTCCCTTTGTAGTTTGTACTTATCTTTGGTTTACTCTTTTTCTTCAGCCTACTCAACTTGTTCTGGTTTACATCCACCATCGCCGCAACCTTTAACACGTCAAGTCTCATACCTTTAATGCATCTCCGATCACTTAGACAGTGGTCTTCTGCTTTATCAACATCGAGCATTCTCTGATCGTGAGACCTCAGTGCAGTCTCAAATACAAACGGGTCATCCTCGCCCGCACGACAAACTTGTCGTCTTTATGCTCATGGCTGGGGTGCCTTCTAACCCCAGCAAGAGCAAGTCTAAGCCCTTCATAGTCCTCACAGAGAAAAACGACCACCAATGCGTGTCGCAGGGATATCTACTCCCTTAAGCACCAACTTGAAGTTTTTCACTGGTCCACACTAGTTCTCAAGTGGGCGACGCCTGCTTACGTATCACCCCAATGCGGTCCTTCAAAGTGTCTTCCTGGGCACTCGTTCTCACAAGGGCACTTTGCTCCAATGCTGCACTCCCCTCCCAAAGCAAGCACGCTATACTCTCGCTCAGAGTCAACAAAACATTCCCGCAGGAACCAATGAGCCACGAACAAAAACTTTTTCTACACGCGCAATCCATTCAAGATCTGCCAACTCAAGGGACCAAAACAAGAAGCCTTCTGCTCAACGTGGGCACTCCGCTAACCCACAATCTTGGGAGACTATCTAGAAGTTTAATTGAGTCTCCTGTACCCAAAGGTGCAAATCCATCCAGCCGAATCCAACGTGCATTCTTAGCATGCACAAAGCAAACGTCAGGCTCCACCTGTGAGCCTAACGCACAACCGGTAGGAATCTTTGGCTTATCTATGTTCCCTTAGCTAACTGAACAACAACCTTACACTTCTGCTTATCATCGACAAGATGTCCCATAACATCCTGCCAACATCTTGCTTCTGTACTCAGCCAACCACACTTCAGCTGCGCAAAATTACGTAACCAAGATAAATCATCGCTGTTCTCTTCAGCGTCGCACACAATGAATAACAAGGTCTCCGTGAATCTTTCTGCTCTAATGCCAATTTTTCATGGGCCTACTTTTTCCAATAAGCCAGTGCGGCACGACAGTCCTTCCTTACCGTCGCAAGCCTTTCTATTGTTCTGTCATGGGTATAGAATGCTTCACAAACCCGTGACGCACCAAGCTGCTCAAGCTGGCCAGCCTAACGGCCAAAGGTCGTGTACCAACATGTTTCCATGTGCTGAATCATTTTCATTGGCCCTGCGCACCATCCCGTGCGCAACTGTCTAGCGGAAGCTGATCAAGCGTATTTTCAAATGCGCATTCTATGTAGTCCATGCCGCTTAGTGCATAGTCGTCCCATACCAGCTATCACTTCCGAAAGAGGCATAAACTTTGCTTTAGCCTTGCGTGCCATGAAGCGTATTACAGCTCCATGTGCACAATATAGCAAAACCTCGCCACTGAAGGAAAAGACCTTGCGCCCCCCAGTCCGAAGACCAGTTGATGATTGAACACCATAGCAAAGAGCATCACCTAGACTCATTCGTCGGTGCCTAGGCATTCACTCGCCTAGCCCCGAGTCACCATACTCGGTTGGAACCACTTAAGGTGATTCCTGGGGGAATTAGCCCTAACCCATATGCACCCCCGTGCGTCCAACCGCTACGCGTGAAAAACTCTTGCAAGCTGAGAGGTCCTTAACCAAATCTCCAAAAGCAACATCTTCAGATCCGCTGGCACTGCTTAACCAAACAACGCTCCACGTTTGTGTCGCCCCACATCGATCCACTAATAATGATACTGATGCCTATCGCATGTCGTACTACCACCGCACGTCACTGATCAAGCAAACACATACCGCACGTTCCTACACTCGATGCATTTTTCACCTGCACATGCCCCATTCCGAAAGATCCGTCCAGAACAACTAGAGTGCAATAAAGATCTCAATGAATCCTATACATCATGGAAGAACAAAACATATTGAGATAGATGAACACTTTATCAGGCAAAAGATTGAAGATCAAGAACTAGAAGCAAGATACAATGAAACAAAAAACCAAATTGCAGACTTGTTCACTAAAAGACTAACAATAAGAAGATTTTGGTTTCTTAAAAGCAAGATGAGCATGATACAAATGCATGCTCACCTTGAGGGAGGTTGTTAAGACGTAATGTATCCCTTTATTATACTGTTCGGGTTTGGATCAGATGTAGATCCAGGATCCAAATATGTTGTGTAATACTATTTTATTATTAAGGGTTGTTTAGTCTTTTGTAGCCTTAATTAGGTTGTAACATAAATAGTCTCTGAATACATGTTTATCGTGATTTTTACAGCTGTAGTTTTTGCCTCTAGCCAATCTCTCTCTGTGTTTCTCCCTCTCGTTTTCACACAGCGTCGAATCACTGCAGATCTGATATTGTTCGATGTTCTAACATGCTCCACATGCTTTTTCCAACTTCATTTTTTGACAAGTTTCACCTAGCCAAAACATGCTTTATGAAATGCTATCAAGGGGAAACAGTAGCTTCAGCAATAGGATAGGTATCAAATAACCATCACAAGTGCAATCACATTCCATGTTAACAAATTTGTTTCAACAATGCAATACTTATTCTGCTTATTCATTCACTATAATCCTTTCACCATGATTGATATTTTTGTTATATAGTGAGAACTGAGAAAAGAAAATGGATGATTTCAGAAATAATTAGCGTTTTAAAATTTCTCACATTACCTTTATTCCTACAATTGCCAATAAAACAAGTTCATTTTCTGGTATCACCCACTGTTCCCGTTGCTCTGTGCCAATTGGAATATCTTTTACATCATGGTATCTGAATGCGAAGGCAATACAGCGCAGGCTCTCTCCTGCCATCCTTTCAATGACAACCTTGAATTCATTCACCTGCAATTCAAAAAAAAAGTGATGTGCTTAAATTTGCCTAAAATAAAACCAATTTAATGAAATCAGAAAGGATTTTGACCTTATCAGGAGTACACTGCTGAAATGAACCTTCTTCATCAAGCCACTGGGTGCAGGAAGTAAGCACCAGCTCTGCAGCACCTTTCCAGTGTATATGCACATCCAACTCTGACTGCAGCTCACAATAAATGTGTTATGTAGAGGACTATACAAACACCCTATCTGGAAAGCAGGGCAACCAATCAAGATCACGGATGAATTTTGAAAGACACCATGAACAGAAAATCATATTAGAACTGGAACATATTACCTGAAACAGTCAGTTCCATGTCACACGGACACTCCATTTTTCCCTACGAACCCATGTCGCCATTTTACTCTCCGTACATACAAGTTTGTATTCAATTTATAATTTATAATTATATTTTCAGTTTATAACTTTATATTTTCAGTATATAATATAGATTTTAGATATATCATATATATTTAGATTATATTCAGTTTATTTTGAATTTATTTTGTATTTATGTGATATATATATAGCCGTGTCTCCATACCCGTATTTTTTGAAATTGTTGTGTCGTACACTCCATACCTGTACCCGTACTCCATGTGACATAGTCAGTTATACCATACAAGTGGAAGATGAGGCAGCACATATCACACAACACTAACTAGGAAAAGAAAATACTAAATTGTACCAAAATGGAACATATCGATCAGAAAGATCAACATTTATGGCAATCATTTATAACATAGCTGAGCGCAAGCATATATAAGCTTGCAAACTCCACATTTAGATGCGTATCCTTCATGTTCCCACCATTCTTTCCTTGTTGTGAAAAGATCTTAAGTAAAATGATTATGAGACATGTTAAGAAATGTGTAATGTTGATATTGTCTTGAATTTTTTGTATAAAAGTATACTTATAAGTAATTTTTTCTTGTTTTTATTTTGTATTTCTGTTGTATTCAAGAAGTGTACATAGAAATTATTCTGTTTATATAGTTTTTGTATGCTCATGTTATACATGCTAGGTTAGATGAGGTATACTTGAGGTATACCAATGTGATTACGTTAGCATTAGGTTATTTGTAAATAAGTTTACCCTAGGGTTATTTATGGAATATCCCAGCTAGCTGTTAGGATTGTGCCTAGCGGCTAGTTGGAGGAGATCAAACTAGTCGTTGGATGTCTCCTTATATGAGGCAAAAGCACCATTTGAATGAGTGAGAGAGTGATGGGTGTGTGTGTGAGTAATGTAAACATGAGATGTGTGTGTGTGTGTGTGTGTGACATGTGTAAGTGTAAATATGTTATTTAATTTTCATTTTATTAAATCAAGATATATATTTTTTATTCTTTATTGTCTGTAAACCGATTTGTAGTTTTTTATGCCTTTATTAAATACATTGTGATAATGCATTTTTTATTCATTTGCAATCCTTGTCATAAAAACTTTATTATTTTTAATTTATGTTCCGTGCCTCGGGTTCTGTGCCATTTCATGACATGATATTAGAGCCAAACTTTTAGATCATTGATACTCATTTTTTCTTCTATTTGTGAGCTGAGATTTGTGGAGTAACACTCATTTTATGCACCGAGTCTCATCTAAACTCTGCAATCAAATGTGCAGATGGGTCACCTCCTGGGAAGTTCACTTGGAACCTATTCTGGTATGTTTATTGATAAATTTGCCTTTTCTGTTAGCACTATCATGCACTGTGCATGAAAGTGCACTGTTTTTCTTATGCATTATTTGATTTTTTCAGAAATTAACCAAAATTTTTGATTTCTTGTATTTTATGTCCTTTTTAGCCTTCTTTAAGCTCAGAGCTTTTATGTATTTTTGACTTCTATTGCTTGATATACATTTGTTTGTGCATTTACTCTCATGAATTGTTAAGAGAGTTTATTTTATTGTGAATTCTTAAAAAATAATAATACAAAAATGTTTGTCTTTTGAGGCCATTTGGGAATTTCCTTCGATTTGAATATTTTCATGAGCACATTTTTCTGAAAAATGTCTTTATGGCATTTATTTTTTGTGGATTTCAAAAATTCTTTTTGAGATCCTTGCTATTATGTCTATCCCCTTTTGGGCTTAATTTATTACATATTAATTTTGATTTAGCATTTTGCTATAGTGCAAACTTTATTTGGTTATGCATCTTCCCATTAGTGTTAATATCTCTTTATGTGTATGAGCTCTAAAAGGGTCTAATTCCCAGCCTTGTGTATCTGGTGTGCCATGCACTTATAACCTTATGAATGTTTTGTACGCATATTAGTGTGCACAGTATATGCATGTTACCTTAAGCTTAGGCAAATTATAATAACATAAGTATATATGAATTTTCATAATAAAAGCAAGCTTCATATGGTTTATCGATTTCCCTTTGCCATTGTGCATTTTCTAAAGCTCTTTTATTTCAAGTGATGTATGTGCTCTTTGTTAAAATGTATGCATTTACGTATTCATGTATGCTATGATATATATATATATATATATATATATATATATATATATATATATATATATATATATATATATATATATATTAACAAAACCCTCAGGGGTATTTCTGTCTTTTTATCATATATACTTAGCACAAACCATTAGGGACTTTTCTTTCTTTTTATTTTTTACTTTGTCTCTTTATTTTTTTGACTTTTTGACCATGGACTAAATTGTCTATATTATAGGACTGTTGGGATTCTCCCCAACTGTCACAAATATGACCGTTTTGAGCTCTCCTTTGTTGTATAAATAGGGAACCTTGTCCCTTCTTAATTGTATTATTCTTTAGAGCATTTTATCAATAAAATACATTATTTATTTTATGTTCTCTTGTGCTATTGTGCCTAGGCATCTTGTGACTGTATTTTGCCCATTAGTGGCCTTGTGACTCTGTATCTTGCCCCTCAGTGGCTTGTCATTGTGTGTTTAGGGATATCACTTGTGATCCCTCATTTCATTACATGGTATCAGAGCCCGTTGGGTTCTCTTGATCTTGGAAGCCTTGTTTTTCAAGGAGTGAAGATTGTGACTAAGGTGTGTTGTCTTCTCTTCCTCTTTACCTTTTCCTTTTCGTCGTGGAGCATGAATCAAGAGTGAAGCTCTCCTTCAAACTCAATAGAAGCAACTACTTGATGTGGGCTTTGGCAATAAAAAATCATCTTAGAGGAAAGAAACTTTGGGGCTTTGTGACGGGTACTACTCTTGAAACATCATTAAAGCTTACAAAAATCGAAGGAGGTTTTGAAAAAACTCTTGTTGGAGATGATCATGATAAAGCCATCAAAAAACATGAAATAAAGGTAGAGGATTGGGAAAGCAACCATGCAAAAATTTTGGTATGATGTATGAACGATGTTGACATAAAAATATGTGTCAACATCACCAAATTTAGAAGAGCCAATAAAGCTTGGTTCTTTCTTAAGGATATGTATACTCAAAAGAATCTTGCTAGACAAGATTAGATCCACTGAGCAAGGAGACGTGTGTTCGAGATTATTTTAGTATTGTATCTCCTCTTTGGAATGAATTAACACTCCTTGAGCCAAAATGGGTGCCATCCAAAGATGTTGAGATTAGAAGAGAGCAAATTCAAAATGAACACTTTTTTCAATTCCTTCATGGTCTAAGATCGGAATTTGAACAAGTGAGGTATTCTCTTCTTCATTGAACCAAGGCTATGCCTCTTAAAGATGCTTTTGCCGAAGTGTGTCAAGAGAAAACCTGTCTTGCAATAACAAATAAGAATGATGATGTTTTGGCAGTTACTAGGCCGGGTTCTAATGTAAGGGCTTATAAGCCCCCTCACTTTGTAAAACAAAATAACTATAATGGTAGGTCCAACTTTAATAGTGGGTATAAGAAGGGTACTACTTGCCACTGTTGTAATGAACCAGGACACATTAGATCGGTATGTCCAAAGCTTAAAGGCAAAGTTGCTTTCATTGGAGAAATCACACCCAAAAAAGAAGAATCAAGCAAAAATGAAAGAGATATCAAAGACACACTTAGCCAAATATTGGAGGCACTTCAACAACTTCTCAAATCCTCTCCTATGCCAGGTGCCGCCATTGCATCTTCTTCATCTCCTTTAGGTATGTAGATTCTTGACTAGAGTGCTTCTTTTGATATGACCCCTCATGAGAATGCCCTTTCCAAAGTTCGCACTGATTCCACTTCATCTTACGTTTTAACGACCGATGAAACTTCTTTAAAAATAAATAGTATTGGAACACTTGACTCAAAATTCTAAAAAATTTCTTATCCTAAAAATAAGAGTTGTTCCAAAGTTAAATTTGAATCTTTTTTCTGTCTTTCAAATTTCTGATCATGGTTGCAAAAATTTTTTCTCATCTAAAGATTGCACCAGGCAGGATCTCCAATCAGGGAAGCTGATTGGGCAAAAACATAGGAGAGGCGATCTTTACTTTATGGATTTTTTGTCCTTTTCAGCCAAGTCATTTTGTAATTATGTACAAGACAAAAGTATTGACACTTGGCATAAAAGACTTAGCATCCTAGTTTTTCGAAGATGTATCTCTTTCCTTTCTTGAAAAATATTTGTAATGAAAAAGATATATCTTGTAAAGATTGCATTTTTGAAAAAATGAAAGCTATTCCCTTTCCTCATAGAACTTTTATTTCTACTCGACCTTTTGAATGAGTGCATTCAGATGTATGGGGTCCTTCACCGGTAATATCAAAAGGAGGTTACTCTTATAATGTTGTTTTCGTTGATGATTTTACTAGATACACATGGATTTATTTTCTAAATCTTAAATCCGATATGTTATCTTTCTTTAAAGAATTTCATTCAATGATTAAAAATCAATTTCTTAGCAACATATCCATTCTAAGGTCAGATTCGGGAAGTTTGAGAAACCGAAAAAATATTTAAATTCAATTTTGGAACCACCCTAACTTTTGGAACACAAACATTTTGAAAATTTTGAGTATAAGGTTCCAACATTTTTTATTTGCAAAAGTGTTTCATTGGCGGTAGAAACACAAGATAATTTTGAATTAGTGTATATATCGGATATAACATTATCATGAGGTGTCATACGAAAGGAAGCTCATGAATCGACAATCCAAGAATACATACTTGGAGAGGATGAAGCTATCGTGACACCCAAAGTTGATGGGGATTCGAGTAATTGTTGAAGTCCCTCTAATAGTTGAAAAAGAAAAAATGAGTTTTTAAAGTCTCCTTCTCTTTGAATGAATTCTTCCCTCTTTGGTGTGAATTCTTCAAGGGAAGCCACCTTATACTTGAGGTACCATTGAGCTTGGAACAAGTGGGTCTTATGTGTCCCGACTCATTACAATAGTGACAAATAACTTTTCAAACACCACTATAGTTACTATATTAATTTTGCCTCTCAAAGTCTAGAGGCTTGTAAGACTTCATATGGTTGTTGAGTTTAGATACCGCCAATATTTTTTTTCCTTCTTTAATCATACCAAGATGAGTTTTTTCTTGGCATATTTCAGCAACCGAATTTTCTAAGGGAAGAGGTGTAGATCTACGGAGAAGAGAAGATCTAACTTGTTCAAATTTGAGGCAAAGTTCATACAAGAATTGAAAAAATTGTTCTCTTTCCATTTGTTGGCGCTTAATTTTCACATCTTCAATGGCAACTCACTTAGGCTCCAAAAGTGTCAATTTATCCCATAGAGGGGATAAAGCATGGTTGCCAGTTGAGGAAGCGGGAGTGGGAAGCGAGGCACTTTCAAAATTTTAGGAAGCAGGAAGAGTGAGACCACTTAGGAGCAAATCAGAAATCATCTCGTAAGCGACCTAGGAAGCGAACCGGAAGCGAGGGAGAAGCGAAAAAAAAATACAAAAAAAAATTGAAAAAATGGGGGAAGGGTCGGGGAAGCATGTTTCCCATTAAAGGGAAGCACGCTTCCCATTAAAAAGTGGCGCTTCCCCATGTGTTTCGAAAGCGCGACGTTTCGCACTTCTGAAGGGTGCTTCCCCACTTACCTAGGCGCTTCCGGTAACTTTGGGCTAAAGCACTAAAAAACTCTTGGACACTCAAGTTCTCTTGCTTGGTAGTCTTAATCTTTTCTTCCAAGAAATATTGTTTTGCAAGATCTTTTTGGTATACATACCCTTCATAAAGAGTCATGCCTCATTAGCTTTACGAAATTTTGCAATGTTAGCATATATTTTAAGCTCAACACTATTCATAAATCATGCAAAAAAATTTGCATGGTTACTCTCCCAATCTTCTACCTTAGATTGACCTTAATTCGAGCATCTCCTTCTAGAGCCTTCTCTTGACCTCCTTCTAGTTTGGTGAGCTTGATTTGAGGCTCGGGGATAGTGCCCATCACATATCCCCAAAGCTTCTTTCCCTTGAGATTATTCTCCATAGTGGATGCACACATCATGTAGTTGGAGCCACTAAGCTTGAAGGATAGATTGATTTTGTGATCATGCTCCATTTTGAACGAGATAAGAGAGAGAGAAAAAGAAGAGTGTGGAAGAACATGTCCACTTGAGTTGCCATATGTACCACAAACACACAAACACTTGATGGCCACTTTCCACAAGACCAAGAGCACTACAACTTTGATACCATGTAAAGAAGTATGTGGAATTACAAAACAAAGTGCACAAGCACGTACACAATTCCAAGGACAATACAAAAGGCACTAAGGCACTACACAAGCACAAAGTGTATACAAAGACTTCAAAGAGTCTAAAACATAAACACAAGAATGTAAAAATATTATCTTTGTTGAATAAAAATGCTTAAGAAAAGATTGAGAATAAAAGGGGATCATCCCTTATTTATACACAATTAAGAGCATTGGGCTCTATTGGGGAGCACCCAATAGAGTCGTTGGGAGCTCCCAACGGTCATAAATGTGACCGTTGGGTAGCTCCAGCGATGACTCTATGGTCTTTTGATTATAGAGCCCATGCTCATTTTAATAAAAGAAAACAACAAAACAAGACTAATAAAAAGGAAAATTTGTTCCTAGTGAACAATACCTATTACATATAGTGAAAAGTCTGTATATATACATATATATATATGTAAGTTGTAACCTATTTTAACAAATTACTCAGTGATCCCACGGTTTATAGGCAGTTGGTCAAGAGCTTGATTTATTTGACTATCTCACGACCAGACATTACTTTTGCAGCTCACATGGTAAGTCAGTTCATGAGTACTCCTAGGTCATCTCACTTGGCAGTTGTTCTGGGGATTATCAGATATATTAGGGGTACTATGCATTATGACTTGTTCTTTTCTGCTACATCATAGTTGGAGTTGAAAGCTTACTGTGATGAAGATTTTCGGAGAGCTTCTAAGGATAGGCATTCCACCTCTGGATTTTGTGTATTTCTAGGTGAATCTTTGATATCATGGAAAAGCAATAAACAATAAAGGATTGTTTTATCCACTACTGAGGCAGAATACTGTGTTATGACTCAGGTAACTGCGGAGGTTATTTGGTTGAGATGGTTGTTGCGGGATATGGGAGTGAACATAGCAACTACAATTACTTTACATTGTGACAATCAAAGTGCCATTCATATTGCCAAAAGTCCAGAATTCCATGAGAGGACTAAGCATAATGAAATAGGGTGTCACTTTACTCATTAGGCATATATGGATGGAGTTGTATCTTTGGCATATATTGGGACTTAGAGTCAGATTGATGATTGTTTTACGAAAAATTTGCCCTTGAAGGCTATTTAATCATTCATGTTCAAGCTTGGGTTCGTTGTATTCTCATCACCTCAAGCTTGAAGGGGAGTGTTGAAGAAATGCCTTTACATCGTTGTGTGTGATATACCCCTTTTCTCTTTAGTGTCTTGTACATACATTTTAATAGAGGGGTATTTTTGTAACATAGCCATAGGCACTTTAGTCAACTATTTTTGTCTTTTTGTGTAACCCTAAGGGGATGTCCCCTATATGTTGTATTCTTCTTTTCCTTTTGAAGTTAATGAAGATACCTAATTTCAAGAGCAAACACAGAAAAGTTTCTTGGTTGGCATCATCATTAGGATACCTAATTTCACACTCAAGTAGAATGTGCTGCTGAGCAGCCTTTTGTGCACCAAATCCAAATCATAGGCAATTTCTTCTCCTTCCATCAAATTCAGGGGCCATCCTGATATTACTCTTGTTAATATATCCCCATCCCTTGTTAGCAAGGTTTTAAATGGATCAAATTAAGGCCACAATTTTCTGCCAGCAAAATGAAGATACAGAGAATATGCACACAAACATCAGTAAAGCAAGGTGTAAAAGCAATGAAAAAATCAAAGATTAACCTGGTACCATATTTTATTCTGCATCCAATGAAAAAAAAAGACATTATTGGAGAACAAACTATATCCACAATAAGTAGCAAATTAACATGCATAGACAAGAAACAAGCTAGTAAAACTCAATAAGAAAAACAAACCAAAACTACATGCAGATACAGGCCGATGATGCAAGAAGATGGGTGATGGGGTCAACACAAACACCTTTAGAAATATGGGGGAGAGAGAAATTCCAATAAAAGAATAGTACCAATTTACCAGTTGTATGGCAACCCCACCACGCTTTTTCTCGGAATTGAAAGGGAAAACTTGTATAACTGATGATTGTGATCGCAACTCCTCAAACTTCATACCAAGCTTAAAAGCCAATCCAATGGACACAAATGAATATCAAAATGCAAAAGAAAAAAAAGCTAAAACAAGAAACAGAAGCAACCAAACCTTAAGTCCCCAAGAAAGAATAGCCTTTTCAGTAGGTGAACCACTTACTTCAACAGTCCCACCATCCTATTGAAAACATGATGTAAGCAACTGTGTAAGATCTCATATCTCACAATATAAAAACATGTCATTTGCACTAAAAAGCTTGTATCCAGATTCACGTGATAAATCCAAGGATAGCGGTTGTACAGCAACCAAGCCAAGTACCTTAATACCAAGCTGATCAGAATCACACCTCATGAGAGAGAGAGTTATATCAATTAGATAGTGGTTTAGAAAGTGAACTGATTTCACTAACAGCTTTGAATTCAGTTATATAAAAGGGAGAGGGCGTTAAACTATTAATGCAGTGTACCAGAGTGAGAAACAATGAAAGGCCAGTATTGCATTCCTATAATTCTTTGATTGATAAATCAGGTAAAAAAATACTAGAACTTCAATAAGCTTGCAGTTTTATGTAAAATAAGCAATAATAATCATAAAATATATGACTCGATTCAGAACTATAAATGAAAACCTGACGCTAAAATCATGAAAAAATGTGCCCACATGTGCCCATAAGGGTCAGAAACATATGTAGACATGAAATGTTTAGGTGGCCAGTTGAAGTGTCCAATCAAAACAGCTAAGGGGAACATCAAGCTACCAAAAATATAAACGCCAAAGCTAAAATACAATATGAAGAAATTGCTTCATTTCTCATTCCAAATACCAACCAAGTACAGCAGTTTGATAAGTTAAGCTTGGAGTTCAGAGTAATTATAAAAAAGGATAAACAATTTATCTTACTGTGGGAAGCTAATATCATGCTAATTACTTCCATTTCTTAATTACACTAACTGATTATGTATGAATATTACCTCTGAAATGAAAACACTTCCGGTGGTATTCTGTGCAATTCCTTCAGTTACGAGAGAAGAAGATTTAGTTGACAACAATTCTATGTCAGGTGCTTCTAAGGTTTTCCCGCCAACAAAAGCCTTAACAATGGTCATCTGAAATTTTCATAAAAAAACTTGAAATATAGATCATTCTCATGAAAATAAAGGAGACAAATATAAATTAGCAATAGACACCATATGATTGTCAGCGCAGAAAAATCTGAATGATTTGCATTCATGCCATAGTTATTTTAGTTGTCCTCTAATCAAGCACCAACTTAGATGGAGATGAAGGAAAAGAAAAACTGACCTGATTCAAGGTAAGTGTTCCAGTCTTATCACTACAAATTGTTGTTGCAGATCCCATAGTTTCGCAAGCTGAAAGCCTGCGCACCTGTATTCCCACAAGTCAAAAGGGAAACTGTGTAAAAGTATCTCCACCAAGATACTAAGATCAAGACCTTAAAATAAACCCACCACGAATGCACAATAAGAACACTTAAGAACACTTGTGCACAAAGGCACAACTCACAAATAACCCACAAATGCACAAAGGCATAAAAACAACGGAATCAATTTATTGAACACTTGGGCTTTGACTCAAAGCCATGAGAAAATACAAAGGGGAGAGCCCCTATTTATAACCACAAAAAGGAGCCTTGGAGGGGCTCCACTCATAGACGTTGGAGCCCCTCCAACGGTCACAAATGTGACCGTTGGAGGGGCCCAACGTCTATTTGAGTGGGCCCCCCAAGGTACCTTTTGGTACTAGAATTAAAAGAAATAAAAAATAAAAAGAAAAAGAAAAATAAACTAAATTACAATCACATTCATAAAGTGAATGTGCGTAAAAACAGGGAAAAGACTAAACTACCCCTACGGTTTAAACAAAGTAGAAATATATATTTTATATATATAATAAGTAGATACATATACATATATATTAATATATGTATATGTATTACCTTATATATATAAAATATATATATTACATAAGATGATTAGGTACATATTTTAACACCCCCCCTCAAACTTAGGGCAGGATGACCGAGAGTTTGCTAAGAAGAAAGTTGAAGCGCGGTGCACACAAGGCTTTAGTGAAGAAGTCCGCCAATTGATATTCGGATGTGACATATAGAAGGTCAATGGTTCCTTTGAGATACGCCTCCCGAACATAGTGACAATCCATCTCTATATGTTTGGTTCACTCATGAAAAGTGTGATTTTTAGCAATATAAATCGCACTTTTGTTGTCATAGTAAAGCTTGGTAGGCCTTTCAATTTTGATCCCCATGTCTGCCAGCAACTGACGAATCCAAACAATTTTCATGGTAGTAGTCGTCATGGCACGATATTCAGCTTCAGTTGATGATAGAGACACCTTTTGCTGCTTCTTGCATTTCCACGAGATCAATGAGTCTCCTAAGAAAACACAAAAACCAGTGGTGGAGTGGCGGTTATTTGGGTCACCTCCCCAATCAGAGTCAGTATAAGCGATTAATTTTAACTCAGAAGAAGAAGACAGAAAAACTCCTTTATTAATAGTGTTCTTTAGGTATCTCATGACACGTAAGATAGCACCCATGTGAACAGAAGTTGGTGCATGCTGAAAGAGACTTGCCGTATGCACCGCATGTGAGATATCTGGTCTGGTGATACTTAGGTACATCAACGATCCTACTAGTTGCCTGTAGGGAGTATGATCGAAGAGAGGAACACCATCATCAATCTTCATTTTAGCTCCTACTATAGCAGGAGTTTCACAAATTTTATCATCTGTAATACCTGACCTGTCAATAATCTCAGATGCAAGCTTAGTTTGAGACAAAAAATATCCTCTATGAGAGTATGCTACCTCAATACCCAAATAATAAGTTAAGAAACCCAAGTCAGACATTTCAAACTTATCCTTTAAAATGGATTTTATGCTTTTAATCCCTTTAGAGTCGCTCCCAGTTATAAGCATGTCATCCACATAAAGTAGTAGAATAACAACCCCTGCATTAGATTTTCTAACAAACAAAGCAGTATCAGTAAAGCAGGATGAAAAACCATTTTCTAACATTACGGAGTTAAACCTATCATACCACGCCTTGGGAGCTTGTTTTAAACCATAAAGTGCTTTCCGAAGACGAAACACTTTTCCTTTAGGAGACTCCATTCCAGGAGGAGCATCCATATATACTTCTTCGTTTAAAAACGCATTCTTAACATCCATCTGATAGATGTTCCATTTATTGATTGAGGCAACGGTTATAAGACATCGGACGGTGACCATCCGAGCAACCGGGGCAAAGGTCTCCTCATAATCAATCCCATATTTTTTACCATATCCTTTTGCAACTAAGCGGGCCTTATATCTCTCAAGGGACCCATCACTCTTAGTTTTGACTTTAAACACCCATCTACACCCTATTGCTTTCTTGTCTTTAGGGAGGTCTTGAAACTCCCATGTATTAGCTTTTTTTAGGGCTTCAAGTTCATTATTCATAGCGACTATCCATTCCGAACATTTTCGTGCTTCTTCGAAATCCCTAGGTTCTATGTAAGAGTTAATGACGCTTAGACAGGCTCTATATTTCGGTGAAAAAGACTCATATGAGATGAACCTAGAAGGGGGTCTTCTTGATCTTTCGGTCCTACGAAGATTTTCTTCACTCGAAGGGGTAGGCTCACTATCATATCTTTCGAGGGCACTTCTAAAAGTATTCCTATCTCTATGGGAGTAGGTTATAGGATCTCTATGTGATTCTTCATTGATGTGTTGATGAAGTGTTGAAGAATCAGAATGAGTTTCATTATTATTCAAGTCATTTTGATTTGTTTCATCATCACTAGTATCATCATCTTCAGTTAATAAATCAAACAGAAAAGAATAGTCTATATTCTCGTCATTAGTTTCAAGTTTCTCGAAACCACTAACATTTTCCAAGAAGCTTACATTTCTGGAAACATATAGTTTATCACTTTTAATATCATAACAGCGAAAGCCTTTATGAGTTTCAGAATAACCAAGAAAGGCACAAGGAATGGCCTTAGGGGAAAGTTTGTCATTTTTATCAATAAGGACAAAACATTTACATCCAAAAACCCTTAACCTGCTATAATCAGGTTCTTTTTCGTATAAATTTTCAAATGGGGAAATTTTGTTCAAGTTTTTAGATGGAAGTCTGTTTATGAGATAGACAGAAGTAAGGGCGGCCTCCGCCCAAAGTTTTTTCGGAATATTTTGTGAAATGAGCAAAGTTCGCGTTGTTTCAATAATATGCCTATGTTTTCGTTCCGCCAACCCATTTTGTTGGGGAGTTTAAGGACAAGACTTTTGATGGAGAATTCCATAATTTTCAAGGTAACTTTTGAATTCATTGGAAAGATATTCGCCACCCAAATCGGTTCTAAGAATTTTTAACTTTCCATTGAATTGATTTAAAACCATCATATGAAATGTTTTAAAAGTTTAGAAAACTTCATGTTTATGTTTAAGAAAATATATCCAACTAAACCTAGTGAAATCGTCCACATAGATAACATAGTATGAGAAACCTCCCTTAGATATTACCGGAGCCGGACCCCATACATTGGAGTGAACAATTTCAAAAGGTCTTGTTGTAAACATAGATCTTTGAGGAAAAGGGAGACTTTTCATTTTTCCAAGGATACATTCATTACAAACAAAATTTTCATTACAAAGATGCTTAATAAAGGGCAAATAAGAGATTTTAACAATGTTGGGATGACCCAATCTCTTATGCCATACATGAATATCTTTGTTTTGAACAACATTACAAAATTGATCCTTGGGAATTTTAAGAAAATCAACATAGTAGAGGTCGCCTCTCCTAGAGCCTTCCCCAATCAACTTCCCGGACTGGCGATCCTGTATCCAACATTTATTAGAAGAAAACCTTATATCGCAACCATGGTCCGAGAGTTGAGAAACGGAAAGTAAATTTAAGTTTAATTTTGGTATAAGACGAATTTTTGGGATAAAGAAGTCTTGTTTTTCAAAATTGCCCATTGCTTTAATTTTAAGAGGTGTTCCATCCGCCGTTGAGACAAAAGATAGAAGAAAATTTTTAGAATAATCGGAGAGAAAACAAGGACTTGGAGTCATATGAAATGAGGCACCGGAATCAAGGAGCCAAGATGACTTACCGAGAGAGGATGAGGATGACATAGCGGCTCCAGAAATGCCTCCTTTGAGAATAGGTTGAAGAGCATCCACAATTTGTTGAAGCGAAAGAGACTCATTTGATGACGAAGGTCGTTCTTCTGATTGGGATGCTAAAGCCGCGGCAAGAAATTTCTTCCATTTAGGACAAAGGGGTTTGATATGCCCCAGTTCTTTACAAAAATGGCAAGTTAATTTGCTATAGTCTCTCTTGCCATATCGATCATTTCCTCCTTGCCCTTGATTCTTGAAATGTGGAGGTTTGTAGGTTTTCAAGTTATTTCCGGGTCTTGACACGACATTAACCACTTCATAATCACTTTGAGAAGGGGTAGCAAGAATACTCGAGTTATTTTTACTAATCCCCATACGTGTTTCCTCACCACTTAGCTTGGTGATGACATCTTCATAAGAAGGGGATGTGAAAGCGGATAGGAGAGAGGACCGAATTTGCTCAAATTCGGGTCTAAGACCATTTAAAAAATTAAAAAAACGATCTTCCTCTAGTTGCTTGTGTCTTAATTCAATAGCTTCTCCGCTCCATTTTGGTTCGAGCATAGCAAGCTCGTCCCAAATAGATGATAATTCGGCAAAATATTCCCGAATAGACAAGTCATTTTGTTGAAGAGTCAAAGCTTTCTTTTGGAGATAATATTTGTGTGATAAGTCCCTTGAAGTATACATTTTTTCAAGGTACAACCAAGCTTCGGAGGCCCTTTTAAACTTAATGATGTTGGCATTGATCTTGGTTTCAACGGACGAAAAAATCCAAGATAAAATTTTGAAGTTCTTCATTTCCCACTCATCATGCTTTTTTGAATATTCTTCAAGAGCCTTTTGTCTATCTTCACCTTCAAGAATCTTAATATCCCCTTTCTCTATGATAGAAAGTTTGGGTTCGGGTTCCGATATGGAACCTTGAACGTATCCCCAAAGGCCTTTCCCTTCGATATGGGCTTCCATATTGCCGGCCCAAACATGATAGTTCGAACCACTAAGTTTGAACCCAAGGGAGAAGTGGGAGTCTTTTTCACCCATTAGAGAGGTAAGAAGATAGAAAATAATGTGTACCTTAAGAGTCTTTCCAACTTTTCTTGACAAAAGTTGCTTCTAAAATATCGCCCGAAGTAGATGATATACTTCAAGACTTCACTTACTTGAGGGCACGATTATCGAGGTACTTCACAAGTGGCGGGATGCACTATCCTCCTTCTTCAACGAGGCTCTGATACCATGTAAAAGTATCTCCACCAAGATACTAAGATCAAGACCTTAAAATAAACCCACCACGAATGCACAATAAGAACACTTAAGAACACTTGTGCACAAAGGCACAACTCACAAATAACCCACAAATGCACAAAGGTATAAAAACAATGGAATCAATTTATTGAACACTTGGGCTTTGACTCAAAGCCATGAGAAAATACAAAGGGGAGAGCCCCTATTTATAACCACAAAAAGGAGCCTTGGAGGGGCTCCACTCATAGACGTTGGAGCCCCTCCAACGGTCACAAATGTGACCGTTGGAGGGGCCCAACGTCTATTTGAGTGGGCCCCCCAAGGTACCTTTTGGTACTAGAATTAAAAGAAATAAAAAATAAAAAGAAAAAGAAAAATAAACTAAATTACAATCACATTCATAAAGTGAATGTGCGTAAAAACAGGGAAAAGACTAAACTACCCCTACGGTTTAAACAAAGTAGAAATATATATTTTATATATATAATAAGTAGATACATATACATATATATTAATATATGTATATGTATTACCTTATATATATAAAATATATATATTACATAAGATGATTAGGTACATATTTTAACAAACTGATCATCTCACTTAATTCAAATCTCTATTATCAGGATATTCCTAGATTTCTAGCATGTCCACAACCAGCTGTATCCGACGACACTGGCACTTCTCGACACAGCTTGAACATGTCTATTTTTGAACTTCAAAGTGTTCAAAACTATTGAGCATAATGGACATGGTGTATCAAGTGTTTAGACACATCTAATGTAGTGTATAGACATTTCAAAAATAAAGAAGTGTCTAGCCATTTTTGAGCTTCATTCTCTAAAAGAGCCTAGCAATTTTTCATCCAAAGTTCAAGGATTTTACAAAGCGATGCCCAACCCTCTAGCTGAAAATAGATGACTTTCCTTTTCTTTTTCAAAGTGAGACACGTTGTACCCATGTCCCACATCAACACTCATATCAGTGTCCAGGTAACATAGATTCAATCACTAAACACTAAAATAAAATATTCATACCAGGGCTTTATCCATCATCATTTTCCTCATTGAGTATGCCAGGCTGAAATCAAGTAATACAACAAAGGGCACACCCAAATACACTTGGTCAATATAGGAGTATTAGAAGCACAATAGTCCCATACATGGACTAAATGAAAATAAAACTTACGTTAAGGTCACAGCCAGTGGAAGACCCTCAGGAACAGCAACAACCACGATAGTCACCTAAGAAATTGCAACTGGCCCTTAGAAATATGGTGTAAACAGAGAAAATAATAACTATAGTGCTCCAGATTTGTCACAAACCGCCATAGTTATGATCTTAACAATCCCGTTTAGTGCAGTATTAACACTGTTCTTTCCAAATCTAAATTGCACTGAACCATCTGGATTTCTCGTGTGACCAGATAGGTATCTGTAACATTTAATGAGAGATAAAAGTTAACAAAAGAGTTTAGAGTAGAATTCCTCCTCTTACAAACAAGAACAGTTCATCACACCTAGCCAAAAGAACCACAAGAACAACAAAAGCCACAGCAAGCCCCACAGTGCCAATAAAAGTGGCCACACCATTTAAACGTACCTGTTCAGTCCTCACATAAATATTAAAAAGTTAATAAAAATAAACCATAGCATGTAGCAGTTACACGAAAGGAGAACATGTGTAACTACAAAAACCTGCAAAGGTGTTTCTTCACCATTATCCTCTGATACACTGGCCATCAATAACCCCCATTCAGTGTTCAATCCAACACCAGTTACCTGTAAAATGGCTAAAATGAAATAGCAAAACATAGTTGGGAAAGTCAAAACTCATACATATAGGTTGTTAAACTCAGAAACAGCAAGTAAGAAGGCACATTTAATAGAAACAAGTGACACCACATTCTTTCATGTCACATCAGTTCAAATCAGTATTCCTACATGTGGCCAATCATTATCTTCATATCTTCATTTGTTAATAAGGTTGCAAAAAAAAAAAAAGACAAATTGCTGGCAATTTGAGCAGGTTCGCTTTGGCACCAACCCGTTCAGTTTTATAAAATAGGGTTGCTAGGTCAAACAAGGCCTGTTTTACAAGCTCCTCATGTTTAATGAGCTGAGTCCAAGCAAGGGCTACTCAGCTCAGTTTAGCTAAACCAAGTTCATAAAAGCATACAACATATGGTTCACACATCACTTATCAATGTGCAGAGTAGGTAGCTAGGGTGTGTAAATCTTCAACATGCAAAGTAGATGGTTAAGGTCTGTGAATCATCTCCTTATCTCTCTTGTTCAATAACATCAAAAGATAAAAATTAAGAAATTCATTTAACTTTATATATATATATATATATATATATATACCTCCTTCCGTCCTCTAAGAGGCTGGTTTAGGGTGCAAGAACATGCTAAATGTTTGAAGGAAATGGGTTTCCCATATATAAGAATAGTTTCTAGTAACCCTGGCCCAAAGCAAGCAGGGTAATGACTTGCAGTGGGTTCAAATCTCACCACCTACTAATTCAAGCATGACATGCAGTGATTTTTAACATATTCATGTGAAATGGATAAACATAATTAAATAATTCATATACATATTTCAAATGGCATATACAAACATACACACAACTAATGCTCCTAAATTAGGTATGCCTTTTGGACCTTAGCTCCCATGCCTTCTTCCTCCCAAAGACACTATTAGTCTCATTATCTTTCCAGTTTGTGCCTATCATAGTTCATCCCAATTTGATCAAATCATTGATTTGAACATACATAAGTTGACATGGTGCCATCCTTTTATGGTGAGGTCACTTATAATCCTTTCGTACCAATGTAATTGCAATGATACTATCCTGGGAGCAAGAGATATTACGAATTTGTGTTATACTTTGTGCAGCACTAGAGTAAGGATGATGAAATACCAATCAAGAAATTTGAAGAGGGGAAGATAAATAGAGAATTTAGCCAAGCTCTGCTCAGACTCAACTTGTTTTGATTCAATGCCTACTCAGCCTTGGGCTTGGCTTACCACAAGCTTCAGCAAAGCTTGAACCAGCTCCAGTGGTTAGACATCAATAAAAAGGGATATTCTCTTTTGAAATCACAGGCTCAAACTCACTCAAGAGAGTTTGGTCATATAGGCTTGTACATATATCACAAAAAAAGACCATGGCAATGGATATATGGAAACAACAACAAAAACTACGCCTTCATCCCAAAACAATTGGGGTCGGCGATATGAACCAAAAAAGAAAATCATTCTGGGTCTTCCACATGAATCCTTCTCCTCCAATCATTTCTATCCAATGCCATGTCCTCGGTGAGGTTCAAAGCATTCATATCCTTTCCTATCATCTCCATCCAAGTCTTCTTAGGCCTACCTCGACCTCTTTTAACTAATATATTTTCCCATTTCTCCATCCTTCTAACTGGAGCATCATTAGGCCTTCGCCGAATATGTCCAAACCACCGTAAACGATTCTCTCTCATCATATTTTCAATGGATGCCACACCTACCTTCTTACGAATCTCCTCGTTTCGAATCTTATCTTTTATTGTATTTCCACACATCCATCTAAGCATACACATCTCAGCCACACTCATTTTTTGAATATGATGTCTCTTGACAGCCCAACATTCCATACCATATAGTCAAGCGGGCCTAATTGTCGTCCTATAAAACTTTTCCTTCAACCGCAATGGCATTCTACGATCGCACAACACTCCAATTGCACTTTTCCATTTCATTCACCCAACCTTTATCCTATGATTTACATCTCCATCAATTTCTCCATACTTTTGAATGATAGATCCCAAATATTTGAAACAATCATCCACATGTATTTCTTGCTCACCAAGCTTCACTATACTCCCATCACTACTCCGTTGCTTACTAAACCGACATTCCATATATTCTGTCTTACTCTTACTCAACTTAAAACCTTTTGCTTCTAATGTCTGTCTTCATAATTCTAACTTAGCATTAACCCCAACTCTAGACTCATCAATCAAAACAATATCATCAGCAAACAACATACACCACGACACATTTTCTTAAATTGATCTCGTAAGCTCATCCATCACTATAGCAAATAGGAAAGGGCTTAAAGCAGATCATTGATGTAACCCAACCGTTATAGGAAAATTGGTTGTCACCCCTCCACAAGTGCGAACATTGGTTACTACTCCTTCATACATATCTTTAATTATACTAATGTATTTGAGAGAAACATCTTTCTTCATCATTGTCCACCAGAGAACGTCCCTAGATACTCTATCGTATGCCTTCTCCAAATCAATAAAAACCATATGCAAATCTTTGTTCCTCTCTCTATATCTCTCAATAAGTTGTCTAAGAAGATGTATAGCTTCCGTAGTTGATCTTCCAGGCATAAAACCAAATTGATTCTCCGATATCATGACAACCTTCCTCAACCTATACTCAATCACCCTCTCCCAAAGTTTCATAGTACGACTCATGAGTTTTATACCACGATAGTTTGTGCAATCTTGTATATCACCCTTATTCTTATATAAAGGCACCAAAGTACTCTTCCTCCACTCATTAGGCATCTTATTTGTCCGCCAAATCTTGTTAAAAAGATTTGTCAAACATTTTAAACCTTTCTCACCCAAGCATTTCCAAGCCTCGATAGGTATACCATCTGGGCCAACTGCCCTTCTTGATTTCATTTTCTTTAAAGCCTCTGCAATTTCTTTCTTTTGAATCTTGCGCATGAAGTCACGATTCATCTCATGAAAAGGAATTGAGAAGTCTCCAAGATCCTGAGCATGACTTCCATTAAATAGCTTATCAAAATAATATTTTCATCTCTCCTTAATCTCCTCATCTTTGACTAAAACACTTTGTGTTTCATCTTTGATACATCTAACCATACTCAGATCCCTCGATTTCCTATCTCTCATCCTTGCAAGCCTATAAATACCCTTCTCGCCCTCTTTGGTATCCAACTTGTCATAAACCTCCTTGTATACCTTATCCCTCGCGTTTCGAACTACTTTTTTAGCTTTCTTCTTTGCTATCATATACTTGTTCAAATTCTCATTATCACGACTCTTACTTAGATTTCTATAACACTCTTTTTTAACCTTAATAGCAAATTTGACATCCTCGTTCCACCATGATGTATCCTTACCTAGTGGTGTACCACCTTTAGACTCACCCAATACCTCATTTGCCACCTTTCTCATGCCACCCGCTATCTTATTCCACATTGATTCTGAATCAGAGTCACCGGAAGCACCTAGGTAAAAGGGGAAGCGTGCTTCAGAAACGCGAAACATTGCGCTTCCGAAAGGTGCAGGGAAGGGCCACTTTTAAATAGGAAGCATGCTTCCCATCACGCTTACCCAATTTTTTTCAATTTTTTTGTATTTTTTATTTTTTTATTTTTCGCTTCCCCTCACTTCTTAGATCGCTTCTGGGTCGCATCCGAGACAATTCTCGACTCACTCCTAAGTGGTCCCACGCTTCCCGCTTCCTAAAATTTTGAAAGTGCCTCGCTTCCCGCTCCCTCTTCCTCAACTGACAACCATGTTCTGAATCCTCCTCGAGACACCAATCAACTTCCTTAACTACCTGCTCTACAGACATTCCTTGTTTAGCTCCTTTCAGTGCCCACCACTTAATTCTAGGATCTATCATATGTCTATCCCATTTGCGGCATTTTCTAATTCTAAGATATAAAATTAAGACTCTATGTTGTGTAGCTACACTTTCTCCCGGTATAACCTTACAATCGATGCAACAACCTCTATCTCTCTTTCTAAGGAAAAAATCTATCTGACTCGTATTAACCCCACTTTTAAATGTTACTAGGTGAGACTCCCTCTTCCTAAACCAAATGCTTGCTAAGATCATATCATAGGACAAACCAAAATCTAAAATCATTTCTCCACTTTTGTTTCTTTCTCCTATACCATAGCCTCCATGGATACTCTCAAATCCATCTTTACTAATGCCTACATGCCCATTAAGGTCACCGTTGATGAAAAGCTTTTCTCCATAAGATATCCCTTGAACTACTTCATCTAAATCTTCCCAAAATTGACGCTTAATAAAATCATCTAAACCTACTTGAGGTGCATAAACACTAATAATATTAATAATATCCGTACCTAATACTAATTTAATAAGTAAAATCTTATCACCCTTCCTACGGACCTCAACTACATTATCTATAAACTTACGACTAATAACAATCCCTACTCCATTCCTATTCCTATTTATTCTTGTATACTAAATCTTATATCCCCAAGGTTCTATCACTTTTGCTTTCTCACCTACTCATTTGGTCTCTTGTAGACATAAAATATTCATCTTCTCCTACACATAACATCTACTAACTCAACCAACTTACCAGTTAAAGACCCTATGTTCCAAGTAGCTAACCTAATTTTATGGTCTTGAACTATCTTCTTTACCCCCACCCATCCAACAAAGTGAGGGAACCCTTCCTATTTGACACCACACCCGGGCGCTGGTGTGACGCGTCGCTTTTGGGCGACGACCTAGCAACCCTGGCCCATTTATCTCCGGACCTATAGAGTACAGCGCATGGAGCAAAATAGTACATCATTTTTATAATATCAAAATTTGCTTTTTCTTATTGTTTATTTGCATGGAGCAAGTTTCCCAGTGAGGGAAACGGACAAGGAAAATGTATTGAGAAACAGAAACAAGAAACGACACATTTTTAGGCTCATGTAAAATGGGAAACATGAGAGAGAGAACAAAAGTGCAAACATGGTGATATGTATAAAGGATATTATATGTTTACACAAACTTAATTTTTTTAATAGCATCATGATAACTAGTAAGAATTAATAAATTAATTTCTTTCATAGAATATGTGAATAAATTTGTTACAACTATAAAACAATCACGCAAGTTGTTTTTACTTCAAGTAAAGGAGTGTACAGTTGGTCATTTTTAATAATTTAAATAAAGTGTCCAAATTCAACAGAGAGTTTTCAGGTTTGTTAGAACTTAGAACAGATTCAAGAAATAAGGAATAAATAACATAGTTACATTAAATTATGATATTTCTCCATTTCATCCAATACAATGTGTCCTCATTAACATAAAAAAAATATGCAAACAAGTTACACATATTTTTAAAAACTAAGTAATTAAAATTTTAAAGAACAATTGTGACCCCACAACTTTACAAAGAAAAGATGTGTAACCTGTCAATGTGCAGAGTAGGTAGCTAGGGTGTGTAAATCTTCAACATGCAAAGTAGCCAGTTAAGGTCTGTGAATCATCTCCTTATCTCTCTTGTTCAATAACATCAAAAGATAAAAGTTAAAAAAATTCATTTAACTTTATATATATATACCTCCTTCCGTCCTCTAGGAGGCTGGTTTAGGGTGCTAGAACATGCTAAATGTTTGAAGGAAATGGGTTTCCCATATATAAGAATAGTTTCTAGTAACCCTGGCCCAAAGCAAGCAGGGTAATGACTTGCAGTGGGTTCAAATCTCACCACTTACTAATTCAAGCATGACATTCAGTGATTTTCAACATATTCATGTGAAATGGATAAACATAATTAAATAATTAGTATATATATTTCAAATGGCATATACAAATATGCACACAACTAATGCTCCTAAATTAGGTATGCATTTTGGACCTTAGCTCCCATGCCTTTTCCCTCCCAAAGACACTATTAGTCTCATTATCTTTCCAGTTTGTGCCCATCATAGTTCATCCCAATTTTTTCAAATCATTGATTTGAACATACATAAGTTGACACAGTGTCGTTCTTTTATGGTGAGGTCACTTATAATCCTTTCGTACCAACTGATATTGGATACAATTTAACTCAAAGATAAAAATCAACAGTTATGGGCTTGCCCTAGGAAAGCTGATAATGATGATTCATGCCAAATAAGCATAAAACTACAGAAGCAATTTTAACTTTTTGTATCTTCTGAATTAACCCGAAGCACATCCCATACATGAGAAAAGAGGGATTTCTTTAGGGGCTAAGAGGTGGACCGATCACCAGTGATGGCCATCCCCTATGCTTCTTCCTTTTTATATATAAAACATACCAACACTTGCAATATTACGCCTAATGAGTGTGCAGAAAGGGAGAATAACAAAGCAGCCCCTATTGTACACGTCCCATTCAAAATACAATATGAAAACATTAATATAAACAAATAAGGACATCCTCATAGCAATGGAGACATCAAAATGTCCCTAAAGGAAGTATTCTGCATATAACTTTATGCACAAGAACATCATTAAACAAGATTCAATGACATATGCTGATTTGCTGACATGATCGAAAGGTGTATCAATTTAAAAAAAATGCTTACCAGAAAGTTACCATACCCATCAGCAACCATGCAGCCAGACATCAAAAATGGATCCTTTTGATCCTTGTGAACCTGCAGACAGTAGAATGACCCCTTATGTCACTGGCAATGCACCAACAGAACAGAAGTATCTAAAGAAGCATCCTTACAATTTTGCTTTCTCCTGTCATACTGGACTCATCAATTGCAAGAGAATGCCCAACAATAAGCACACCATCAGCTGGAACCTAATCAAAAGAACGTTGTAACCAACAATTATTAAAATATATATGCCATCAAGAAAATCAAAAGTACCAACCATTCAGGGGTAAACAGCCAAAAAAAAAAACCCTTTGAATTCAAATTATTCTTTAGCACTTTCAAAAGGAAAAAGAAAACCAACAGTAACAAAGCTTTTGCAAAGAAAGTGGTATTTGATAGCATGCGATGAAAAAATAAGAAAATAGATATTCAAAAGGCATTCAGCAAGAAATGCACCAAAAGCAAGTTTATGTCAAATATAAAACATATTTTAAATTTAATTGGTACAGGAAGCTTCCATTAAAAAGCTATGTTCAATAGACTAATATAACCCTGCAATATAGAACTTATACTCACCTGATCACCAATTTCCAAGGGCACAACATCACCAACCACAATCTCAAATATTGAGACTTCAAGCCTTCGACCACCCCTGACAACCTAGATAATAGACCATGGTTTAATAAGTGTTATCATTATACAAGATCACAAATGGAAGCAGAGAAAAGTAGCAAGGACCTCGAGCTTTATGTTTCTCTTCTCCTCATTTAAATTTTGGAACTGGAGAGACTGTTTGTAATCACTAACAGCTGAAGATAAAAAGGAACCTTCATGAGTAACCATATTAATTTAAACAAATTGATAACGTATTATATCTGCTACAACAAAGCAGAGACGTACACCCATGATCAAAGAGGTAAGTATTATTAAAAGCAAACTAATGTCTTATCATGATGTTAGCAAATAACATGTAAAACAAGAACAACATAGGAATTTAATGATATGGTTGTGGCATGCCCAAATAACAAAGAAGAACTATTAGATAACTTTAGAGAAAAACAAACCCAGAGAAAGTGTGCTAATATGGGAAGAACCAAAGAAGTGAGTGTCTAGAGGTGTAAATGTGTTTGATTCAGTCAGAAATAAAGAATGCAGCCTAAAATAATCCAAACATGGATCAGATTGGGCCTACTGATTTTGAGCTACCATATAATTTAAGGGCAGATCTCTCTCTCTCTCTCTCTCTCTATATATATATATATATATATATATATATACAACAACAACAACAACTACGCCTTCATCCCAAAACAATTGGGGTCAGCGATATGAACCAAAAAAGAAATTCATTTTGGGTCTTCCACATGAATCCTTTTCCTCCAATCATTTCTATCCAACGCCATGTCCTCGGTGAGGTTCAAAGCATTCATATCCTTTCCTATCATCTCCATCCAAGTCTTCCTAGGCCTACCCCGACCTCTTTTAACTAATATATTTTCCCATTTCTCCAACCTTCTAACTGGAGCATCATTAGGCCTTCGCCGAATATGTCCAAACCACCGTAAACGATTCTCTCGCATCTTATTTTCAATGGGTGCAACACCTACCTTCTTACGTATCTCTTCGTTCCGAATCTTATCTTTTATTGTATTTCCACACATCCATCTAAGCATCCGCATCTCAGCTACACTCATTTTTTGAATATGATGTCTCTTGGCAGCCCAACATTCCGTACCATATAGTAAAGCGGGTCTAATAGTCGTCCTATAAAACTTTCCCTTCAACCGCAATGGCATTCTACGATCGCACAGCACTCCAGTAGCACTTTTCCATTTCATCCACCCAACCTTTATCCTATGATTTACATCTCCATCAATTTCTCCATACTTTTGAATGATGGATCCCAAATATTTGAAATAATCATTCACCGGTATATCTTGCTCACCAAGCTTCACTACACTCCCATCACTACTTCGTTGCTTACTAAACCGACATTCCATATATTCAGTCTTACTCTTACTCAACTTAAAACCTCTAGCTTCCAATGTCTGTCTCCATAATTCTAACTTAGCATTAACCCCAGCTCTAGACTCATCAATCAAAACAATATCATAAGCAAACAACATACACCACGGTACATTTTCTATATTTTATATCTATGTATATATATAAAATATAGCATACATATATGTTTTATCTAATAAACCTTTTATATTAATATTAGCAGTGTTCAACTGATTGACATGACCAAAACATCATTAAAAGCAACAGCATTTTCGTATACACATGGTCACTTTTGAGGTAAGAAAAAAGTCATTTCACTTTTCAAATTCAAATTATTAAAGTACACTGTCACTTTTTGAAATGTATGACTTTTTCCCACCACAATAATTCACTTTTCCCCAACAGGTAACCATGTATTTTTTAACAACGTGATTGTTTTTAAAGGTGTATGGTCATCACAATAATTGCGTTCAACCATAGCCTTTTAAATCAGTGCCTTTCATTACAAACTTTGTTTTATCAGATAATTTGATCGCAACGATCATATACAACAAAAAAACTTTGGAAAGAAGCCAAAAAGTATATATCTAAGTATTCACAAAGCAAGATTGAGTACTCTGAATGACTGCTAGCACACATCAACCGAAATTAGGTGCGGGCAACGGGTCAGAATGCTTGTGGACTGGCCCGACCTTCTTGATCGAGCTTGGACGTAGATTTTTTACCCCGGACCAGTGGACACAAGCTGGCCTTAATACATACATACATATATATATATGGGTTTATGTAAAATTAAACTAGTTATTCAACGTTAGGTGCATTCAACTGATTGAAATGACCATAACACCCCCAAAATCACTGGTATTTTTCAGGGTAAAAAAAAGTAACTTTCACTTTTAAATTCAACTATGCAGAGCACACCTTTTTACTTTTTTGAAATGGTATGTGACTTCTGGTTTTCCTCTAAATTAAAAGACTCACTTTGCCCAAAAAAGTATTTAATTCTTTCCAAAATACCATTGCTTATGCATAGCAATCAGATGTTTCAATAGCTGGTCCCCTTAAAACCGAGCATGTAGATCACATCTGTTCCGTCAGATTTACACTTAGTTCTCATATTCTAGCTTCCCTATATATATATATAGATAGAGAGAGAGAGAGAGAGAGAGAGAGAGTCAGAGAGAGAAAGAGAGAGAGACAGACAGACACACCGTGGGTCAGGCATTCAGCAACGAGGCAGCCTGAAACATGGGTTGCCCAGCCCTAACCAAAATAACAATAATAATAATATGAGAGGCAAAAAAAAACATCTATGAAACTAACAGCATGAACGAATAAATGCTCAATCAGTTCCGTCAATCATAGTTTTTAAACCACATGAAAAAACACTTCACACTACGACCAAAGGAGACTCAATCAGATAAAAGATTTCAATATTGACTTCCCCATTTTATCTATACATATATAGAGATTAGAGCTGTTATTTGGGAAATGGATATTATGTTAACCTTCGGTCCTCCGTAACATCTGAACTTTGACACAAAATGGTGGTTAAACTTCTAGTCTCATATTTCATAACTTATGCCTACAATCCAAGGTTGCTAGGAAGGAAAGGGAAATTGAGAAGCAACATAGGAAGCAGGAGGAAGTAAGGATTTCTTAAATTCTACAACTTTACGTGAAGTATAGTTGTATGGGTTTTCATAAGGGTTTCTTAAAAGCAACATAGGAAGTAGAAGAGGAACTAAGGGTTTCTTAAAATCTACAACGGGAAAAAGAGATCAACAACAGATACAAAATGAATTAAGAACTTTATAGACTCCAAACCAAAATTACCATGCTATGCATGATAGTACTATTATGATTTCATGACTAACACATGTTACCGGAACACTCCTAGAGGTCCAACATGTTAGTGTCTAGCTGTGTCCAACACCAACACTTCTTGACATGGTTTAAACATGACTTTTTTGAAACTTTAAAGTGTTTGACTCTATTGGACATGCAAGACATTGTGTGTCAAGTGTCAGACATTATACGCATAGTGTATAAACACTTAAAAATCTTAAGTGTCTAATACTTGTACTTTAAAAAAATTTAAGTGTCTAATACTTTATGTAACTTTTTTATTTTTTTCCAAATATCAACAATATCATCAACAATGTCAACCTCCCACACCAAAAAGGCTCTCGAGTTTTATTTTCTAAGAACCTAGAAATTCCTATGTAAACTTTAAGGATTTAACAACCTGCGTATTTTTCTTCCTTTATTAATCACGCTGTACTTTTTCTTATGATTTTTTTCCTTCTCTTGGCTCTCAACACGCCTTTTCCCTCCAACTCCCCTTTTTTTCCCTTGGGTCTTGGATTGTGCAATTACACACACATGCATTTATGAACACACATATCCATGTCCACATATCTAACTTTTCAAGGCCCAACCTCTCCAACACTTTTTATATCAATGACACTAACACGTGTATCAGTGTCTAGGTAACAGTGGTTAACTAATTAAATTCTTGATTTGCTAAAACAAGTGTATAGTACAAACAGCGGCGGAGCCAGGATTCTAAACAAGGGTGGGCACAGTGATCATAAGTATGGCAGGCAGCACCAGTGCGGCAAGGTCTCTGATCCTCTAGGCAGTTTCCTCATGTAAATATCAAAAACTATACTAACAATATGTTTTTAAAAAAACAAATCAAAACCCACATAAATTATGTATTTATGGTAATTGATAAGAAAACCTTATTTTCTAACGAAATCAAATCACATAATATTCATGGATTCTTGCCTAATAGTAATTAGAAAAAACACACACAAAAAAAACAAAAGCCATAAACTAAGCATTTATATCATTCTTAAAAAAATCAAAACCCTAATTACTACAAACATCATAAATTATGAAATTATGCTAATTGATGAAAAAATCCTAACATTCTAACCAAAATCACATCATGAATATTCATGGATTAATGTCTAATGATAATTAAAAAATCATGGAAAACCTTAAAACCACAAACTAAACATTTATGTCATTGTAAAAAAAGTCAAAGCAAAACCATAATTCAAACATCATAAATTATGCATCTATGATTAATTAATAATAAACCCTAATATTCTAACCAAAATTGAATCACATAATATTCATGGAGTCGTTCCCAATGGTAATTAAAAATACACAAAAACACTAAAACCCTAAAACCATAAACTAAACATTTACGTGATCCTAAAAAGTGAAATAAAAACCTTAACTCCCAACAAACATCATTCATAGAAATGCTAATTGAAAAAAACACTAACTAAATATTTTCATCATTTGAAAAATCAAAATAAAAAACATAAATCCTAACAAAAATTAAAGATTTAAGGGTTTGATAACCAAAATCAAGCATTTATTAATAGAATCATGCTTAATGATAATTAAAAAGAAAATAGACAATAAAAAAACCTAAACCTTAATTGTATATTTATGTCATTTAAAAAAATCCAAATCAATACCCAAAATCCTAAAAGAAATCATAGATTTATGCTAAATAAAAAAGAACAAATAAAGCCCCTAAAATCAAGCATTTATTATTCATACCTAATGCTAATTGAAAAGAAAAACAAAAAAAAAAAACTTTAAAACCTAATTAAACATTCATGCTATTTCAAAAAGTAACTAAATAAAAAAGCTAAACTCTTAACAATACATTATGCCAATTAAAAAAAAAAGTAAAACCCTTAAAATCAAAACCCTTAAAATTAAGACCCTAGCAAGAATAAAAAAAAAATGTATTGGAAAGAAGAAGAAGAAGACCCAGCCACTAGGGCTAGGGGCATGCCGAAGAGGCCGTTGGATGGCGGATGGCCAGAAGCAATCCAACAAAGTTTTGGAGAGAGAGAGACAGAGACCCACAGGGCACGTGAATGCACATCAGCATTGTTGCTAGTGCCGTCAGACGACGGATGGATGTCGGAGTGTAGGGCTTCAGAGGGAGTTGCCAGGGGGCACGAGGAGAGAGAGAGAGAGAGACAGAGGGAGGATTCAAGGTCAACTGTCAGAGGGAGAGGGGCGTGGGTTGGGTATGAGTGTGCCCACCCTAACCCGACCTTACAAACGTCAGGGTGGGCACCCTGACCCGGCCTTATAGAACCGAAACCCCCATTGGGGAAGTTTTTGGGTCAGGGTGGGCACGTGCCCACACTGGCATGAACGTGGCTCCGCCGAAAGCGAAGAAGAAGAATAAAGGCAGGTAGGCAGGTACTCTCTCTCTCTCTTCCTTTTGTGTGTTTGCTGATCCTTTTGATGTGTGCATGCTCGATCTATTACGTGTGTACAAGCAAAAATGTGTGTGACGATATTTTTAATATAGTGTTTGGTGAAGATAAATGGATTTTAATATTTTAAATTAAGGTTTTTTGTGTGTTTGTTAATATCCTTGCATTAATGTGCATGTTTGTTAATTTTTTTGCATTTTATTGTGTATATAGATGCAATAATGTGTTGGCTGACCTTTTTGATATACTGTTAGGCGAAGATAATTTTTTTTTTAACTTCAATTTTTTTTAAGCATTCAAAAGAGATGAGAGAAAATGTGTATGTCCTGTCATTGGAAGGTTTTTTTATGCCAATGCACTATCATTCAATCTTTGCAACAGTCTATATTTTGGTCCAATGATAGAAAGTATTGCAAATTATGGGCGAGGGTTGAAACCACCTTCTTACCACGAAATGAGAATGTGGATTTTGAAAGATGAGGTAAAATCTACACATGAAATATTAAAAGAGTTTAAAAAAAAATGGCCCAAAGTTGGTTGCAGTATTATGGCAGAAGGTTGGACAGACGAAAAAAAAAGAAATTTAATTAATTTTTTTGTTAACAGCTCATCAGAGACAATATTTTTTAAATCAGTTGACATCAGTGACATGACAAGCAACTAAAAATTTATGTAAGTTGTTTAAAGAAGTTAACGAAGTTCATGAAGAGAATGTGGTGCAATTCATTACAGATACTGCACCAAATTATGTGGCAAATGAGAATATGTTAACAACAGGAAAAACATTTTTTTGGACACCAAGTGCGGCATATTGTCTGAATCTGATGTTAGAACTTAGAAGATATTAAAAAAATATCTATTTTTAAAGATACAATAGAAAAGACAAAGCAAAATACAATATATATATATAGTCATGCATGGGTATTAAATTTGATGAGAAATTTCACAAAGAAGAGGGAACTTCTATGCCCAGCCATCACTTATTTTGTCACATCATATCTCATGCATCATAATATTGGATGTTACAAGAAAGAGTTGAAGTCTATGTTTTTGTCTTCAGATTTTAGATCATCTAATTATATTATTCTTAATGATCATAAGTTTTGGGTTGTTATATCTTATGCAATTAAAGCTACGTAGTCTCTCATGAAAGTGTTGAGATTAATGGATGTAGATGAACCTTCTATGAATTTTTTTTACGAGGCAACGAATAGAACAAAGACAGAAATTGATTTGAATCTTGGTAACATGGAAAGCAAATATAAACTTATTTGGGAGATCATTGACAGACGATAAGACTTGCAACTCTATAAGCTTTTGCATGCAGCTTGCCTATTATTTAAACCCTCAATTTCATTATGGTGACAACTTCAACCTAGATAGAGAAGTTATGAGTGGTTTTTATAATTATGTTAAAAAATTGGTTTTTGATGCAAATGTTTGGTTGAAAATTACAACACAAATTGATGCATTTAAATAGGAAAAGGGATTGTTTGGCAGAGGCAGCCATTACAACAAGGAAACTAAAAAGTTCTAGTAAGTTTGCAAAGTTTTTTTTTGTTTCTTTATTAAGTTCATGCATTTAAAAAGGCAAAGGGGTTATGTCAATATTAATGTTTTTATCATTTTTTATTATTTTATTTGAATGTAGTTGATTGGTGAAGTTCATTTGGGCATGTTCTGAGTTGATGAATTTTACAATTTGAATTCTAAGTTTGACGTGTACTGAATCGAGCTATGAGAGTAATTGGAGTACCTTCTTATTGGTATGTGTCACTACGTGACTTTGTATTTTGATTTAGAAATATATTTTATAGGTTCATTTATTTTATAATTGATTATCAATGATTTGAAATTATAGGTGCATTTAAACGGAGAAATAGAATTAAACAAGAGAAGATGAATGCACTAGTTTTCGTCATGTACAATATGAAGTTGTGGGAGAGAATTGTAAAGAGGGCTACCAAAGACCCTAAATGTCTAGATCATATAGACTCAGATGAGGAGTGAATTATTGAGCAAGAAGATCCAATATTGCCTGGCGATCACACTTGGTTGGAAGATTCATGGTTGGACCTGAACTTCAACATAAACGCCATTGAGCATGTGCCTATTGAAGAAATCACTTCACAACATGATTCGCAAAGTGGTTCTAAACAAGGCAGTTCATCAAGAGCTCTAGGTAAAGCTATATTTCTTTCACTTGTTATGAATATAAGTGTAGTTTTTAATTATATGCAATAAGTATTTAATATATGATTTTTTATTGAAAGAAAAAGAAAAGCGGTGATTGAGGACGTGGAGGAAGAAAGTGCAAATGATGAAGAGACAGAATAATGAAAATGAAGGAGAACCCGTTTATATGGATTCCTCAAATGATGATATTGAAGGCTTGGATATTGACGAAGACGAGACACAAGAGCCTAGACCCTCATTTCTATTATAGGATTATGTTTGTTGGGTCCTTCATTTGCACTTGTGAATGTTATAAACTTGTAATATTCTTATTTTGGAGAGTTTTGAACAAATACATTAACATTTGGTTGTTAATGCTAATATGCATTTTCTGATTATGACATGATGTTGAGAAATTTGATTGATAGTGATTTTGTTACTTAATTTTTTATTGAATGCTTGCATTAATGTTACTTTTACATGTTAATCTCATATATTTCGGTATTTATTTGAGATTTTCTATTTCTTATTGGTTGTTGTTTCATCAATAAAACATTTCTTTGATTTGTTTGTATTTGTAGATATTTTAAAAAAAAATTATGTTTAAGAAAAAAATGAGGCTTATGCTTTACGCGTCTCTTTAGTTTTTGGTGGAGCGCTACGCTATGCCTCAACGCCTTTAACAATATTGGTTCTGACTTATCGTCCTCCTACTATACCATATCCAACATGGTTTCATCCCCTTACTCCTCAGCGGGGCCTTAACCTAGAGTTTTTAATGCTCGTTATGTCCCCACGCCAACCTTTCCTCCTTCAATGGTGCCTTCATAGGCTGGTTCGACTCAAGATCTGGATATGTTGAGTACATCCTTCAATCAGATGGGTTGGCAAAGTGGTAGTAATCGGTGGGTAGCTGGACCAAATATGCAAGCATGTGTAGCCTCTTTCAATATGCATCCTTCCTCTCAAAACACATGGTTCCTTGTGACTGGGGATTCAGGCAAACTTACGAATCTCGTACCTTATTGAGGTAGTGGTAGAATAATTATAGGTGATGGGAAACATCATGGCATCACACATGTAAGAATTTCAATCATACCTATTGGTCATGGTTCTCTTTATCTTCCAAACACATTTCTTATTCCAAATATTCAGCGTAATCTCATTTTTGTATCCCAACTTGTCGATCCGACTAACTCACGTTTCCTTTTTTATTGCATGTTTATGTGAAGGATCTTCACACGAAGCGGAACCTTGCTGAAGGAAGGAGATGTGGAGGCCTATATCTGATTAATGAAGCTCAAGATTGTGTCGATAGTCCTACATAGTTGTTTGTGTCAGATATTGAAGATCGTAATAATGATGTTGAATTGTGGCATAAGCATTTAGGCTTGTAATTCCTCTTTCATCGAAATTCTATGTAATAAGGGTCTTATTCCCTTGCAAAATAAAGTACCAAGGTTATCCTTTTAGTGTTCTAGCTGTAGAGTGAGTATGGGTCATGAACTTCTGTTTGGCATATCTAATAAAATATGCTTCATTTCCCTTTGAGTTGATTCACTCTTTTGTATGGGGGTATGCCCCAATTGTGTCTCTCAAAATCTAAGTACAATGTGATATTCATTGATGATTTTACTCGGTGTACTTAGATCTTTTTCTTAAAACATAAAGATCAAGTATTGCCTACATTCCAAAGGTTCAAGTCATATGTTGAAACACAATTTTCTCATAAAATTCTCCATTTTAATAGTGATGGCGGCGGAGAATACATGTTTGTAGTTTTTTCTAACTTTCTACATGATAATGGTATAGAACATGAGGTGTCCTTATTAAGGATGGTAGTCGTCCAGGGGTATTTATGTCACTTCACTGTTGTATCTCTGTATTATGCTTGTATCTCCTTATGGGTCAGGAGTTTGGGTCTGGAGCAGACCCGATATCTATTGTTACTTTAGACCCGATAGTAATATAAAGATGAATTAGGGCACATTCTCACAATGAGAACGTAGTGAGCCGATCTTTGCTGCAGACGTCTCCAACCTCTTTCTCTCTGGTGCTATTGCGTGAATGCAACGTCGGTGATAAAACCTAACATGGTATCAGAGCAGGTTCGCATGTGACTTTCATACAAAGTGTGCAGGATGAATTCCAGCGAGAGTGCCCTGCGAGATTCAAATCTTCTGTCATAAACAGGTTGGGTGATTCATCTCTTCTTCTAGTAGCCTTCATCCAACCCTAAACTGCTATCCTTAGCCTTCATCCTTCTTCTCTTCCATTTTAACCCTTCTTATTCGTCATCAGACCTGGTCATCGTCAGACCTAGTATCGAGTTCTTCAACCCTAGGTCCGATCGACAAACCCAAATTTGGTTGCCATCGGATCTGCTATCTCTTTTCTCCTTCGTTTCTGTTTCTCAATCCTTTAAAGGAACTCTATCTCAATAAGTCTGTCGAGTTTCAATACATACCCTAAACTGCAGCAGATCTGAACTATTTCAGATTCACCCCAAACTGCGTCAGATCTGGAATTTGCGTCAGATCTGAATCTTCTTGTGTCAAATCTGAATTATTTTGAATTTACTGAATTGTCAGATCAGATTATAACAAATTTGATTTCATATCAGACTAATTATAGTGCTTGTGGTTATCTGAAAAAGGTTTGATTGTTTCAAAAAAAAGAAAGGAGAAACAAGCACGTATACTGCAATTTTGGACAGATTTCGCACATCTATTCACAATTTTTTCAGTCTTATCTTCAAATCACAACAGTCACGAGGTAATGATCACAGGGGTGGGATCAGAAAGGGGGCGCAACTCCTTCCATGGAGGACGTGGACAAGAAAGATAGAATTTTGGAGGACGTGGATTATTGCCTACTCCAAATAATCAATTCAACTCAGTTTCCAACAATCAAAACTCCAGAAATATACCAACATGCTATTTATGTAATAAGAGAGGACACATTAAGGCAAACTGCTGGCATAACCCTCAAAACAAAGGAAAGATGAATGGGGCAACACTTCCCAACAAAGGAAAAGAAATAGAGGGACCGAAGGATGAGGATAAGGATAATGTGAAGAACCTCTTGATTTTTGCACTTTCAGGGCTGAGTTTCAAACAGAATGAACAAGGAACATGGTATATTGACTATGGGGCGGCAGCACATGTTACAGGTGATTTTGGTAAGATCTCAAAACCGATTTCATATTTTGAAAATTTCAGCATTAAGACCGGTGATGGTACTCTTCACCCTATATCACACGTTGGAACCGTTGACCTTCCTCTTTCTAATTCTTCTCTAACTTTGTCTAATGTTTACAATTCCCCGGGCATAGTTAAGAACATTGTTTCTGTGTCTAAACTGAAAGAACTCCTAAAAGAATCAAGGAATCGGTGAGAGAGAGAGAAAAGAGAGAACTTGATATTTGGGAATCGGCAGCCACTCTAATGCATTGATCGGTTGCACTAATCCTTCATTAATATTAATATGGTTACAAATAAAATACATGAACAAAACTGCCCTGTACAAGTATTACATATTACACGTAGACATAAGAGGTTGTATCGGATATGGATTCGACTGGATCCATATCCGATCCATATTCTAATACCCTCCCTCAAGTTGTGCATGGGAGTAAACCATGTGCAATTTGTTCTTTAGATACGAGAAGCGGTTACTTGTGAGACCTTTTGTGAACACATTAGCGACCTGGTCTTCTGAAGACACATAAACTGGTTCAATCTCCTTGTCTGCTATCTTTTGTCTGATGAAATGCTGGTCAATCTCAATATGCTTAGTCTGACTGTGATGACTCCAGGTCACCTCAGCTGTGGCAGCTGCCATAGATCTATACTCTGCCTCTGTGCTAGATCTTGCCACAACCTTCTGTTTTTTATTGCTCCATGAGACAAGATGTTTTCCAATAAAAACACAGTATCCTGAAACAGATCTCCTTTCATCTGGGCCCCCTGCCCAGTCTGCATCTGTGTATGCCAATATATCATGTTTGGATGTCCCCCATGAAGACTGAACATATATAAATCCATCACCTACCGTGCATTTTAAATAACGAAAAATGCGTTTGACGACATTCATGTGACCAATTTTCGGTTCATGCATGAACTGAGATACTTGATTTACAGAATATACGATGTTTGGTCTGGTAAAAGTGAGGTATTCTAACATGCCCACTATACTGCGATACTTGCTCGCATCTGAATACAACTCACCATTACAAATGTTGAGCCTTTGATTGTCAACACTGGGTGTAGGTAGAGGTTTGCAATCTATCATTCCTGCTTTGCCCAGAAGATCAAGAGTGTATTTGTGATGAGTTAATGACATTTTTCCATCCTGTCTGTCCACCTCTACACCAAAAAAATATCTCAGTTTCCCAAGGTCTTTCATCTTGAACTGCACACTTAGTAGTACCTTGATTCGATGAATGTGATCCGGAGCATTGCCAGTGATCACAATATCATCAACATATATAAGTAAGAAAACCACAGTGGTCCCATCCTTGTATATGAATAGAGAATGATCAAGTTGGGAACGGATGAAACCGTGTTTTTGAATTTCTAAGGAAAAACTTTCAAACCATGATCTGGATGCTTGCTTTAATCCATACACTGCTCTGGTTAAATTGCATACATATTTCTTTGGGTCTCCTTCTGCATAATCTTGAGACTGCTCTATGTAAGCTTCTTCCTTTAAATTTCCATGCAGGAATGCATTTTTAACATCACGTTGACTAAGAGTCCACCCATGTTCAATTGTCACGCCAAGAATAATACGAATAGTTCCCATTTTCACCATTGGGCTAAAAGTTTCATCATAATCTTGATCATATTCTTGAGTAAAACCTCTGGCAACAAGACGCGTTTTGTATCGTTCAATGCTACAGTTTATATTTAATCTTATAAACCTATTTTGAGCCAACAACATTCTTATATGGAGGACGTTCAACTATCTCCCATGTTTGACACTCATGAAGTGCCTCAATTTCCTCATTCATCGCTTCAATCCATTTGTTAGAATGAATAGCTTGACAAAAAACAAGTGGTTCTTCGTGTTTTTCAATCTTGGATAGAAAAACCTGAAAATCCATTGAAAAACTATCATAACTCACCCACTTTTCAATGGGATGCCTTGTCCTGCCCGATCTTCTTGGTGTCTCTCTGTTATTTGGCAATGCCACGCGTCCTCCAGCAGGCACATCTGTTCGCTCTTTGAGTCTCCTGGTATAGACATTCCCTTTGTATCTCAGACATTCTGTTTTCAATGCCTCTTCTGAAACCGTCTCATCATTTGTGCTTTCAGGAACCAAAGTAGTGTGTAATCTCCAGCCTGTGAAATGAGTTCAGCATTGAGCCATGGATCATACCAATTATCATTGGTGTCAATATGGTCACAATTGTGATCTGCTTTATTCCCAAGAAAACTATTTTCATCAAAAACAACATTTCTAGAAATTCTGATCCTTCTATTTACAAAATCATAGCACTTGTAACCCCTGTGTTCATCTGCATAACCTACAAACTGACATATAGAGGCTTTGTCCTGAAATTTAGTTCTCATGGATCTATCAATATGCACATAACATGTGCATCCAAAAACTCGTAACTCATCATAATCAGGATGTACACCAAAGAGAACATAATAAGGAGATTGATTTTCAAGAATAGGCATAGGAAAATGGTTTATCACATGAGTGGCAATATGAAAGGCTTCTGTCCAAAGACTAATAAGCACATTAGAACCATGCATCATGCTCATTGCACTTTCCACAACATGTTTATGCTTGCGTTCGGCAATACCATTTTGTTGTGGAGTGTACAAGCAAGAAACTCTACGATGAATCCCATTATCTCAGAGAAAATCTAACAATTCTTTGGAGGAATACTCACCACCTCCATCACATTGGAGAATTTGAATGTTTTGAGAGAATTGGGTTTTAACGTAGGCATGAAAACGACGAAAAATGAGAAAAAACTCTGATTTGTGTTTCATAAAGAATATCCACGTAAAGTGAGAAAAACTGTCAATAAAGGATACATAATATTTGCTTCTAGAAGATGAAGGATCGGGAGCTGGGCCCCACACATCAGAACATATTATCTCAAAAGGCATGGAGTCTCTTTTATTTATTTGATAAAAAAGGAAGTACATGACTTTTGCAAACCTGACAACTGAAACACATTTTATTATTCAACGAAGGAGAAACAGACTCTGGAAGAAATCCATTGGACACTAGTTTTCAATAAAGACTTGACTACAATGACCAAGACGGGAATGCCAAAGTTCTGACTTATTACATTGGGATATACTTAGAATACTTTTAGAAGTATGATCGGACTTGGGAGGCTTCAGAACACTGGAGGATGGATCTTCATTGAAGATATACATGTTTCCACGTCGCTCTCCTTTAGCGAACATCTTCTTCGTTTGAAGGTCCTTGACAAAGACAGAAGTAGGAGTGAATTCAACAGAACAATTGGTAGAATCATCAAGCTTAGAAACAAAGACAATATTTTTCTTTATATTTGGTACATGGACAACATTAGATAAAGGAATGGATGAAGATTCAGACAAAGGGATGAGAACATTGACTACGTTTAAAATAGGGTGGTGAGTCCCATCTCCAGTTACAATATTAGATTTACCAAAATAGGGGATCAAAGTAGAGAACTTACCTGCATTTCCAATGACATGAGCTGTTGCCCCAGAGTCTACGTACCATATGCCATCATCATTCTGTTTCAGGTTCAAGTTAGCCATAGCAGACAAGAGAAGATCCTTAGCGTCATCACTGACCCGAAAGGTACCCGCAGATCCTGATGTGGCAACAATTCTATTGTTGTGCATTTTGTTGTGGTTTTGAGGATTGAACCAACAGTTGGCTTTGATATGGCCACGTTTGTTGCACTGGTAACATGTGGGAATATTTCACTGGGTGTAAGCAGCAAACCACGTCCACCATGGATTTGTGCTCCCCTGCCTCTGCCACGCCCTCTTCGTGCACAATCAGGAGTCATCCCTGTGGCAAGAACATCATGTATAGATGATTGCCCTGTTGGGCATCAGAAAAGCTTTTCAAGGACATCTCGTATTGAAACAGTTTGGCACATAAATCTTCAAAACTAGGTAACATCGGCAAATACAATAAAGAGGTCACAAGAACATGATACTCCGATCACAGGTCACTGAGTGTCTGCTGCACATTTTCTTTATCTGACACTAGATATCCAACTATGGCTAATTGGTCTGTAATGCTTTTGACTTGATTTAAAAATTTAATGGTGGTCATTGTTCCTTTTCTTAAGGACTGAAATTCACGCTTGAGAAACAACACTTTAGCCTCTGATATCTGAGAGTAGGTCTGGGCTAGAGTCTCCCACAAGACTTTAGTTGTGCAATCATCAGGAATAGAGACTAATACTTCTTGTGATAATGTAGAGGTGATGTACGCAACCAGAGCTTGATCGCGCTTCATCCAAGTAACAAAAGTAGGGTTACGAATAATGTTTGGTCCATCTCCATCTTCTTTCACTTCTTGTGTGATAAATTCTGAAGGCATTGGAATGGAGCCATCCAGGTCACCTAAAAGATCTTGACTTCGGATGAAGGGAATAATCTGCCGTTTCCAAGTCAAATAATTATTTGTACTCAGTTTTTCAAAAACTAGCTACCCAAGGAAGTTGGAGGAAAGGCCCGAGTTGGCTGAATTATTCATTTGCAGATTTATGATAGAAAACAGCCTTACGACAGAAATTGAATTTATATCCTAAAATAGCAGCTGTATGACAGATTTCAGCAAGAAGAAGTATGTCACGACAGGGCTTTAAAACCGGTAGGAATCTGAACAAACGAATGGACAGACTGTAATAGGTCTGTTTGGGACTGAATGAGGATCACGTGACCAGACGTGATTTTGGTGTGGGCAGCCAAATGGAAAGACTGAACAGATGATAGGGGGGTCGGTAAATGAGAAGAGAATAGAGACTTCTGTTTTATGCGACAAGAAGAAATAAAAGAAACTCGAGGCTCGGGATATGAGAAGAAAAGAAATGAGTGGCTGGGTACAGCTTCTGCACAAGGTGCAGCTTTTGATTGCAGGAAACTCGACCTGACAGGAGGCTGGGGCAGCTTTTGCAGCAGGAAACTCGACCTGACAGGAGGAGGTTGGGGACAACTTTTGCAGCAGGAAATTGTTCACCTTTTGCAGCAGGAAAAAGGATCTGACAGGAGGTTGGGGACAACTTTTGCAGCAGGAAAAAGGATCTGACAGGAGGAGGCTGGGGACAACTTTTGCAGCAGGGAACTATTCACGAGACCAACTTTTGCAGCAGGAAACTCAACCTGATAGGAGGAGGCTGGGCAGCTTTTGCAGTAGGATACTGTTCATGGGACCTGACAGGAGGAGGCTGGAGACAGCTTTTGCAACAGGAAATTGTTCACCTTTTGCAGCAGGAAAAAGGATCTGACAGGAGGAGGCAAAAAAGATCTGACAGGAGGCTGGGGACAGCTTTTGCAGCAGGGAACTATTCACAAGAACTGCTTTTGTAGCAGGAAACTCGGCCTGATAGGAGGAGGCTGGGCAGCTTTTGCAGTAGGATACTGTTCACGAGACCTGATAAAGAGCTTTCTTACTCCCAGATACGTAGCTGCTCTGATACCATGAAAGAACTCCTAAAAGAATCAAGGAATCGGTGAGAGAGAGGGGAGAGAGAGAGAAAAGAGAGAACTCAATATTTGGGAATCGGCAGCCACTCTAATGCATTGATCGGCTGCACTAATCCTTCATTAATATTAATAGGGTTACAAATAAAATACATAAACAAAACTGCCCTGTACAAGTATTACATATTACACATAGACATAAGAGGCTGTATCGGATATGGATTCGACTGGATCCATATCCGATCCATATTTTAATATAAACTTGTTGACGATACTAACTCTTCTATTGAATTTACTCCTTCTGTACGTGTTAAGGATCTTCTTACGAAGAAGACGCTCATTGAAGGGTACAACAAGGGAATATGTATGTCCTCAAAGAGTCTCCATCTTCAGTTCGTGTTGCTTCACCAATCTCATCAATTATTCAGTCAAAATTGTCTCAAGATTGTTTTAGTTTATCTAAGTGTAATAAGCCAGAAGTTTGGCATCGGCGATTGGGTCATTGTGATCGCTCGTTTGTTGAAAAGCTTGTATCAGAAGGGCTTGTTCCAGAGTCTAGTTTGAATAAAAGATCAGAAGAACCTCAGTTATGTAAGAGTCATGTACTCCCCTTTCATTAAATAAATCAAAGAGCTTCAATTCCTTTTGAAATCGTATATTCTGATGTTTGGGGCCCTGCTCCCCAGACCTCCTTATCTGGCAGCCGCTATTATGGCATTTTCATTGATAGTTATTCTAGATTCACTTGAATATATTTTATGAAACATAAATCTGAAGTATTCAAAATCTTTTGTTCGTTCCATGCCCTTGTTTATTATCAATTTTCATCCAAAATCCAACATCTCCAATGTGACGGAGGAGGAGAGTATTTATCACATGAATTTACTGAATTTCTCTGAAAGAATGGTATCAATCATCGTATATCTTGCCCACATACACCACAACAAAATGGTGTTGCTGAAAGAAAACACAGGCACATCGTGGAAAGTGCCTTAAGTATGCTCCACGACTCATGTGTTCCCTTGAGTTTATGGACAGAAGCTTTCCACACAACGATATATGTCATAAACCGTTTGCCTATGAAATTGCTTAAAGATAGATCTCCATATTTTACTCTTTTTCAAAGACACCCTGATTATAACAAATGCGAGCTTTTGGTAGTGTCTGCTATGTTCACATTGACAGTTCTCAACGTGATAAGTTTCAAGACAAGGCATGCAAGTGCTACTTTGTTGGTTATGCTGACCAATACAAAGGGTATCAGTGCTATGATTCAACCTCTAGTCGAATTAAAGTCTTGCGGAATGTTGTGTTTGATGAGCTCATTGTTGGAGAATCAGACAAAGCAGCAGAGCAGAGCAGAGCAGAGCAAAAGGGATGAAGTGTATGAACTGTGGATGGCTCAAATTTTTTTATCAGACACAAACACGAGATGACTGTTCGTGTAAATCATCAACTGTTGCGCAAGAAGAGGCCAACAAAAATTCTCAGATGGAGGGAGTCACAGATTCCCAGCTGAGTGTACCATCTACGTCTGATGGTAATACAAGATTTCAGGGACTTGTCTATACAAGAAGAAGTGGCCATAATAATGACTCATGCCCTGATGTTCAGCCTCGAAGGTCTGGAAGAGCCAGTCATCCCATTGAAAGATGGGTAAGTTATGATAACTTCTCCATGGACTTACAACTGTTTATTTCTCAGATTGAAAAACAAGAGGAACCGAACAACTTTGTAGATGCATCTAGATCAAACAGGTGGATAGAGGCCATGAACGAAGAAATGAAAGTGTTGCAAGAATGTGGAACTTGGGAAATTGTTCCATGACCTTCGCACAGAAATGTAGTAGGATCCAAATGGGTCTACAAAATCAAATACAGGCCAGATGGACCTGTTGAACGGTATAAAGCACGTCTTGTGGCTAAGGGTTTACTATGATAAGACATTCAATCCAGTTATTAAAATGGGTACTATCCGACCGGTTATATGTTTGTCAGTACAGTATGGATGGACTCTCTGTCAGCTTGATGCCAAGAATGCTTTCTTTCATGGCGACCTAAAGGAAAAAGTGTACATGGAACAGGCACCTAGATATGCAGAACATGGTCCCAATACACATGTCTGCAAATTACGAAGGGCTATTTATGGTTTGAAACAAGCATCACGTTCATGGTTTGATAGTTTTTCGCTTGAAATTCAGCGACATGGGTTTCTAAGATCTCAACTTGATCACTCCTTGTTTATCTATCGGCATCAGCAGGTCAGCACCCTACTTCTTATATATGTAGATGATATTATTCTCACCGACAATTCGGATGAGCATATAGAGATCATCAAGGACTTACTGGGAAGAAAATTTAAAATGAAAGATTTCGTCATATTGCGCTATTTTTTGGGAGTAGAAGTGGATCAACAAAATGAAACCTTATCCCTGACTCAACATAAATACACGATGGATTTATTGGATAAAGCAGGGATGAGAGTTGCAAGCCATTGTCTACTCCTAGTGTGTTGAATCATAAGCTCAGTGCCCAAGATGGAGAATCCTATCGTGATCCCAAGCAGTATCGTAGCCTTGTGGGAATGCTTCAGTACCTTACTTTTACTAGGCTTGATATTGTCTATGCAGTGAATCAGGTATCACAGTTTATGCATGATCCTCATACCGAACACATGAATGTGGTTAAAAGGATTCTTCGATATTTAAAAGGCAGGATTGGAGATGGTTTACTTTATCATCGGTCTCAGGTTGAGGGGAGCAAACATCAAATCACCGTATATTCAGATGCGGATTGGGTTGGAGATCCAAATGACAGAAAATCAGCTTCGGGATACTGTGTGTTTATCGATGGAAATCTGGTGGGGTGGAGTAGCAAGAAGCAATGAGCTGTTGCCCGATCCAGTACAGAGGCAGAATATCGGTCTATGACTGCAGCCACCGCAGAAATCACTTGGATGAGGCATGTCCTGGACGAGATAGGAGAAAAGTTTTTGCCTACCACACTCCACTGTGATAATCAAAATGCCATTCAAATTTTGTTTAACCCTATTCATCACAGCCGTACTAAACATATAGAAATTGATCAGCACTTCATTCGGCAGAAAGTTGAAGATGGAGAAATCGACCCAGTGTACATCTCTTTTGAAGATCAAGTTGCAGATTTGTTTACCAAGGGTCTCACTAGTATACATTTTTGGTACTTAAAGGGCAAGTTGTCCATGGTTCAAAACCGTGCACAACTTGAGGGCGGGTATTAAGGATGGTAGTTGTCCAGGGGTATTTATGTCACTTCACTGTTGTATCTTTGTATTATGCTTGTATCGGGAGTTTGGGTCTGGAGCAAACCTGATATCTATTGTTACTTTAGACCCGAAAGTAATATAAAGATGAATTAGGGCACGTTCTCACAAGGAGAACGTAGTGAACTGATCTTTGCTACCGCGTGAATGCAACGCCGATGATAAAACCTAGCAGTCCTACCCCAGAACGTCCAAACAAAATAGTGTGGTTAAGCAAAAACATCGCCACATCACGGAGATAGCCTTGACCATGATTTATGAGTCTAAGATAAGGTCGGACTTATGGATGAAGGTGTTTCGTATTGCGGTATATTTGATTAATTGCATGCCTCTTAATGCCTAGAGGGAAAATTCACCATTCTTTATATTGTTCAACAAGGAACCAGATTATTCTCGCTTGAGAGCTTTTGGCAGCAAGTGCTTTGTACATGTGCACGAATCAATTTGAAACAAATTTGCACCAAAGGCACAAAATCTGTATGTTGAATATGATGATGAATTTAAGGGATACAAGTGTTATAATCCGGAGACTAGGAAGATTGTGATTTTAAGACATGTTTTTCATGAGCATGAATTTGAACCACATAGTAGTGATGAAAATCAGCATCCTGAAACATTCTTTTGGCCCTCAAACTCTTTATTGCAGAATGTAAAGGAACGGACTTGTAACGATCAGGCTCAACCACATGATGATATAACTCAGTCCTATGACAGCAAACATATGAGTGGCAGCAATGAGAAATTTGAATCAGCTGGTAATAAAAAAGATGCTAAGGATCATACCTTGCGCTGTATTTTTAGCCATCTATTACTTTTACATTCTATCCTAATGTGTATCAAAGGCGCAATCTATCATCAGATCAGCTGGAGCCTATTTCAGTTCGAAAGTAGAATAGAATGAGGAGCCCACCATCACGATGGGTAAGCTATCAATCCTTTTTAGCAGAATTTCTAATTTTTGCTGCCACTTTAGAAAGTGAGAAGGAACTCGAATTTTAGAAGAAGGCAAGTCATAACCCAAGGTGGGTGGATGCAATGAATGAAGAATTCTCTACCTTGCACGAGTGTGACACATGGGAAGTTGTGCCTAGTCCCATAAACAAAAATGCTGTTGGTTGTCAATGGGTATACAAAATAAAGTATAAATCAGATGGCAATATTGAAAAGTTTAAGACACATTTGGTTTCAAAGGGATATACACAACACGGACTAAATTTTGATGAGACATTCAATCCTATTGTCAGGATAGGAACAATTAGAGTGTACTTTTACTGGCAGCTGCTTATGGTTGGGAATTGAACCAAATGGATGTCAAAAATGTCTTTCTTCACGAAGAACTACATGAAGAGGTATATATGGAGCATCCTCCAGGATATCCAGAAGGGGACACTTGTTCTACAGTTCTTCAACCAAAGAAAGCCATTTATGGCTTAAACAAACCTCCCGTGCATGGTTTGAGACATTCAGCATTATTGTACAATCCATTGGTTTGTCTTTTGTAATGCCCACTAGGGGCAAAATAGTCTTTTCACTTGTAAATACGCATGTCCATTAGGGACTTCTCTTTTGTACTTTTATTATTTTGTTTTCATGTTTTTCTTTATTTTTTTGTTTTTTGTTTTTTAAATGGGCCCACATAGAGCTGTTGGGACCCTCTCCAACAGTCACAAATGTGACCATTGGAGGGGTTCCCAACGACTCTATGGGAGCCCCTTTGCTTCCACTTGTATAAATAAGGGGACTTGCCCCACTACAAAGTTATGCTTTTGAGAGCATTTTATATAAGAAGTTTATTTCTATTTTTAAGTTCACTCTCTCATATTGTGTGTTAGTGACTTGCCACTTTGTGGCCTATTGTATTTTGCCCATTAATGGCTTCTTGCTTGTATGCATGTGCATCTCTTATAGTCACTTTGTGACAATGTTCTTTGCCTAGTGTTTCATTTCAGAGAGGATAACCAAGTTAAAGAAGATTTTGAGTAACAAGTTTCATATGAAAGATTTGGGTCCATTAGGATATTTTCTTGGAGTTCTTAGTTGTCAAAGGCGGCGCCTAGGCGCAGCCCCACCGCCTGGGCGACCAAGTCTGGGCGATGGAGCCCTATATTGCAGCCTAGGCTTTTTTTGTTTTGAAGACATATCATTTGTTTTCTTCTTCGAAGAGGAGGAGAAGAAGAAGAAAGAGAAGACATGTTATTTGTCTATTGCTTGTATTATGTCTATTATTGAGAAGAAGAATAAGAAGAAGAAGATATATTATTTATCTATTGCTTGCATTATATCTATTGTTGAGAAGAAGAAGACATTATTTGTCTATTGTTTGTATTATGTCTATTGTAGTTATTTTTTTTGTATACATAATTTTATTTTATTTTGTATTTTATTTTTTGTGTGTTGTTCATTCACATTGTTAGTTGTATGGTTTGTTTATTCAATTGTTAATTTACTCTTAATTTGCTTGAGCAGGTTAAGGTTATGTAATATAATTGTTTTACAGTTTTCAATGACATATTATTTGTTTATTGCTTATTATTGATTGATTTTATGTTGTATACATGTTTCTTTTTATGTTTTTTATGTTTTTTATGTTTTTTATGTTTTTTATGTTTTTTATGTTTTTTTTTGTTTTTGTTTTTTTTATTTTGGGTACCACCTAGGCCATTTTAGGAGCTTACCGCCTAGCGCCTATGACAACTAAGGAGGTTGATCAAAACGAAAGATAGTTGTTTCTTATACAACATAAGTATGTTGTGGACTTGCTTGCTAAATTTGTTATGAGTGATTGCAAACCAGATCAAACGCCCTTGACTTTGAATGTGAAACTCTTAGGTTCAAGGAGATGTACTTCAAGAACCAGAAATGTTTAGGAGTCTATTGGGTGCCATTCATTACTTGGCAATCACAAGACCGGACTTCATATATGCCGTTAACCAAGTGTCGCAGTTCATGCATTCTCCCAAAAAAAGTCACATGGATGCAGCCAAAAGAATATTAAAATATGTAAAAGGAACCATTATGGATGGATTGGTCTATAAAAAAATCTATAAAAGGTAAACCAACAGACTTGTCTTTGATAGTAACAGAATACTCAGATGCAGATTGGGCAGGGGATCCATCTACTAGAAAACTTGTGATAGCTTATGCAGTTTTTCTGGGAAGTCATTTAGTATCTTGGTCAAGCAGAAAACCAAAGACACTTACTCGTTCAAGCCCCGAGGCGGATTATAGGGCTATGGCAGCTGTAACAGCAGAAATATTGTGGATTTGACATCTTCTTACAACACTATTTCAAGCTATTACGCATCCATTGTTGTTTTGCGATAATAAAAGCATTGTCGCCATAGCTACCAATCCAGTTCAACATGGCAAGATGAAGCATGTTCAGCTAGACCAGCATTTTGTGAGAGAAAAGGTGGAGAGTAGAGAGGTTCAACCATTATTTGTCAAAGGAAAAAATCAAGTAGCGGATCTATTCACTAAAACACTAACATCTATGAGACATTGGGGGTTAAAAGCCAAATTGCCCATGGTCATGAATCAACCACGCACGATTTGAGGGAGCATGTTAAGGACGGAGTACTTGTTTTATTATGTTTGTAATATAAGGGGTATAATTGTCATTTAAGTTAAAAGGAGGTACTTGTCTAACATTTGTTTGTATAAAGGCATTTCTGTAATTCAGTTTATATAAGTGATATAAATATAGAGGGTGTCCCAAGGGAGAGGACACGACCCATTGTTCCTTTCACCTATTCTTTCTGTAATATCGTGTGTTTTTACACTCAGTTAAATTCAGAGATTTTAGAAAAAAATGGCTAAGTGTTGTAGAAACATCGGTAAAATACTCGATATTAAGTAATGTCATTTGAGTCTGGGCTTGGCCCAAGTCGCATCGACAAGACCTAAACGAGCCAATTGAAATGTGATAAAAACTTTTACTTTCGACCTTTCAAATCAAGCAAAATTTGGGTTAAATTGAGGCAAAATTCAAGTTATATATCATTAGATGCGCCTCAAAATTCTGAATCCGTCAATATGTTACTTTTTTGAATTTGAGCTGCGATTGTCCCGAAAATCGCATTTTTTCAAAAAAAAAGGCCTGCCTCAATGTGACCGGGTCTGGATCGGATCGAATCTGATCCGTATGATCCAAGTTAATATGGATCTGAACTCGGTCCAAGACCCATATTAATTAGGATCAGATCCATATGGGTATTGAATATAGATTTGAATCTTGGATCTGGATCCAGATTCAAAATCCAATTCCAACCAATTTAAAGTTTTAAATTTAATATAAAGGTTAAATTGAATAAAATTCGAAGTTAAAACGACTCCCAGAGGAGTGAGTAACCCTTTGAGACTTTCTAAAAAATTCTTATTTAATAAATAATAATTAATTAATTAATTATTAATTTATTCCCAAAATTTAATTTTGGTATGGCTACCTAATATGTAGGGATTCTAAAAGACCCCACATGTAGTAAAAAAAGTAAAAACAATAAAGTAATAAATTTGTTAAAAAGTGGAAAAGAGGTTAGTGTAGAACCCCATCTCCAAGCCAAATGGGTGAGAAACTCAAAAAGGGGTGTCACCCTCTATCTAGAAAACCAAAAAAAAAATTAAAAAAAATTATAAAAGGGTCTAACTCGTTCCACTCTCTAGATTACGTTTTCTATAGAGAGAGAGAGAAGGAAGAAGGGAAAAGAAAGAAAAGAGAGAAAAAAAGAGAAAGGGAAAAGAGAGAAGAAGAAGAAAGAGAGGGATCTTCTTCCTCTCCGATCATTCGACGTATTTCCGGTCTTTTTCCGTTTCTCAACGAAGGTACGGATTTCTCTCTAAGTTTTTAAGATAAAAAAATAAAAATCTGATTTGTGTAAGGATTTTGGGGGAAGAAAGGAAATCTGGTTGCAAAGCAACATAGATAATGTCGATTTTATCATACTTATGTATTTGTAAATATATTGATCGATTTTCCTACGTGCGCAAATTTGGAAATATATGTAAATATATTTTTAGATTTGTATATAACCATGCATTAATTTTTATTACGAAAAGAAAGCAATATTGAAAGAAGCATGCAAGTAGATTTTCTTTTCGGTGCCTCAGTTAAGCAGATGGGCATGAGATATGTCATTACCGAGTGTACATATACATACATACATGCATACATGCATACATACATACATGCATACATGCATACATGCATACATGCATACACGTGCACAGATTTATTTTGTGGATGATTTCCTTTTCGTATAAAAATCTGATTTCTTCTTCCTCTTTGTATGCCTATCGATTTTTTTTCCGTATATGCATAGAAAAAGGGCAAAGGATATTACGTGCATGTTCTTAAATACAGATCTGTCATATGTACACATGGACAGATCTGGACAGATCGATCCGGTTCTGCACATGGACAGATCTGCCGATATCCACCTACGTGCAGACCTAGTACAAATCTGCTGATTTTTTTTGTTATCGGATTAAGTGTAAGGCTGACACTAATAATAAAAAGATAAAATACATGTTATTATGTGCAGAAATATAATTGTTCATATTGTATAAAGTATCATCAAAATACATGTTTATATGACTGTCCATGCCTTATAAAGTGTCACCAATATACATGTTAATATGATTGTTCATGCTTTATAAAGTGTCACCAATATACATGTTTATATAACTTTTCATGCTTTATAAAGTGTCACCAAAATACAAGCTTATATAACTGTTTATGCTGTATAAAGTGTCATCAAATACATGTTCATGATGTACAAAAATATAAATGTTTATGCTTCATAAAGTGTCATCACATACATGTTCATTATGTGCAGAAATATTTCTGTTTACGTTTTGTACAGCGATATTAAATACAGGTTATTATATGCAGAAATTTAGGGCTGCTAGCCGAATAATTTCTGAACTTAACCATAGTTGCATACGGTTATCAGCTGGGGCTGCTATTGTTTTGTTTGAGCCCAGCCGACTGCAACTAGTGGAAGGTGTTTAGTCTCTTTTAAGCTCAGTCGACTGACATCGGCTGGGGCTGATAACACGGAATCTAACCCAGCCGACTGTCATCGGCTGGGGTTGAAAATAAACATGTAGGACCCAACCGACTACCATCGGCTGGGGCTGGCATCAATTGAATTGCTCAGCCATTGTCTTTAGTTCAGGGCTGCTAACGAACATAGTTTGATGCTGCCATATAGTCCAGTATCAAAACAGCCTTTAAATTTCAATTGAAAATCTAGGTTACCATTGTGATAGAAAATTTTATGTATGCTGCCATGACTGGACTGAACATTGATTTGTTTTTGTTGCTTCCATATGAGTTGTTATAATGCTGATAAATATGTTTTGTTCATGATTGTTGGTGGACTGATATAGGGTGGTGCAATGCTGCACATTTTTACTGTCAAACACTATTTGGCTGCTAATAGTATCTTAATGATGTCCTTTGTGTGGGGGCAGTATAGCTTCGGGCTCGGTAGTTAATTTTTTAATCCAGAGCATGGCCAAATTGGCAAAAATGTTTGTTGTTTACGTATGCTCATGATATTGAATATTATATTGACATAAATATGAATATTATAAACACATAAATTCTACAGTTATATTAATGTTGCATTAACATGATCAAGTGCATGTTTATATGTTATGCATGAGATAAATCATGAAAACAAAATAGATGTTACAAGCATGTGTTCATATGTATATGTAAATTATTTTTATATGTACATTCGTATTGTGTGTGAATGAATATGTGTTGGTGAACATGTTTGGATAGTTGTGTGGTTACATGTTCACTCATGCATCGGTAGTCCGATGTGAACTATCGTAGGCCATGTGGGCCGCGAGCAGGTGTTGCTCTAAGTCTTGTTATATGCATCGCAAAAAAATTCTTATGAAATTTAATGAATTTTTGAATTAATTACACTATTACATTTTGTAACGGCCCAAGGTCCCATGTGTTTTGCATGTTGATTTGCAAAACGATTCTTTTGTAAAGAATTTGACTTTTGATAAAAAGATAAAAGAGATAAAACAGTGTAATTAATGTTGTTCTTCCTGGATGTCCCTTCCACAGTGTAAGAATCCTAGATGCGATTTTGAGAAAAACCGTAAAGATACTAAATCTCTATGTATGATTGTACTCCTAAACCCAATATAGTGTAATAAAACAACTCTCAGTCGCCTTTCAACCACAGTTTTAGGGAGTTTCCCACCACTTTGCCTAGGGGTGGTGTTGTGGACACAAATATTGTTATTAGTATACCAAGAAAATGGCATGAGTGGATGTTGATTTCCTTAGTGTCCCGACATTAGATGTTGATTTCTAATGTTCCGATGGATGGTGTTGATTTCTGATATCGGTCGATGGTCTAAGTGTAAAACTCAGTAATAAAATACAAATTGTGTGTTAAGATATAACTGAAAACCTATCTTGAACTTCGAAAATTTGTTGTGATCGTTTTGAGTATCCGCAGATTTTAATGAAAAGTAAAATTAAACTTGTGTGCATTTAATAGGGACATACATACAAAAGAAAACCCTTATAATAATTTAATTAGTTGATCATACATGTGCATTAATATCATACATATTTATTGTTCTGCATTAGTTCATGCAATGTTACTTATTTTTCCCTAGTAGCTATTGTCAATGCATGATATTTAATCTCGAATGCCTGAATAGCCATTGAATTATGAGATTGTTGTAATTATGTTCCTCTAAAATCTTGCGTGAATTTGATTTATGTTTTTCTTGCCTATTCAAATTTTTAGAAAAATTCATACACAGGATCTTTGATTCTAACATTGTGTCATTTATGTTTTTCACAGGATCTGAAGCCCAGTGATGAGAACGACTGTCATAGGGAGCTTACGAGACCGCGTGACTACTTTTGACATTTTCTTTGAGACAGTATGGCTCCATAATTATAGACATTTATTTGATTATGTTCTTAAAATTGCGATTATTGATGAATAAAGTTAATTAGGTGATTGTTGGTTTAATATAAGATCCCTTGTGGTTTGAGTTGTGTTATGTCTGTACGGCCCCAAATCTCTGGGTTTGGTTTCCGCAATTGTTTAAAAAAAATCTACTTTTTAACGGGGATGAGTTGGAGTAGTTAGAGGTTTGGTATCAGAACCGACCACAAAATCTTGCATTTTAACCATTTTTGTGTACCAAAAATGTCTTTTGGTAACTGAGCCATGTCAAAATTTGTTGTACTCTAGAGCAGTCGCCATCACTGGAAAGAGCTGCCTGGTATTTTTTTTACTAATATGAATTTGTTTAAATTTCATATGGTAGACCGTGAGAATAGCTTAATTTAATTCCTTTTTATGTGAATTAGGAATTTGATGTGATTGTATGATTATGTTTGTTGCGGGGATCAATCCTATGGGGGTAGGTTTGATGTAGGTATAATTTTCTAATAATTTTTCATGTTTTAGATGTATACATGTTTTCGAGCTTCGACTTTTGGTGCTCCTACCAATTGGCAGGAGGAGAGGGACTTCATGTTCAATGCCCTCAACACCTTGACAGCGACAATGACCACACACGTCCAGGCGCAGGCGATGTAGCAGACCACGTGTATCCATCCCGTTGAGGTCACTTTGAACCCCAGTGTGGTGACGTTCTAGAAGTTTCTTAGGTTGGATCCGCCAACCTTCTCTAGGAAGGCCGACCCAGAGGCAACTGAGAGCTGGGTCGAAGAGACTGAGAGAACCTTTTGTGTCTTGCATGTGCCCAAGGACAAGCAGACTGACTTTGGCACGTATCGACTAAAGGGCGATGCCAAGAAATGGTGAGACACCCTGTGACGGGTGAAGTACGATGGAGTGGAGGTCATTCCCTGGGATGCGTTTAGGGAGGAGTTTTTGGATACATACTTAATGCCTGAAAAAATATGCAGCAGCAGTTCCTCAAGTTGGTTCAGGAGAACATGAGTTTGGTGAACTACATCACCAAATTCAAAAGCTTGAAACGCTACTGCCTGAACCTTTTTGCTGATGATAAGGCAAGAGCAGTGAAGTACGTGTGTGGACTGAAGGACGGACTCCAGGTTCGTGTGATGACGAGTCATCCTACAACATTCAGTGATGCGATCGAGTCCACATCCATCTTGAACGAGGAAAGGGAGAGGTTCAAGGGTGGATCGCAGAAGAGAGGCGGCAACGAGAGTAGTACCAGTGGCGGAGAGAGGAAGAACCCACCTGCGGGCAGCAAGATTCAGGGGGGCAAGGCGGAGAGGCAAAGGACACAACAAGGGCACCAGCAAGGAACCCAGCAGGGTCGACCCCAATAGAGGCAGCAGCAGGGGAAGGCTTTGTTCGTGTGTCGGAGGTGCAACAAGAGCTATCATCAAGGCTCTTGTCTACTCTTCAAGGGGGTCTGCTACCAGTGTCAATAGCCCGGACACATCACCACCTACTGTTTGAACAAGCTGGCGGCTCAGGGAGGACAGCAGAAAGCACAACTGAAGATGAATGGGAGAGTATACGTTGCCACGATTGCTATACAGAGCGATCAGACCGACCTGATCGAAGATATTTTCATAGTCGCTGACCACAAAGCTCGGGTGATGTTTGATTTGGTTGCTACCCATTCCTTTATTTCATCTTTTTTTTGCGAGTTTGCTTGATCTCGTTTCATTTATCCTAGAGAAGGCTCTAGACGTGATGTCTCCTATGGGTACATCTTCTTGTTGCAGGAAATACTTTTCTGCAGTCTGAGTGGTCATCGAGAGGCATGATTTGTCTGCCGACTTGATCATACTGAACATAACTTTCCATGATGTCATTCTGGGTATGAACTGGTTGTCCAGACACAATGTCACCCTTCAGTGTCGGGGGAAGAAGGTTTTGTTGGAGTGTCCCGATTTGTCTACATTGGTGTTTCAGGCGACTAGACTGGTGAGAGAGGTGAAGATTGTCTGAGTATTTAAGATCTCCAAGTACCACAAGCAGGGTTGTATAGTGTTCTTGGCAAGTGTGTATGCGACGGACAGTCATACGACACCTTTGGAGCAGTTGGATATGGCTCGTGAGTTTTCGAACATCTTTCCCGATGACTTGTCGGGTTTGCCACCTCATAGAGAGATCAAGTTCTCGATCGAGCTAGTGCTTGGCACAACATCAGTTTCCCGAGCACCGTATCGCATGGCACCTGCAGAGCTGGTTGAGCTGAAGAAGCAGCTGCAGGAACTTCTTGACAAGGGTTTCATCAGACAGAGTGTCCCCTTGGGGTGCACCTGTTCTCTCTTTGTCAAGAAGAAGGATGGATCCAAGCGACTCTGTATAGACTACCGCATGTTGAATCAGGTGACGGTGAAGAACAAGTACCCTTTGCCTAGGATTGATGATTTGTTCGACCAGTTGAGGAAGGCAAAGATGTTCTCCAAGATAAATCTTTGTTCCAGGTACCATCAATTGTGGATCAGGGCAAAAAATATTCCAAAGACCGCGTTCAAGTCCAGATACGAACATTATGAGTTCTTGGTGATGTCTTTTGGACTCACCAATGCCCTTCAACATTTAAGGACCTGATGAATCGAGTCTTCAGTTTGTGGCTGGATTCTTTTGTCATTGTGTTCATCGATGACATCATGATCTACTTCAAAAGCGTGGAGAAGCACTGAGATCATATGCGGATGGTGTTGCAGACACTGAGAGAACATAAGTTTTATTCTAAGTTCTCGAAGTGTGAGTTTTGGCTTGACAAAGTAATGTTTCTCAGCCACGTGATCTCATAGCAGGGCATGAAAGTTGATCCAACCAAGGTAAAGGCAATGTTGTCGTGAGAACAGCCGAAGACAGTTGCAGAGATCAGGAGTTTTTTAGGATTGGCGGACTACTACCGTCGATTCATACAAGACTTCTCTCTTACAGCTACTCCGATGACTCTGCTTTTGCAAAAAAGGGTCAAGTTTGTTTGGTCCCCTCGAATCGAGGAGAGCTTCCAGCAGCGGAAGAGGAGGTTGACTACGGGCCCAAGTATTGACTTTGCCTTCTGAGACAAGCGGATTCGTTGTGTACAATGATGCTTCAAAGACCGAACTTGATTATGTCATGATGCAGCATGGAAAGGTCATCGTGTATGCTTCTCGACAGCTAAAGGTGCACGAGAAGAATTACCCCACGCATAACTTGGAGTTAGCAGCGGTTGTCTTCGCACTGAAGATCTGGCACCACTATCTATACAGGAAACAGTTCAAGGTCCTTAAGAATCACAAGAGCCTCAACTACATATTCACGAAGCATGATCTGAATTTGAGGCACCGCAGATGGTTGGAGTTCTTGAAGGACTACGAGTTCTCCATTGCCTACCACCCTTGTAAGGCAAACGTAGTGGCAGAAGCGTTCAGCAGGAAGACATATGTCACAGCAGGCAGTTTGATCAGAGGCAGTTGGGATTTGTTTGAGGAGTTTGTCAGGTGACGGTGATTTGGAAACGATTCCGAACGCATCATTTGTTCTAAGATGCAAGCACGGCCTGAGATTATAGACCGTATCGAGGAGCTTCAATCAGCCGATCCGGACTTCGAAAGGTTGTGCATGAGTGCCCAAAAGCCTGATACACAATTTCGTCGTGAAGAGGATGGGACCATCATGTTTGGAGATAGATGGTGGATTCAAAAGGCACTGCGAGAGGAGTTGATGAGTGAAGCCCACAGGTCGAGGTATTCCGTTCAGCTTGGTTCTACCAAGATATTCAAGGATCTTCAACGAACTTATTGGTCGAACGGGATGAAGCGGGATATCGTACAGTTCATGTCTCGATGCCTCACCTGCCACCAGGTAAAGATCGAGCATCAAAGGCTTGGTAGACTTCTTTAGCCACTAAACATTCCATAATGAAAGTGGGAAGACATCTCGATAGACTTCATTGTGGGGTTGCCAAGGACCCGTCGTCAGCAAGATGCCATATGGGTGATAGTGGACAGGTTGACAAAGAGTGCTCATTTTTTTATTATCAAGATCAGCTAGAGCTTGGAGAGTCTACCAGATCTTTATGTGGATGAGATTGTCTGACTTCACGGGGTGCCACATTCGATCCTGTCAGACTGAGACTCTCGTTTCACGTCTTGATTCTGTCGCCAGTTACAGAAGGCCCTTTGTACCACGTTGAAGTTCAGCACGGCTTTTCACCCAGAGACTAACGGGCAGACAAAGTGCACAATACAGGCGCTTAAGGATATACTTAGAGTGTGCGCGTTGGATTAGGCAGGAGAGTGAGATATGCATGTGAAGCTTAAGGAGTTTTCGTACAACAATAGTTATCATGACCGTATTGGTACGGCCCCGTACGAAGCTCTGTATGGCAGACCATGCAGATCTCAAGTGTACTGAGATGAGGTTGGAGTAAGAGCAGTGGAGTCTTCAGAGGCCATCCAGCACTACTCAGACCAAGTGAGGTTGATCCGACAGAGATTGGTCGCAGCGCAGAGCATGCAGAAGAGCTATGTCGATCAAGCAACGTAGGGAGCTCAGTTTTGCCATGGGCGATCAAGTGTTTGTACGGATCTCGCCTACGAAGAGTGGTCCTCAGTATGTTGGACCATTCGAGATTCTCGAACGTGTTGGTGAGTCGACGTATCGTGTAGGGCTTCCTCACTTTTCCCATATTCATGTCTTTCACGCCTCGATGTTGAGAAAGTATGTGCTTGACCCCTTACATGTGATCCACTATGAGGCGGTTGAAGTGCAGCCTAACTTGACGACAAAAGAGATGCTGGTGGAGATTGTGGATCACCGGGAGGACACTGCGTAGTAGGACAATCCCCTTCGTAAAGGTGTGTTAGCTATCAGATTTTATATCTGGTACAGCATCTACAGGAAACAGGGCGAGAGAGAGAGAGAGAGAGAGAGAGAAAACACAATGGCTGGGGCGGCTCACAATAGCTCGACCTCCAAGCCCTAACCATTTTATGTATGAAGCAGCTATACAACTATCCTTGTAATATCAACAATATTACAAGGATGCCATTAATGAGAGAAATACAGCATGTGTTTCATTAACATACCATGCGTATGGATCTGGATCCAGATTCATACGCAAGCTATATTTTAACACCCTCCCTCAAGTTGTACGTGATTTTGGATCATGTACAACTTGCTCTTCAATAGCCAAAATTGACGTCCTGTTAACCCCTTGGTAAACAAGTCTGTCACTTGATCTTCTGTTCGAACATGACGTAGTTCTATCTCCTTCATCTCGACTTTCTGCCGTATGAAATGTTGATCAATCTCAATGTGCTTCGTTCTGCTATGCTGGATAGGATTACATGCAATGTTTATTGCGCTTTGATTGTCATATAGAAGAAAAGATTGAATAATTGTCTCCCCAAGATCACTCAATAAGTGTTTAATCCATGTGGCTTCTGCCGTGCTTGCAGCCATCGATCTGTATTCAGCCTTTGTACTCGATCGTGCCACTGCCTTTTGTTTTCTGCTGCTCCAGGACACTAAATTGTGTCCAATATATACACAATATCCAGAGACAGATCGTCTCTCATCTAGATCCCCTGCCCAATCTGTGTTTGTATAAGTGATGAGTTCATGTCCTCTATGCAAATTATCGTTCTTGCGATAAACAAATTTGTCTCCTATAGTTCCTTTTAAATAGCGTAGAATGCGCTTCACAGCTTCCATATGACCCTTCGTTGGAGCATGCATAAACTGGGATACCTGATTGACAGCATAAACTATATCAGGTCTAGTAAAGGCAAGGTTGTTAAATGCGATGAGGCGAAGCGAGGCGTTGAGCCTGCGCTTCGCCTCTGAGGCGTACGCCTCTCACAACTGGTATGGAAGTGAAGCGGTGGGAGGGGAGGCAGTAAGAGAAGGACCATGCGCCCAGCTGGTACGGAAGCGAAGGATATGCTGGTCGTCCGGTGGTCGGAGAAGACTGAGCAGCAGCTGCAGCACAGCAACTCCGGTGGTCACAACTAGTCGGAGGTTGATGAGGGGCGCATCACAGCAACGCCTCAGTACTTTGAGTGTGTGCCTCGCCTCTGAGGCGTACGCTTCAGGTACTGAGGCGTACGCCTCTCACAACACTGGGTAAAGGTCAAGTACTGTAACATTCCCACGAGACTTCTATATATTATAGGGTTGACACAAAGATGACCATCTTCAGAGCTCAGCCTTTGATGTAATACACTAGAAGTACTGACTGGTTTGCAATTCGTCATCCCGGCTCTTTCCAGAAGGTCAAGAGTGTATTTTTGTTGCATGAGTGTCAATGTGTCTTGTTGTCTGTCAACTTCCACACCAAGAAAGTACCTCAACTCCCCTAAATCTTTCATTTTGAAAGTTTTCATTAAAAACTGTTTCACATCTTGCACATGATTATCTGAACTCCCAGTTATCACAATGTCATCAACATATATAAGAAGTATAACAATGCCTGCCTTTTGGAAAATAAAGAGTGAGTGATCGAGAGAGCATCTTCTAAAACCATAACTTTGAATTTGCATAGAGAAACTTTCAAACCAGGAACGGGACGCTTGTTTCAACCCATACAGAGATTTCCTTAGTTTGCACACCCAGGCAGTAGGATCCTTCTCGGAATAACCAGGAGGTTGCTCCATATACACTTCTTCCTTTAAAGTTCCATGCAAAAATGCATTTTTAACATCCATCTGGCTAAGGCTCCAACCTCGATCGACTGCTAGGGATATGATGACCATTGGGGGCCCCAACGACTCCATTGTGACCGTTGGGGGGCCCAACGACTCCATTGTGACCGTTGGGGGCCCCAACGACTCCATTGTGGGGCCCCTTTTGGTATCCCAAAATACATTTTACAAAAATAAAAAAACAAAAATAAAAAGTAGGAAAATAAAAGAAATAAAACAAGTACCCCTATTGGGTACTTGTGAAAAGACCATAATACCCCTATCGGGTATTATGGTGAATACATCTATATTTATATATATATAGATGTATTATTACATATATCTTAACAATATAGTCTACTCGGTGAATCAAGTTTCTCAGTTTATGCATGCCCCATGTGAAGGGCATATGAAAGCAGTTAAACGGATACTACGATATCTGAAGGGAACGGTTGGGGATGGTCTCATATATAAGCGAAAGACAAATGAGCAAAGTGCACATGAGATCACTATTTATTCTGATGCGGACTGGGCGGGAGATCCAGATGAACGCAGATCAGTATCCGGCTATTGTGTATTTGTTGGGATGAATTTGGTTTCTTGGAGTAGTAAGAAACAAAAGGTTGTTGCCAGATCCAGTACAGAGTCTGAATACAGGTCAATGGCAGCCGCCACTGCTGAGGCTACTTGGGTTAGACATCTACTGACAGAAGTCGGAGAATCGATATCTCGATCACTTCTTTTGTGTGACAACCAGAGTGTCATTAGTATGTCTTTTAATCCAATCCATCACAGTCCTGCCAAACATATTGAAATAGACCAGCATTTTGTGAGACAAAAGGTAAAAGAGAAAGAGATTGAGCCTGAATTTGTTCGAACTACAAATCAAGTGGCGGATATATTTACAAAAGGATTGACAAAAGACAGATTTTGGACATTAAAAGGCAAGTTGTTCATGATTCAAGATCATGCACAACTTGAGGGAGGGTGAAAAGAAGTGTTTTATCTGGTTACGGGTCATGGATCTGAAGATCCAGACCCATGACATCCACTTCTTCATTAATGGCATTATGTAATATTGATTATTATAATAAGGGTATTCTAGTACCCTAATTTTGTTTGTAATCACATGTTAATATAAAGGAATACACAGCAGCCGACCCCAACACAGCAGGGTATCGGTTTTTCCCAAACCTCTCTCTCCCTTTCTCTATCTCTCTCTGTTTCGCATCTCTCTCGCGTGGAACGATCTGCAGGTTGCAAATCTAACAAGGCCAAATTCAAGTTATATATCATTAAATACGTCTCAAAATTCTGAATTCGTCGATATGTTACTTTTCTGAATTCGGGCTGCGGTTGGCCCCAAAATTGCATTTTTTTTTAAAAAAGCCCATCTCGATGTGACAGAGTCTGGAATGGATCTGATCTGATCAATATGATCCAAGTTAATGTGGATCTAGACTCAGTCCAAGACCGATATTAATTAGGATATGGTCCAGACTGAGATCTATATGGGTATTGAATATGGATTTGAATCTTGGATTTGGATCCAGATCCAAAATCCAATTCCAACCAATTTAAAGTTTTAAATTTAATATAAAGGTTAAATTGAATAAAATTTAAAATTAAAAAGACTCCTAGAGGGGTGAGACACCCACTAGAATTTTCTGGAAATTTACTTTTTAATAAATATTAATTAATTAATTAATAAAAATTAATTAATTCCGAAAATTTATTTTTGGTATGGCAGAGTTTTACATTTGTGAAACCCTACCTAACATGTAAGGATTCTAGAAAACCCCACATGTAGTAAAAAAATAAGAACAATAAAGTAATAAATTTGTTAAAAAGTGAAAAAGAGGTTAGAGATAGAACTCAATCTCCAAGCCAAATGGGTGAGAAACTTGAGAAGGGGTGTCACCCTCTAACTAGAAGACCAAAAAAAATTCAATTAAATTAAAAAAAATTATAAAAGGGTCTAAATCACCCCTCTCTCTAGATTTCATTATCTAGAGAGAGAGAGAGAGAAGGAAGAAGGAAAAAGAAAGAAAAAAAAGAAAAAAAAGAGAAAAAGGGGAAAGAGAGAAGAAGAAAAAAAGAGAGGGATCTTCTTCCTTTCCGATCATCCGACGTATTTTCAGCCTTTTTTCGTTTCTCAACGAAGGTAAGGATTTCTCTATAAGTCAAGAAAGAAGTAAAAATCTGATTTGTGTAAGGGTTTTGGGGGAAGAAAGAAAATCAGGTTGCAAAGCAACATAGATAATGTCGATTTGATCAGACTTATGTATTCGTAAATATGTGGATCGATTTCCCTACGTGCGCAAATTTGGAAATATATGTAAATATATTTTCAAATTTGTCTATAACCATGGATTAATTTTTATTATGAAAAGAAAGCATATATTAAAAGCAGCATGTAAATAGATTTTATTTTCGGTGTCTCGGTTAAATAAATGGGTATGAGATCTGTCATTACTGAGTGTGTGTATATATATATATACATGTGCACAAATTTATTTTGTGAAGGACGATTTCCACTTCGTATAAAAATCTGATTTCTTCTTTCTCTTTGTATGCCTATCAACTTTTTTTGTCTCTATATGCATAGAAAAAGGACAAAGGATATTATGTACATGTTCTTAAGTACAGATTTGTCATATGTACACATGGACAGATTTGGACAGACCTGTCCGGCTCTGCACAAGGACAGACCTGTCCGATTCTGCACATGGACAGATCTGCCGATATCTACCTAAGTGTAGACCGGGTCCAGATCTGCTGATTTTTTTTGTTATCGGATTAAGTGTAAGGCTGACACTAATAATAAAAAGATAAAATAAATATAATTGTTCATGCTTTATAAAGTGTCACCAATATACATGTTAACATCTATGTCACAGGGATTCGGCTAGTAGGGTGCCGCACCCACGTCAACGCGACTCGACGCGGGTGCGGTCAACCCGACCCTGGGTGCGTTGACTGTACCCAGGGTCATTTCGGTCCATTTTTTAGGATTTTTTTTTAAAAAAAACCGCCCTATGAAATGGGCTGCAGAATTCAAAAATGACGCTCTGATGGACTTCTTGGAGGAGGCCGCTGCCGCGGCCTCAGGCCGGAGAGGTCGATGACCCGCCCCTGCTAACAGTCGGTGGCGAACGGCGGTGGCTGGTCACCATCGACTGGTCGTCGTCGTCGACTGCAGTGACCGACCGCCGATGGCATCGACAGCCGGCGGCTGCCTACAAACAAACAAACAAAAATGTCTTTTCCCCTTACCTTCATCGGCATCTGCTAGCGGAGGGTTGTTCTCGGGGGGGGAGGTGGTCACCATCGCCGGTGGGGGCGGAAGCCCCGGCGATGCCTATATAAAAAAAATATTTCCCTTACCTACACCGACGTCTGCTGGCGAAGGGTTGTTGTCGCCTTGGGGGGTCACCGCCGCCATTAGCTGAAACCGCCGGTGGGGACGGCAGACCCAGTGATACCTGTATTAAAAAAAAGTCCTCCTTACCGAACATCGCTGGCGAAGGGAGATCGTCGACCAAGGTGGAGGTCATCATTGCCATCGTCAACGGCATTTCGACCGGTCGTCGGTGTCGTTGACCGCAGGTCGACGTGGGGCCTTTGGCTTCTTTTGGAAAACTGAAGGCATTCGGTTTCCACGGTAGCAATGTATAGTGGAACCCAACCCAACCGGGGTTGGCCTGATGCGACCCAGTGCGAACAGATCAGGTATCGGATCCGCCTCATAGGAGGACCCGGATCCATCATGGACTGGGTGGATCGGGTGTGAACCCGAAGTCCGGTGGGTGGACCGATCTAAACTCAACTCATGTGGATCGGATATTGGATCTGAGTCTAGAGGTTCGATCTAGACCCTGATTCTCTGGTTATTAGTGGGTCAGGTCTTCGCCCATCTTGGGGCAGACCTGGATTTGTTATAGACCAGGTGGATCGGGTTTGGACCCGTTGTATGGGTCGGACATGTACCCAGAGAATCAGATCCAACCCTCGGGTTTGGGTTTGATCTGGATCGGCTAGACATGAATCCATTTGGGGTTCCGGGTCTTCATGTCTCGGTCAAACCCGTACAGACCGGATCCATTATGGATCGGGTCTGGCTCTGGACCGGGTTGATGATCTGCCTCGACCTGTATATATGATGGACTAGATCTAGGTCTGGACCAGGTCAGGTTCCAATATCCAACTCACTTGTTGTTGGATCGAGTCCGGATTAAAATCAGTTTGAGGATATGGGTTTGAGTCGGACCCGCGGACCCCCCTTATATATATATATATATATATATATATATATATATATATATATATATATATATATATATATATATATATACATTTTTGCCCCTGTCGCACCCCCGCACCTGGGTTTTTTAGAAGTGTCGAATCCCCGCACTTGCACCCATGTGACATAGATGTTAATACGACTGTTCATGTTTTATAAAGTGTAACCAAAATACATGTTTATATAACTTTTCATGCTTTATAAAGTGTCACCAAAATACATGCTTATATGATTGTTTAAGTTGTATAAAGTGTCATCAAATACATGTTCATGATATGCAAAAATATAACTGATTATGCTTCATAAATTGTCATCACATACATGTTCATTATGTGCAGAAATATTTCTTCTTATGTTTTGTACAGTGATATTAAATACAGGTTATTATATGCAGAAATTTAGGGCTGCTAGCCGAATAATTTCTGAACTTAACCATAGTTGCATACGGTCATCAGTTGGGGCTGCAATTGTTTTGTTTAAGCCCAACCGACTGCAACTAGTGGAAGGTGTTTAAGCCTGGGAGTGGTGTTGTAGACACAGTTGTTATTGTTATACCAAGAAAGTGACATTAGTGGATGTTGATTTTCCTAGTGTCCCAACATTAGATGTTGATTTCTAACCAATGAATGGTGTTGATTTCTGATATCGATCGATAGTCTAAGTGTGGAACCCAGTAATAAAATACAAATTGAGTATTAAGATATAACTGGGAACCTATCTTGAACTTCAAAAATTTGTTGTGCATGTTTTGAGTATCCGCAGGTTTTAATGAAAAGTAAAACTAAACTTGTAACGCCCCAAATTTCAAACTTGCGAACCTTTTCAGAAAAACAGGCAAGAGACTAGAAATATCTCTTTCCTTCAGAGTTTGTTTATGAAATCAACGGAGGATTTTTCGTTGATAAATCAGAAGGCAAGCTGACAACTTTGGGAACGTTAGCTAAAAGAACCAAAACTCGCAAGATTCGGATATCCCAAGAAAAATCCGATACAAACCCATAGCGTCCAGGACGCGAGCTAAGAGCAGAAAGAAGAAGTCTTGAAGCCATCTTGCAATCGTGTCATCGCCCGTAGAGTACTTAATCATCACCTGTACCCATAGAATGGGTTAGTTTCGCGAAAAACTAGTAGGTGCACAAGAGAGACGACAAGAAACTGAATTAAGTACATTTAATTCAGTAGGTTACGCAGTTTAAAGCAGATATGCAGTTAAACAGGTAAGCAATGCAAGCAGGTGAATAGTGCAAACGCATAAGTAGTACAAGCGAATAAGTAGTGCGGGCGAGTAAGTAGTGCAAACAGTAAGCAGTTCAAAACAAGCAGTGCAACTGACAAACGCAGCATACGATTCAATTGATCGTAGGCTATGAACCACCACGCAACTAGCTTGTTCTCGTTCCTAGAACGAGATCTCTGCATCTAATCACCAACAGGACATCGTTTGTCGCTCACTACTTCTAACAAACGCTTTGTCCTGAACAACCTTAATCTATTCTCATCTCTCAAAGTCTTACGCGGCCAACTGCCACCTGTTATGACTCACTAAGGCGTCATACTTTCTCAGAAAAGCTCACCCTTCCGTAGAAGGTCCAAAACATAAACACTAAGTCAAATCGCTAACGATCTGACTCTCACATCTGAGTCTTGCATGTAATCAATGCTAAAACAGAAAGCCGAAACTATGAATTCATAGTTAGCTATCACAAACAATCTCAGAAGATCATCACAGTTCACCATAACTTTTTATGGTAAGCAAAAACACAAGATCCACATCGGACCGCTCGGTCCGGGAGATATACGACCTGACAAGGAATTACTGCCCTAGAGGGTATACTTGGTCTAGAACCATACACTTCCTCACAGGAGTTTACCGTCTTTGCAGCTACCCGTTCGTGGATAGTGTACGTCCTCACAGAGAATCTCTCACTCTAGCTGGGTCACCTGATCTTGATCATACATACCCCCACAGTGAAACCTTTGGGAAGCCGGTCCCCAACAAATGTCATATCCAATGAAAATCATTATGATACACGCATCAACACAAATAACCGCTCTCAGGGTCGATAGCCACTAATACAAAGAACGAGATCAACGCCGGATCACCTGATCTGAGAAATGTATAACCTCACAAGGAATTCCGCCCGATATGGTATACCTGGTCTTGGACCATACACTTCCTCACAGGAGTTCACCGTCTTTGCGACTACCCGTTCGTGGACAGTGTACATCCTCACAGAGAATCTACCCCTCTAGCCGGGTATCTGGTCTTGATTATACACGCCCTCGCAGATAATCCTTTGAAGATCCGGTCCTCAACGGACACCCTACTCGGTGATACATGCATCAATACAGTCGACTGCTCCGAACAGTTGACCACTCTTGGGGTCAGTAGCCACAATATGGCACAAGCATGTATATCAGCATATGCATCGTATCACTTCACATAGAAGCATATAATCCTACTCATCGTATTGTTGCCACAAGGAATATTGCAATCCTCAAATAGGCCCTCAAAACATGTGTAAACGACACATGAGAATGCGCAAATATGGCAATCCAGATGATTCTATGGGCGAAGAGTAACTAACTCTACCCGTCAGCCAAACAAAACAACTGAATAAGACAAACACTCATAACAATGCTCGTAAAACATATAATTACCATAAAATGGCTCAGTCCATCAACAAGTAATTAAATTAATCGTAATGCATAAACCATTGCATCACAAGCCATTCATAAGCAATCATACGGCAACAGTTATATCAAATATGTAAGCAGCTTATAAGACAAGCGGCCACATCAATCCTAGTTGCCACCAATTCGTAGCGTACGAGCTGTATGCAATCACATCAATCATAAGAGATGCAAGCCAACAAGTGCTACGCTACAATAAGCACCAAACAGTTCAACCAAGAGATAAAGCAAGTCACATGCTAATATGTAGCAACTGACATAATGCTATTATTATAAGCATTTAACTAGTATGAGAAGCTCCTTATTACTCCGCAAAGAACTGCGTAAGCAGTTTAACCAACTAGAGTAACGCCTTGACAGACGTGCACAGCTCAACGAGTAGCATACTAAACTATCGAGCAAGCAAGCGAATTAGTAGTGTAAGCGAATCTGTAGTGCAAGCAAAGCAGTAGTGCAAGTGAATCAGTAGTGCAAGCGAATCAATAGTGCAAGCGAATCTCACGACCCAACGACCAGTGTGTACAGACCTTATGTTTCAATAATTACGAACCTGCAGGTACGCGCAGGCAAAACGTAGAACCAACTGAGACTAGTTCGGGCGTCTGTTATTCTATGTATTTTCAATAACCCGAATAGCTAGTTGAGTTCGCTCCAAAGGGACGGCTTTAGCCGAGAGAGGATTCCCCAAAGGAGGTTGTGTCACGGATGCATCCAACTTCTGCAGAAGTGTTGAGCTAACTAATGTAGCTTCTTTCCCCTAACTCCAATGACTGGGGAGGCCGGATCGTTGCTCGTAGGGTGGTTGTTAACAACCTGTCCATTGGAGTTTGTACCGCTCTGTCCTCTCCCTTGACAGACACATAGAAGTGAATAGGTACGTTAGGGGTTGCTTAACTAACGACCCATTATATGTTGTGGTCTTTAAACCACTCGAGCATCTTGCCTGTGAAGGCGAATGTGAGGTCATTTATGTGATTACAACATTTTGCATTTAGCGTTGTTCGAGGTCGCACGACCGTCTCATCCGATTATCGCAGTACTAGACGTGTCGTGCACGACTACAAGTACTCTAGGATGAAGGGGGTATAGCTCCTCAATAGAAGCCTCAACAGGAGTGTTTCACAAAGATGTAAACTTTATCAACTTTACTATATGTTTTGAAACAGCAGTACCTTGTGCCAACATTATGCATGTGATTATCTCGAATCACATCTGCTATCGGGGTATCTACATGTCTCGCGTGACTCGATACCGGCCTCGATAGACGGGATACGGGTTTCTCAACAGAACACCCGCTAAAAAGTTTGCTCAAACCCCCAATTCGGGATCACCCGAGATATGCCAAAAAGGCGAGCAGAATCAGCCAGTCACGTCCTTCCAAATACTTCGATTTGGAGCAGTTTGATGCTTTTGCGCAGCTCCCTAAAATCTCAAGTCGACTCTGCAGGACTGCGCACACGAAGAGCCAGGATCCTTATGAGGTATCCCTCTCCTTAGACGAAGGGGTATCGTCAGCTCCCGACTGAACTCTTGTCGCAAGAGGGAGTGATAGATGTCTCTTGCATCCTCCACGAGGATGCCTCAAACGCGTATACAATGAGCGAATACATGCAATAGCAAGGCAGTAACAACACATATGCAAAAGCAAGAGTCTAGCGCAAAGCACGACGGCAAAGTAAAGACCGTAAACAAGAGTGCAACGCAGAACCTTTGCGTGATGCACGACGACGAAGTAAAGGAACTGTAAGCAGGAGTGCAACGCAAAACCTTTGCGTGATGCACGACGGCAAAGTAAAGGACAAGGATCGTGAAACCGCGTCCTTAAGTTAAATGCATACTCATATAAATATATATGATATATATATATATATGCATATATATTTATTTAATTGTCATTTTTAGTTAATTGAACTCAATTCAATTATCCAAGTCTTCTGTGCAATCTTCCCCTACCTTTGAGAGTTGCAAGCTTGCTGGCATCTGCGAGTGTAAGCGGTGGACGGCTTGGGTCCCGGAGCGCGAGCAGGATCCGTCGCACGAGCTGCAAAAGTAACGATCTTAGCAAGCTACCACCAAAATAATAAGTCAGGGGCACTATCGTCGTTCTGACGTAAGGGAAGCAAAGGCAGGGGCATCGTGCACATGCGCACCTGCTATAAGCGCAAGAAACAGGGGCAGGGGCTACGAGCCCCTGCTGACTTGCTGTTAGCGGACTCAGAGGAGGCAGGGGGGTCACGCCCTTGCCCGAAGAAGACAACGAGAGAGGCTTCGCCCTGCCTGCCAAAAGAGCAAGGAAGTGAGGCTCTTCCCTGCAAGCCACTAAGGGGGAGGCAGGAGGCCGCACCCTGCCTGTCGAATATGCAAAGAGGGCTAGGGGACTCGGTCCTCTGCCATCTCTGCAAAAGAACAACGGCGACGACCCTGCTTTGTCCTGCAAAAAGAAACAAAGATAGGGGATGAGCCCCTGTTTGCCAAGCAGAACAGAACATAGGGAGGGCTCGGCCCTCCCCTGAACAATAGAGGGAGGAAGGGGGGTCTCGGCCCCTTCCCAGCGAAGCACGAGAACAGGGAGGGGACTGACCCCTTCCCTACGCAATAAACAAGCAGAGAGGGGCTCGACCCCTCCCCCTGTATAAAAAGGCAAGCAGGGAGAGGCTCGACCCCTCCCCTAACATCAAGAGACTGAGGAGGGGGCTCGACCCCTCCTCCTGCATATTACGAAAGCAGAGGGGGGTTGAACCCTCCCCTGCATAGCACGTAGGCAGGGAGGGCTCGAACCCTTCCCCGCAACAACCAGAGCCAGGGAGGGTCGAACCCTCCCCTGCATGACAAAAAGGAGACAGGGAGGGCTCGACCCTCCCTGTGAAAAAGAAGGGACAGGGAGGGCTCGACCCTCCCTATGACCAAGAAGAGACAGGGAGGGATCTCGACCCTCCCTCTGAACACAAAAGGGCAGACAGGGGCCCCAAATTCCCTGCCAGAACCCTTCTCACAGGCGGCAGGGGTTTTACCCCTGCCGACCTGTCGGTTAAGTGGCAGGGGCTCGGCCCGTGCCGACTTACCTGAAAAAAGGCAGGTAGGGGAGGCTCTAGCAGGTTGCCGACGATGCGATCGTCGAAGCTCGGAGGCCGCCCATCGGCTTCGATCGTCGGCGTCTCCAATCGCAGGCGACAGCGAGAGAGAGACGCAGTAGAGGGGAGAGAAGAGGAGGAAGTGGTGGCCGGCGACTTCCATCGTCGATGCTCGGCCGCCACGAGACAGAGACAGGAGAGGTAGAGAGAGTGGCGAACGAAAGAGAAAAAAGAGGGGCGTACCTGGTGGTCGCCGGCGACGGCAGCGGCGGCGTTGGAGGGAGGTCGCAGGTGGCGGCAGCGTCGGGTTGACAAGGGTCTCTATAGGGTGCAGAGACGAGAGAATCGGTCGGGGGAGAGAGACCGAGAGACGAGAGGGGGAAGGAGGTTTCGAGAACCTCCTCCCTCAGTCGTTGTGTGCTTTTAAAAGCACGCAGCCGACTGATTTACCCGGGTCCGGATCCAGCCCGGATCCAAACATTTTTTTTTTGAGTTCTTACAAAACTTGTGTGCATTTAATAGGGACATACATACAAAAGAAAACTCTGATAATAATTTAATTAGTTAATCATACATGTGCATTGATATCATGCATATTTATTGTTCTGCGTTAGTTCTTGCAATGTTACTTATTTTTCTCTAGTAGCTGTTGTCAATGCATGATAATTAATCTTGAATGCCTGAATAGTCATTGAATTATGAGATTGTTGTAATTATGTTCCTCTAAAATCTTGCGTGAATTTGATTTATGCTTTTCTTGCCTATTCAGATTTTTAGAGAAATTCTTACACGGGATCTTTGATTCTAACATTGTGTCATTTATGTTTTTCACAGTATCTGAAGCCCAGTGATGAGAATGACTGCCATAGGGAGCCTACGAGACTGCGTGACTACTTTTGACATTTTCTTTGAGAGAGTGTGGCTCCATAATTATAGACATTTATTTGATTATGTTCTTAAAATTGCGATTATTGATGAATAAAGTTAATTAGTTGATTGTTGGTTTAATATAAGATCCATTGTGGTTTGAGTTGTATTATGTTCGTAAGGCCTCAAATATCTGGGTTTGGTTTCCGCAATTGTTTAAAAAAAAAACTATTTTTCAACAAGGATGAGTTGGGGTTGTTACACTTTCTCTTCTCTATTTCCCTGGCTTTCCTCTTGAAGTTGTAGGGCATGCACTCCAAGGGCATCAAGTTTGACGGGAGTACCAGATTTTGTGCATAAATTGGCCAAATCAAGATTGTGCCATCATGCCATGTCATGAATTAAACTTGTGGAATCAAGAATACCCTCACAAATGAGTTGCTTTTGCAGGCTTTTAAATGACACAAAAACCTGGTTGAAAACCAAGTTTTCATCATTAACATACCAAAACTGAGTTTTCCTCATGTCTAGATGGCTCTGAAAATTCCGTTCTTGAAAAACCAGTTTCTATTAGAACCAGGCTTTCCAGTTTTTTAGAATTTACCATTTTTTTTATTTCCAAACTTTATTTTTGGGGATTGATAGACATGTAAGCCATCCCACCCTAAACCCTCAGCCTTCTCTCACCCGAATTGTGAACCTATTCTGCATATTCAGCAACAATGGATTATTTCCAGCCCTGTGACCCATCTCTGACTGCAAGGACACACACAATTGTATTTTCAGGATAAACATACCTTTGCATGTTTGAAAAAAAATAAAGGAATATTGCAGTATTCTGAAATATTATAGGTATATACATGAGCATGATGTTAATAGGCATAGGTGTCCAAAAGTGCACAAGACAGTGAGAAAAAACAGATCCAGTTGATCAATATATGCTCTACAGAACCAGAAAGTATGTAAATGTGAAAAAAAGATTAAAAAACATCAAGCCTCAGACATGGAGAAGAAATAGAATGTGGAACATATTTCTAGCAATACAATATCACAAAAAACTATACGATATGAAGAGTTCTCCATATCAAGCAGGGCAAACCAGAAAAAAAACATTTGTTGGGAAGATCTAAGCTTCACACCTGTGACAGAAATAACTAGAAGAACAGCAAATGCAATGCTTGCACCGTCATACCATCCTTCCTTAATGCCCTACAAAAACCAAGAAAATAAAAAGTAAATGTATGAAGGGAGAAAAAAAGAAAAAGAATTTGCCTCCATGGATGTGAACAATGTGTGTTACCAGAAAGAAGCTCAACAAGATTTCATGAATGGAGAATTATGTTTGTCCAAAATAAAAATAATTCACCATCATAAAAATGACTCCACAGCAATTGATGATAGGCTGATAGCATATTTGCAGTTAATAAGATTATGCACACAGGTGGGCATAATAGAAGCCATCACAGGGATGTTCCAGCATACTTCTGTGTCGAGTCCCTTCATATTATATTCTTAACGAAAAATTACACAATAATGACGTGACTCATCCTTTTAGTTGTGTTCATGAAACATAGAACAGAAGGCTCATGTATAGCAGAAAACATGCGGCAAGAAACAATGTCATTTAAGCATTATATGCAGAAGAGTTCATTATGCATCAAGCCAAATGATCCAGAAATTTGTTACCAATGCATGCAAATAGGGGCACAATGTTCATTTCACCTGTATCAGATATTATGTGGAAGTTCATTTGACATTTCTGTTGTTTGTTATGAGTTCTCTATTTGTATTGGATGTGATACCAAATTGGAGTGGCATGTATGTTTGGTTCCTTAGTATGTGAAGCCTTGTTTGCTTTGGGTTATTTTGCACTCATAAGAAGAATATTTTGGAAAGGTTTTCATGTATTTCCATATCTTTTGGAGAAGGTATGTAGTACTTATGATTTTTTCAATGTATTTTCTTGTAGCTTCCCAGAACAGCATTTTTCCGGAATGTTGAGTTGTTGGGTTGCTATAGAGGGGAGTTAATTTACCAGAATGTATTTGGCTAGTGAGTTTAGAGTGACTTCCACTGGCTGGTTCAGTTTATCCCAATGTTGTATCATACCCTATTGTACGATACGGTGAGATACTATCAAGTAAATTGATACCATGCACCCTTATCATGATATGAGTGTCTATCGGGTGTATCTGTAAAACCCAGTGTTAAAAAAAAACAGACCCGGGTCGGATCTGGACCCGACCCGGATCCATACCCGAGCCAACCCCAGCCCGTCGAACGGGCTTTCAGGGGCTGGCAAGAGGCGGCATACAGGGGAGCGCCCACCCCCTGCGCCCTCTACAAAAGGAGCGAGAGAGGGGGAGGAGAGACGTTCGAGCCTCTCCCCCGACTCTCTCTCGTCTCTCGTCTCTCTCCCCTTTGTCTCTACTCTCCCTCCCCGACTCCATCTCTCTTGTCTCTCTCCCCTCTGTCTCTACTCTCCCTCCCCGACTCCATCTCTCTCTCTCTCTCTCTCGTCGTTGAACCGACGCCGGCGAGCCCTCTCCGTCGAGGCAGCCCGGCGACCTCCTACCTCCCCAGGTGACCTCTCTCCCTCCGGCAGCCCAGGTAACCCCCCCTTCTCCTCTCTTTTTCCCCCCTTCTTCCTCTGGGTTCGTCGGAAGGCCGGCACCCTGCCGTGCCTTCCTCTTTGCTTTTCCGACAGGTAAGGGGGCTCCGCCCCCCTTGCCTTCATCTCCTTTAGCAGGCAGGGGGGGCCCTGCCCTTTTTACTGTTCCGGCAAGGGCCATCGGCCCTTGCCCTTCTCTTTCAGGTAGGGGCCGATGGCCCCTGTCCCGTGTTTTGTCGAGCGAAGCTCGGCAAGGGCCATTTGGCCCCTGCCTCCTCTTTTGGAAAGCCACAAGGGGCCTTTGGCCCCTGCGCTCCCTCTCTCTATTCATTTTCCGGCAAGGGCCATCGGGCCCTGCCCTTCCTTTAAAACTACGCAGGAGCAGGCTCCTGCCTCCCTTTTGAAAACCCATCAGGAGCCGATGGCCCCTGCCCCCTCTCTTATTTGTCTGCCCTGCCCCTCTTTTTATAAACCCGGCAGGGGGCGATGGCCCCTGCACCTGTTTCCTTTTTCGGCATGGGTCATTGGACCCTACCCCGTTCTGTTTCAAGTCAGCAAGGACCGTTGATCCCTGCCTTGTTTTGCAGAAAAGCCGAGACCCCAGTCCTTTGTTGTTGTTTTCCTCATTCACTTAAATGCATACTTATAACGTACCTTTGCAGCTTACGCAACGGAGCATGTTCGCGCCCCGCGAACTGAACCAGCGATTACCTACGCTCGTAGACGACCTCTTTCTCGCAATACCCCGAGGTAGGGGAAATTGCACAAGGACTTAAATAACTGAAGCTAGCTTAAATAATTACAGACTGAAAGGACAAAAATATATATTTATATACGTATAAGTATATAAGTATGCTTTTAGCTCAAGGACGCGGTTTCGCGATCCTTGTCCTTTATTTACGCACTTTCCTACTTTCTGTCTTTAATTTGCCGTCGTGCTTTGCGCCCAGGCTTTTATTTACGCATTTTCCTGCTTTCTGTCATTAATTTGCCGCTGCGCTTTGCGCCCAGGCTTTTACTTTCGTATTTCCTGCTTTCTGTCTTTAGCTCAAGGATGCGGTTTCGCGATCCTTGTCTTTTGCTTTCGCATTACTTGTTCTATGCTTGCTGTCGCGCTTTGCGCCCAGGCTTTTGCTTTCACCTTTGCTGCTTTCTGTCTTTAAAATTTGCAACCTCGATGGATGAAAGTAGTCCTTTTATATCGAACATACGGTTTTGCAAAAAAATGTTGGTTTTGAAGCATCACAGCGGGTCATCCTGAATCAAGCATTCAGAAGGAGTAGTTCCTCTACTCTAGTTCGCTTTTCTGTTATAGCTCGAGATTACCCAACATCTGGGACTCGAGCAAGCTTGTGAGCATAATTTTCTCATGCGAAATCCGCATTTACCATTTATCGTTATCAGTGCAAAATTTGTGTTGCATATTGAGACTACGATAATGAATGTGAGATTCGAGAAAATCACATGCCATAATATGGCACATGGTATTGGTTATTTCAAAAGTTTAGAATGATGACATTATATCTTTGCAAATCATGTTGTTGAGGCTCCTATTGAGGACCTAGAACCCTTCCTCGTAACGTGCTCATAGTCATGCATGGCATGCGAGTAATACGACGGATGTTGAGACGGTCATTCGACCTCGACCAGTGTTATAAGAACATTGGTAAACCACACTACAGATTGATTGATTATCGCCTTCACAGGTAAGATGCTCGATTGGGTCAAAAGACCAGAGCATGTAGAATGGGTCGTTGGTTAAGTAACCCCTGACACACCCATTCGTTTTCTTGTTGTCTGTCAAGGGAGAGGATGGATTGGTACACACACTTTGATGGACAGGTTGTTAACAACCATTCTACGAGCAAAGACTCGGTGTCCCCAGTCATCGGAGTTAGGGGATGAGACTACCAGATATTATCCTAGGTGATAGATCTTTTGGACTTCTGCAGAAGTAGGATGCATCCGTAGCCACGAACGCCTTTGGGGAATCCTCTCTCGGCTAACGGTCGTCCACTTAGGAACGGACTCAACTAGCTATTCGGGTTATTCAAAATACATAGAATAATAGACGCCCGAACTAGTCTCAGTTGTTTCTACGAGTCGCGTATGCGCGTACCCGCAGTCCAGTTAATGATGGAACATAAAGTAACCTGTGCACTCCACTTGATGAATCATAGAATTGTGTTTTATGCTCAGTGATTTCAATTCATTATTAAATGTTTTGTTACATCGTGCAGCATGTGCTAGTTAGACTTTTACTTATGCTAATAAACTGCTCATGTTAGTTCAGTAACTGTTTAGTTACTCGTCACACATAGTTAATTATTTGTGCTTCTTTCAGACTTTTCTGTCTACTTGTGCACCTACTAGTTTTTCACGAAACTAACCCATTTTATGGGTACAGGTGATGATTAGGTGCTTAGCAGGCGATGGCGCGATTGCGAGATGTCTTCAGGATCCACTGTTACCACTCGCAGCTCTTGTCCTGATCGTTTTGGGTTTTTGTTACGGATTTCTTAAGGAAATCCAAATTTTGTACAACTTGAAAACTATTTATAATACGAATGTTTTCATCTAGATATTTGCAAGTTATGCCTTTGTCTTTTTGCTCTTTTAGCTAACGTGCCCAAGATTGTCGACTTGCCCTCTTTTCTTTTAAAGAAATGCTTCTGCTAATTTTATAAATAAACTCTGAAATAACAAGGATTTTTGAGCCTTTTAAACCATTTTAAAAAGGTTTACAAGTTCAAAATTTTGGGGCGTTACAGTATCGTACGATACCCCCCTTGTATCATACGATAACCCTTTACACAATTTTAAAAGTCCCAAAAGTTACTTTTTGAGTTTGGGGTTTTAAAGACCTCCCTATGGCCGATTTTCCCGTTTGTGTAGAGGTCATTAGAGGGGAACCTACACACCCTAGGACGCTTGAGAGCATTGTGGGGCCTGATTCTTCGGCAGGGAAAGAACTTTTGCAATTTTCTCTTGTAAGAGTGCATTTTCACTCAAGAAAGTGAGATAAGGGAAAAAAATCTTCATTTTTGCTTTATTTGTTTATGATTGAAGTTGGAGAAGGGTAAGCACCTTTCTTTTTTTATGTTTTTAAAAAATATTTCTTCATTTTTACCCTTAATCGCATTTTTTGTGCATTAAAACTCAAATTTTTTCCCTGTGTTATTGAGCATTGTTTTACATTTTTTTAGTGATTAGATTTAGTAATCCGTGTCCCAAGAGGTCCATGAAGGATGGAGGTCTTGGAGGATGACTCCCAAAGGATCCCGCATTGAAATGTTATACATGAGTTGACTTGGGGTCCCCGTTGAAAGGAATAGTTAAGTGTAACTTTTGTGGTTTTATAATGCACGAAGGATTGTATAAATTTAAATGTCATGCTGTGAGGCATAACAACTCCACTTGAAATTATGCACTCATGGCATTCCTTCTGATTTCCGTGTTAAGCTTCTTACTAGTCTTATCAAAGATTTAAAAAAAGCACAAGAACGTGCAACAATTGCCGGAGTAAAATTGTCATCTATTAACATCTCAGGCTACTAAACAATGCAATAAGCCAAAAAAATTATTAAGCTAAAATTTGATACTAAAGAGTGAAGATGACTTTTATATATAGACATGTTTCTAAACTCTAGCTTATCTGCCTTTTTCTTAGCATGACATTCTATAACTAAAAATTGTAACTATAACTTTTGTAATGAGTTATAAAAACCTTTTGGCTTTTGAATGTAGTATTATTTTGTTTTAACTTCTTGGATTTGTGGTAACTAGATTTACTAATGATTCGTCGTCCCCCACCTGCTGAAGAGACAGTGTGTCGATACTGTGAGATCCTTGACAATCATAGAAGGCATGTGCCTTTGAGATGTAGGTTTTGTCATTTACTAAGTCACGAAGGCCTGTACCGCATGAAAGAACATATTGCATCAGTTGGTGGAAGAAGGTCAAGATGTTCATTGGCAACAGAAGAAGCACGAGCTAAGATATGTGTTGATATAGAAGAAAATAGAAATATGAATATTAGAATAAGGGAGTGATCGACAGAAACATTAGTATATGCCCGGGTAGTGGTTGCACCTATACAACCAAATGAAGAGCCACAAGGCCCACAACAAGACGCCATCTCTGATACAGAACATGGGATGTTTGATAGTAAAATGAGATGATGATCTTCCAAACACGAACTGAGATTCGAAATGATATCTTAACAAGACATTTAAGCATAGCCCTTAAGAAGGGTATAAAAGGAAACAAAAAGGAGTAAAAAATATTCTTTTATTGAACAAGGAGAAGGCAACGCTTAAGAAGCATTCATTGTACATTACAAGAGGGGTTGTACCCCTATATATACACAGTATGAGAGAGGGAGAGAACGAGAGACACAATAGAGTCGTTGGACTCTAGTCTAACGGCTCTATTTAGAGCCATTAGACTAGAGTCCAACGACTCTATTGCTAGTCAAGTTGTAACTAAGACTTGACTAGTTATGTCATTCTAGTTCAAATTGAACTAGATGACAAAAAATAAAAAGAAAACAGAAAATTAAAAATACAGAAAAAGGAAAAAAAGTATTATTTATATATATATATAATATAACAATATTATTATATATATATATATAAGTTTACAAGTTTACATTTTAACACTCCCCTTAAAACTTACGATACAATGAGCGAAAGTTTGTCTAAGAGAAAGTGAAATCGGGAAGCATCGAGAGGCTTTGTAAAGAAGCCTGCTAACTGATATTCTAAAGTAACATATGGCAAATCAATTGTCCTATGTAGATATTCCTCTTTGACGTAGTGACAATCCATTTCGATGTGTTTGGTGCGTTCGTGGAAGGTTCTGTTACTTGCAATGTAGATCGCACTTTTGTTGTCGCAGCACATCTGTGAAACTTTTATTGTTTCAACTCCCATGTCAGCAAGCAGTTGTTGAAGCCAAACTACTTTCATGGTCGTGGTTGTCATGACTCTGTATTCAGCTTCGGTGGATGATAGAGATACATTCTGCTACTTTTTGCACCTCCATGAGATTAATGATTCACCTAAAAAGACACAAAAACCAGTGATTTAGTGTCTGTTATTGGGATCACCTCCCCAATCGATATTAGTATATGCAAGTAAATCAAGAGAAGAGGAAGAAGACAAGAAAAGACCTCGTGAAAGAGAAGATTGGATGTATTTCATAATACGCATAATTGCTCCCATATGAACAAAAGTAGGAGCATATCGAAACTGGCTTGCTATGTGAACAACATGTGCTAAATCTGGTCTGGTAATGGATAGATAGGAAAGTGCCCCGACAAGCTGTCTGTAAGAAGTAGGATTGACAAGAAGTTCTCCATCATCAATCTTCATTTTAACATTAACAACTTTTGGAGTGTCTACTTTCTTATCATCAGTAATATCAGACCTGAAAACAATGTCAAAAGCAAATTTAGTCTGAGATAATAAATATCCTCTAGGAGAATAAGCAACTTCAATGCCTAAAAAATATCTCAATAAGCCTAAATCAGTCATTTCAAAATGAGATTTAAGAAGTGTTTTAATCGTTTCAACTCCCTGTTTATCGCTTCCAGTGATGATCATATCATTCACATAAAGAAGAAGCACAAAGATTTCTGCATCAAAATTCTTAACAAACAAAGTAGTGTCAGTTAAACAGAATTGAAAACCAATATTAATCATAACACGACTACACCTACCATACCAAGCTTTTGGTGCTTGTTTAAGTCCATAAAAGACTTTTTCTAAGCGAAGGGCTTTACTCTTAGGAATACTTAGACCAGGAGGGAGTTCTATGTATACTTCTTCAACTAGCTTTCCATTTAAAAAGACATTTTTGACATCCATTTGGAAAATGAACCATTTCTTGATAGAGGCTAAGGCAATTAAGGTTCTAACAGTTGTCATACGAGCAACAGGAGCAAAGGTTTATTCATAATCAATGTCATATTCTTGGGCATAACCTTTGGCTACTAATCGGGTTTTATATATTTCAAGAGTGCCATCACTCTTGATTTTAATTTTATAAACCCATCGACATCCTATAGTTTTCTTCCCTGGAGGAAGATCTTGAATAGTCCATATAGAAGCCTTTTCTAGTGCATGTAATTCAGCTTTCATGGCTTCTATCCATTTGACATTATTTTTTGCTTGGAGATATGTAGATGGTTCTTCATATGAGTGAATTAATGCAATGACTGACCTATATGTAGGTGAAAAGGACTTGTATGACACAAACTTTCCTGGCGACATCGAGACTCGGGATGATCGTCTAGTTGGAATGTTAAAATATTTTTCAAGTGCACATGGAGGATTAGACCCTTGTCGCCTGGAATATTGGATACTAGTGTCTCTATGAACTTCTTCATTGTCAACATTATGATCAAGATCAATAATTCCTTGATCATTATCAAAGTCGAGATCATATTCATCAAATTTTGATGTCAGATCTAACAAAAAAGAGTACTAGTGTCTTCCTTTGGTTTTTCAAAATCAAAGAAGCTCTCCTTTTTTAGAAAGAAAACATTGTTAGAAAGTGACTTTGAATACTTTAGGTTCGATAATGAACCCATACACATGCACATTAAGTGCGAATATACCCACTCAAGGAAACAACACAAGCACATCATGTGCTACTACATAAACCCATAAAAGGGGTAAATATGACATAAAGTCATAAGTTGAATATTATTGAAGAAAGAGGGTAAAAACCCTATACAATGGAGCATAAGCTCCTCCAAGGAGTGAAGGAATTACAAGGGGAAAGCCCCTATTTATAATACAAGCAAGGAGCCACTTAGGGGGCTCCCAAAGGAGTCGTTGGGAGCCCACAACGGTCACATTTGTGACCGTTGGGGGCTCCCCAACGACTCTTTGGGGAGCCTCCCTAGGTGGCGCAAACCAAAAAAAGAGAAAAAATAAAAACGAAAAATAAAAGTAAAAATTACAAACATATTCCAAATGGAATATGCGTAAAACTGTGAAATGACTAAACTACCCCTATGCCTATAAATAGAAAAATATATATTTTATATATATAATTAGGATAATACATATGCATATATACCATATATAAATATGTATTATCCTTTATATATATAAAATATATATAAGATTACATAAGTTGAATGATACATTTTAACACCCCCTCTCAAACTTTGCGTGGGGGAACGAAAAGATTGAAGAAAGCAGGAGGAAGACTCTCAAGGCTTCAATAGCCTTCCGTACGAATGCCATTGCAAATGTCTTCCTCCAACGTCTTTAACGATGAGCACCTTCCATGATCTATCCAAGGTACTTCTTTTCCTCTTATCTTCAAGATCCTGTGGAACAACAACAAAGAAACAAGTAAAACATATCTTTGCACTTTACTCAATTTGAACATTTCTAACAAGCTTAATTGAAACCATATCGGATGACACATCCGCAAAACAATGGTGCAAAAATATAACTTATGCATAGAAATTTGAAGCACATGATAGGATAATTATTTTAGCATGAAAAGTAAATTTAGAAAACCAAAATTTCAAAATCATACATCATGTTAAAGAGTGAGCGGAAGCAAATTATGCGGAAATGAATTGCAAGAATACATGAATACATTAAGCATTATAAGGTCCATCATTGGACAATCACAACCCCATAATGAGAAATAACAAAATGGTCCACTAAGGGACACCACAATAAGCCTACGAAGAAGCATAAACTACATATGCTTTAATGAAAGAGGGTCTTAAAAGGTCATAATGAGCATATGTATATACTATCATGAAATGAATTAATACTTAAATAAAATCATTAATGAACATGCTTTAAACATGTAATGAAGTGCCAAACAAGAGAAACGAAGTCTCCAAGCATACTTTAGACAAAATAAACACAAGAGTTCACAAGGTTTTAAATCCATTTACGAGGCAAAACGAAGAGTGTTATTTGAGTAGAGAATCTTACCCATTTAGGAAAATCTCACTCAATTGACAAAAAACACATTTTGCATACAAAAGTGGCCAAAGAACCATAAGCACTTAATATATAGATTAAATGCCAAAAAATCAACTTGATTTTAAAATATGCATATCAAAAATATGATTCACTTGAATATCTTAAAACACAAGTTATAAATGAAATTTTGCAAATTTCAACAATAGTTCATCCATTACAAACCACTACCTTATTAGTCCTCCAAAACCCATAAATCAAGTGTATAAGCTACTAGATCAAGAATATAAATATAATGTCATTAAAGGCCAAAGACACACACAAAGGTGTGCAAAAGAACCTCTTGTCTACATATAATAATACTTGAAATGAGTGAATTTACGACAAGAACAAGAGAATACATGCCAACATGGACCCAAAAGCATCTCTTGTCTACGTAAAAATACACTTAAAACCAAGTATGTTCAGCTACTAGAACAAGATTAACAAGCCAACCATGGGCTAAAACACAATACATCTCTTGTCTACATAAGATGGCACTTGAAATGAGTGAAATAAGCCAACCATGGGCATACATCTCAGCGACTAGAACAATGACACAAACGCCAAATGGACTAAAATCACACACCATGGTGTGAATCAACATGTCTTGTCTACATAAAATAACACTCAAGACAAGTGTGTTCAGCTACTAGACCAAGAGAGCAAAAGTCAACAAAGGGCTACCAACACACGAAGGTGTAATAAAATTCTTGTCTACATATGATGACACTTAGATAAGGGGCATAAAAGGAGAAGACTTTTGAGGCAATAAAACTTGTAATGACAAACATATAAATAAAACCTTGAAACAATATTCTTCAAAAAAGAATACACATAACAATATCATTTTGAAATAAAATGTGTGAATATACACACACCAAGAACACTTGTGCACAAAAGCACAAAACATAAATGTGCAAATGCACTCATATGATTCATAAACAATAAAAGGTTGGGCAATAACCCCAAAACCTTGATTTTAATATACCTTAAAACATTTAATGTTTTAAACATCATATATCCATCACATTTATATATAAATAAGAGCATCCATAAGATTAATGGACAACATTAAACAAGTGACACACTCATATACCAAATCAATCTAGAGTCTCAAGGTGCTCATAACTCACCTCAACCACCATCTATAATATGGTAAGTGGACAAACTAAAATGACATAACAATGAGTGACACACTCATAATTAGAGATCATATACTAAATCATTCTAGAGTCCTAAGGTGCCCATAACTTACCTCAATCACCATCTATAATATGGCAAGTGGACAATCTAGAATGATATAACACGAGGTGCCCATAACTCACCTCAACAAACATCTCTAATAAAACAATAATAAGGCCAAACAAATGATGCATTAAATAACATGTGATGGGCAAATATAAATGCCACAAAAAGGCAATAAACACTTTAGGAATCATTTTTCAAAGAAAAGAGGACCGATTAAAAATTGAATCAAAGGTCCAATATAATCAATCACAATAATATGCTTTATAACAACAATTTTGCATAAATCCGAATTATTCTTAATCTTCAAAAGAAGTCATTTATACAAAAAGACTTATTATGCAACTAACACAATTTATGAAATATTAAGCAAGATCATGTTTATTATCAAAAGACTCAATAAACACAACATGAAATACTTAAGCTATGTCATGTGTAAGAAAGGAATTGGAATCATCCAAGAAACAAATCAAGCCTTTATAATTTGCAATTATATGTATACCAAGATGTAAAATGGCAATAATCTTAAATGTGTAAATTTAGGACAACATGTACCAAGATATTGCGGAAGCATTCATAATGATAAAAGAAACAATCTTACAAGTTCATAAAAAATAAACACAAGCCCTAAAGGAGGCAATAAAAACATCTCTTTATTGAAAAGAGAGTATCATGTGAAAATGTCTACGAAGAGACAATACACATACAAGCATAAATACTTTATAGAAGAAGTGCACGAAAGCACTCACACAACACTTGAACAAAATAAAAAAAAAGTGTATAAATAATAAACATGCGATAATGCATGTATTTCATAAAATGGAAGCAAATACTTGAGACTCTCAAGCTTTAATTATGTAATTATATGCTTGATAAATGCAATTTAAGACAAAGAAGACCATATTATGGCCAATGTAGGCATTCTTAGAGATACAATCAAGAGGTTTTGAAACTTTATATGAAAAATACAAACAAACATGTTTATAAAGTTGTATCATTAGAAGAAAACTCAAAAATTAATGAAGTCTTTTATACCAAAGGATGCAATAGATACACTATGCATTCTACATAGTGTGAGAAGATTTTAAAAGATCCTTTCTAATGAACACAATGGTTCATACAACATATTTATCACAAATAATTTTTCAAAATCCTTTAACTAAACCAAAACCATTGAAACATCATTGACAAGAACTACTTAGGATTCATAACAAAGATTTAGATGTGAAAGATTCTTATACAAGAATTATATCAAGATTTTTCAAAAAAAATGCACTAAAATCCATAAACAAGAGAAAAACCCAAAACCAATTAGACTTTATATGAGAGAAAAGATTTTTTAAACAAAGATCATTAACCAAGAGATCATATATAATCTTTAAAAGTTAATTTATGAAATACTTATGTAATCATCATAAATCCCAGATAATTGAAGACAATTTTAAGAAAGAACATAAAATACTATTTATATGTGATGAGTAATCGATAAACATATAAACAAGAATTTATATATTTAAATAGCAAAACAAGTTTACTAAATTTAAAAGAAGATCTTTTTTTTAAAAAAAAAATTTGAACATGCGAAATATGAAAAGAGGTGATTCAACTATTATAAACACTTCATATGCAAAAAATAATTTCATAATGCATAATATGTTAAGAAAAGAGATATATACCGAAAACTTAAGAAAAAAAGAGAAGGACAATGAATATTTCACCATTTCTTGATCAACACGCTTTCCGTTGCATCAAAGGACAACCCCATCGTGACCACGCTCTGATACCATGTTAGAAAGTGACTTTGAATACTTTAGGTTAGATAATGAACCCATACACATGCACATTAAGTGTGAATATACCCACTCAAGGAAACAACACAAGCACATCATGTGCTAATACATAAACCCATAAAAGGGGTAAATATGACATAAAGTCATAAGTTGAATATTATTGAAGAAAGAGGGTAAAAACCCTATACAATGGAGCATAAGCTCCTCCAAGGAGTGAAGGAATTAAAAGGGGAAAGCCCCTATTTATAATACAAGCAAGGAGCCACTTAGAGGGCTCCCCAACGACTCTTTGGGGAGCCTCCCTAGGTGGCGCAAACCAAAAAAAGAGAAAAAATAAAAATGAAAAATAAAAGTAAAAATTATAAACATATTCCAAATGGAATATGCGTAAAACTGTGAAATGACTAAACTACCCCTATGCCTATAAATAGAAAAATATATATTTTATATATATAATTAGGATAATACATATGCATATATACCATATATGAATATGTATTATCCTTTATATATATAAAATATATATAAGATTACATAAGTTGAATGATACATTTTAACAAACATTTCTAGACACATAATCTATTGTTTTTGAAGTCAAACCACCTATAACCTTTTTTATTTTCAGCATATCCTAGAAAGGCACAGAGAATCGCACGAGGGGAAAGTTTATCATTTTTGTCGGTAAATATGAAACATTTGCACCCAAATATTCTCAGTCTAGAGTAGTCTGGAGAAACGTTCATAAGTTTTTAAATGGGAGTGATATTTTGTAAAGAAGATGATGGCATCCTATTAATCAGATAGGTAGCAGTTAAGGCAGCTTTTGCCCAAAATTCTTTCGGGACTTGATTTGCTATTAATAAAGTCCTAGTGGTTTCCATAATATGGCGATGTTTGCGTTCTGCCAGCACATTTTTTTGAGGTGTATAAGGACAAGATCTTTGATGTGTGATGCCTTGTGACTTAAGATAATTTTTAAAATTTGCGGATAAAAACTCTCCCCCTGAATCTGCATGAAAAATGGTAATATCATTTTAAAACTTGTTTTTAACCATATTATGAAATGTTTGAAAGTATGAAAATACTTCAAACTTATGTTTAAGAAAGTAAATCCACGTATGTCGAGAGAAATTATCGACAAAAATAACATAGTAAGCAAATCCTCCTTTAGAAATTACTGGCGCAGGACCCCAAACATCCGAGTGTACTAATTCAAGTGGTCTTGAAGAGAAAAAAGTTTTGTTCTGAAATAGTAATCTTTTCATTTTGCCAAGAATACAATCTTTACAGTTAAATGATTCAGAGTTACAAAATTTTCCTAGATTTGGAAAAAGTTGGATTTTGACTATATGTGGGTGACCAAGTTTCTTATGCCACAGTTCCAACTCAATTTTCTGAGTATTATAACAAAAAGCATTCTTCGGCATTTCCAAAAAATTCATTTAATAGAGTCCTCCTTCTCTATGGTTTTCCCCAATCAGCTTGCCTGACTGGCGATCCTGTACCCAACAACCATAAGAAGAAAAGAAAATATTACACCCACAGTCAAAAATTTGAGATACAGATAAAATATTTAAATTCAATTTGGGAACATATCTAATTTCTGGAATAGAAAATTTCTTTGTTTTATAAATTTTTTCAAAATTTCTTATTCCTTCTATTTCAAGAGAAGTCTCATCGGCTGTAAAGACCTTTGACACACTTGTTTTATTTTTAACACATTCGGATAGACTTTGATTATTTTGGGTCATATGAAAAGATGCACCAGAGTCAAGGAGCCAAGAAATTTTACCTGGAACGGAAAAAGATGAGGTTGTTGCGCCGATTGAAGCTTCAGATGAAGAAGAGGCACTTTGATGAGAGGCAAAAGAATCTCAATTAGTTGGGCCATGGAAATTAGTGTATCTTGATCTTTAGGCTCCGATCCAGCAATTACAGCTCTTTTCTCTCTCAACTCCTTAAGTTTAGGACATTGTGGCCTATAGTGTTCCGGTTCATGACAATGATGACAAATAACTTTCTTCTTGTCATAGTCACCATTTTGACGATTAAAGTGAAGAGATCTATAAGATCGAACATGATTCCCTCGTCTAGACACAGTCAGAACAGAATCATCTTCAGTTTTAGAAGAACCTTTTCGGAGACGATTTTCTTCCATTGTTAATTCTTTAATAGTTTCAACAATAGAAGGAATTTTTCCCCGGTGAAAGAGGGCCGCTTTAGTGGTTTCAAATTTCGGCCTCAATCCAGTTATAAACTGGTAAAAATGTTCAGCATCGAGTTGTTTCTGACGAAGCTCGATGTCTTCAGCACAATGCCACTTTGGTTCTAAAAGGGAAAGTTCTTTCCAAAGTTCGGACAAACCATTGTAATATTCACGAATTGTTTTGTCTCCTTGGGTCAGCATTCGAACTTTTTCTTGGAGATTGCACATGTGTGCAATATCTTTAAGGGAATACATATTTTTAAGGTATTCCCATGCCTTATCGGCATGATCAAACTTGGCAAGACTTGACCATTTTTTAATGTCAACGTTATTGATAAGCTATGACATTATCTTTGCATGAGATATTCTTAACTCTTTCCATTTTTTCTTGTAAGAGGCTAGAGCCTTGATTTTCTCTTCTTCCGATAGAGGAACCTTTTTATCTCCCTCCTTTTTAGTAAGAGATATCTTAGGTTCCGAATCGGAATCATCCACAATTCCTCATAGGCCTTTTCCCCATATATGGTGCTTCATGATTGAAGCTCATGTTACATAGTTTGTATCGCTCAATTTCATAGGCATGACGGTGACTTTATCATTGTCATCCATCGATTACAAGGAGAGAGAAAGAATAGGGATAGAAAAGAAACAAGAAGAGAAGTGAGAAAAAGAAAGAGATATGATATAACAAGATGTAGAATCTTTCCCAACGAAGTGATAAAACACTTTTCTTCAAGTGGCGAACACTTTTGCAAACGGATACGGAAATTGAGGCAGCTTTTCTTTAAAGTCTAATACTTCCGCGGCTTTGATACCATGAAATGAGATGATGATCTTCCAAACACGAACTAAGATTCGAAATGATGTCTTAACAAGACATTTAAGCATAACCCTTACAAAGGGTATAAAAAGAAATAAAAAGGAGTAAAAAATATTCTTTTATTGAACAAGGAGAAGGCAATGCTTAGGAAGGATTCACTGTACATTACAAGCGGGGTTGTACTCCTATATATACACAATATGAGAGAGGGAGAGAATGAGAGACTCAATAGAGTCGTTGGACTCGGTCCAACGACTCTAAATAGAGTCGTTAGACAAGAGTCCAACGACTCTATTGCTAGTCAAGTCTTAACAAAGACTTGACTAGTTATGTCATTCTAGTTCAAATTGAACTAGATGACAAAAAACAAAAAAAAAACAGAAAAATAAAAATACAGAAAAAGGAAAAAGTATTAATTATATATATAATAATATAATATTATTATTATATATATATATATATGTTTACAAGTTTACATTTTAACAGATAGTGAAGATGATTGATGTTGTTTTGTATCTTTTGTCACAAAACTGGTGTTAATGAAATCTATATTTAGTTGATTGTGCATGAGACATCTATGTTATGTTTAGTTGAATCATGAATGTCTAATGACTATCTATGTTTAGTTAATCTTATTGAATAAATATATTTTGTTTTTGTATTCTATGATTTTTTTTGGATTTCTTTAGATTTTTAAAGAAATTTTTAATGAGAAATGTGATTTTTACGATATGATACATATTTTACTTTGATCCTAGCTGATATGGGTTGCGACATGCTTTTTACAACCATGATTTGTCCAATTTTTGGGACTCATTTGGTATGGTTTTTGAAAGTTTTTGCATGATATAGGGTTGGTAGCAGCCCTTAAGATGATCTATCTCGCCAATATTCTTGGTAAAAGTGGGTGTAAAGCCTTGATGCTAATCCTTCTAAGTTGAAAATGCATATTTACAAAAAAAAAAAAGGAAATAGAGATTTTGTAAAAAGTAGTTTGGGTGCTTGCGAGATGAGGCATTCGAAGGAGAAGGTTCAAGCAAGTGAAGAAAAGGAAAGAGCCATTGTGAGAAGTTCAACGATTTTAAGTGGTTTCGAAGGGTTCTAAATCACTAATGTGAAATTTAATGGAAATTTTACATGGTATTGCAATCCTCACTAGAGGGAAATGGGCGCATGTTACAGGAGATGTAAGCAAGCCCAATGAGAAGAATGCCCAATATGGGAATCGGAGAAAAGAGAACACATTACTTATATTATGGATTCTACAATTTATGTTACCCATTATTCCTTAGTGTTTAAGTATTTGAACATGGCAATGACTGAAGAAAGAAGTCAACGAACAACTTATCTTCTAATAGCCGCCTCATTGAATAGGAGAGCGAGAGATTTTCCAAAGTCTTTTTGCCATCCCATGGGACAGCATACTCCCTCCTACTTACAGAAGAAGAAAGACGGATGTTAGAGTGACAATGTAGTATGGAAAGATCTGCTCTCATAGGAGGTGCCCCTCAATCCATGACCTTTGAAAGAGGGTGTCAGAGGAACTTCAACCCATGGAAGAGGACAAGGTTTTGTAGGAGGAGATGAAAAGGAAAAGTTAAAATGTTCGCATTGTGGGAGGACTCATCACACCAAAGAAACTTGTTGGTTCTACTCATCTGGTTTAGAGGATTCACAACAAAAAGGAGGAATGGAGTCATTGACTGCTAAAGAAAATGATAAGACTTTAAGCGAAGGTATAAAAGAAAATGGGTTAATCCTCATCTCTAGACACAGTTGTCCATCATTCTCACACCACAACAGGTAACATGATATTACCATCTTCCTCTTCTAGGATTTGGATCAGTTATTCAAGGGCCACAGCAAGGTTGTTAAATGCGATGAGGCGAAGCGAGGCGTTGAGCCTGCGCTTCGCCTCTGAGGCGTACGCCTCAGGTACTGAGGCGTACGCCTCTCACAACTGGAATGGAAGTGAAGCGGTGGGAGGGGAGGCAGTAAGAGAAGGAGCACCCGCCCAGCTGGTATGGAAGCGAGGGATATGCCGGTCGTCTGGTGGTCGGAGAAGACTGAGCAGCAGCTGCAGCACAGCAACTCCGGTGGTCGGTGGTCACAACTGGTCGGAGGTTGATGAGGGGCGCATCACAGCAACGCCTCAGTACCTTGAGCGTGTGCCTCGCCTCTGAGGCGTACGCTTCAGGTACTGAGGCGTACGCCTCTCACAACACTGGGCCACAGAGCATATGGTAGGAAGGAGCGGGACTTATTTCTATTATACACCCTTATCCACCAATGATCCTATTAAGCTTGCCAATGGATCTCTTACCGCTATGCTTGGTAAAGGGAGTGTCAAGACTTCATCTTTCTCCTTATCATCTGCACTTCATGTTCCTAGATTTCCAATGAATTTACTTTCAGTATGTTCTTTAACAAAGAGTTTTAATTGTTCAAGAACACTCTTCCCTCATCAATGTATATTCAAGACCTAAGGATAGAAAAAATCTTTGGGTGTGGTGGTGAGAGGAAAGGCCTTTACATTCTCCATGAGTCTCTAGATACAGTCTCAATAAGGGAACCAATTTTATCATCAATGCCTGAAGAAGTCAAACTATGACATGATAGACTAGGTCATTTACCATTATAAAAGCTTAGAAGTGTGATGCCTATGTGATGCAGAGCAGGCGGTACCAGTACCATGTGACCCTGGCACGGCCAGGGAACCCGACCCACCATTTGGAATGAACGATCGGATCCAGCAGCAGGATCCGACCCCAGGTGAGTTGGATCAATGCAGGATGTAACGCCCCAAAATTTCGAACTTTAAAATTTCTTTGAAATAGTTGGAAAATTCCTTTTCTTTACATAGTTTATTTTTAAAATCAGCAGAAACGTTTTCTTTAAAAGAAAAAGGACAAGTTTGACAACTTTGGGTACGTTAGCGAGAAAACAAAGATTTACTATGGACGATCTGCAGTACTACTTAGGAAATCATTTCTTCTATTAAAAGAGAGTGTCAGGTTTGTACAAAATTCGGATTTCTTCCAGGGAAACTGTAACAAAAACCAAAATGTCCAGGAGAAGAACTACGAGCAGAAACAGTGGATCCTGAAGTCATCTCGCAGTCGCGCCATCGCCTCTGATGCACCTATTCGTCACCTGTACCCATGAAATGGGTTAGTTTTGCAAAAAACTAGTAGGTGAGCACAAAAATAGAAAGAACTAAATTAGGCATAAATAATTTATGCAACAAAAAGTAACGAGCAAACTAAGCAAATAAGTTAATCAAAAAGGCTTAAACAAGCAATTTACGCAAGCAAGCTAGGCAGATAAACTAGAGAAACAAACTAAGTACAACAAACTGAAAGGTGAGCATGCTCAATTTAGTTATTACTTGTTAACCGGCCATGCGGGTACATACATGGCACGTGAGTCGAAACATCCGAGACCAAGCCGAGTGTTTATTATGTTAAGTATTTTAAGATACCTCGGTTGTCTGACTGAATCCTATTCCTATGGAGACGATCGATGGTCGAGAGAGTAAGTCCCCAAGGCCTAATAGGGATGCATCCAACTTCTGCAGAAGTGTTAGGCTAACTTATGTAGCCCCTATCCCCCCTAACCTCCGATGACTGGGGAAGACGGGTCTTTTGCCCGTAAAAAGTCATAAATGGTCTGTCCACCGGGGTCAGTACCCTTCGTCCTCTCTCTTGACGAAGCCAGGTTGAATCGAGCGCGACGGGGTTTCTTAGTCGTTGCCTCATTCTTCATGCTCTGGTCCATTAGGCCAAAACGAGCATCTTGCCTATGAAGGCGATCCCATTTTTTTATGTGTTTTCAACAATATGCATAAAGCACTAATCTAGGTCATAAGACCATCTCGTCCAATCGTCGTAGTACTAGCATGCCTCGCATGTTCAAGAGTACACTACGAGGAAAGGGATATAGGTCCTCAATAGGAGTCTCAGGAGTGTGTTTCGCAAAGATATAATGTTTTAAAAAGTTATTTTAACATTCTAAATCTTTCGAAACGATCAACAACTTGCCTACATATGGCATGTGATTTTCTCGAATCTCGCATCCGATGACACAGTTTTGGGGTGCTACGCAAGTCTCGACACTGGTCTTGGTGAATGGGCTTTGCAAAAGAACCTATCGCTCAACAACTTGATCTTGTCCCAGATCAAAAATTTTCCCAAAAAATATCGGGTAAAATAGTGGGAAAGGTATTCCTCCTGAATACGCTGAGTCGATGGCAAGGCAAAAACGAAAGACAATAATGCGAGAAGCAAGAGCCTGTGTGCGAAGCGCGACGGCATACAGAAACAGAAAATGTGAAAGCAAAGGACAAGGATCGCGAAACCACGTCCTTGAATTAAAAGACAGTAAGTAGTAAATACGAAAGCAAAAGCCTGGGCACAAAGCGCGACGGCAAACAGAAACAGGAAATGTGAAAGCAAAGGACAAGGATCGCGAAACCACGTCCTTGAATTAAAAGACAGTAAGTAGTAAATACGAAAGCAAAAGCCTGGGCGCAAAGCGCGACGGCAAACAGAAACAGGAAATGCGAAAGCAAAGGACAAGGATCGTGAAACCGCGTCCTTGAATTAAAAGACAGTAGGTAGTAAATACGAAAGCAAAAGCCTGAGCGCAAAGCGCGACGGCAAACAGAAACAGAAAATGCGAAAGCAAAGGACAAGGATCGTGAAACCGCGTCCTTGAATTAAAAGCGTACTTATATACGTATATGTATATAAATATGTAATTAAGTCCTTTCAATCTTTAATTATTTAAGCTCGATTTAATTATTTAAGTCTGTGTGCAACTTCTCCTACCTTGGGGTATTGCGAGAAAAAAGTTGTCTACGAGCGTAGGTGATCGTTGGTTTAGTTCGCGGGGTGCGAGCGGGCTCCGTTGCGTAAACTGCAAAAATATGACTTTTTAGAAGGCATATAAACGAGCAAAGGTAGAGAGGAGACTCGGCTTCTCCGCAATACAAGGCAGGGATCAAAGGTCCCTGCCGACTTGAAACAGAACGAGGTAGGGTCCAGTGACCCATACCACCAAAGGAGACAGGTGCAGGGGCCATCAGCCCCTGCCGGATATTTAAAGAAGGGCAGGGGCCATCGGCCCCTGCCGTGTTAAAAGTAAGAGGGGCAAGGGCCTTCGGCCCCTGCTGGGTCTTCAAAAAGAGGGGCAAGGGCATTAGAAGGCCCTTGCTGGGTTTTAAAGAAAAGAGGGGCAGGAGCCTTCGGCTCCTGCCAGACTTTAAAAAGAAAGGGGCAGGGGCCGATGGCCCCTACCAAGTAAATGAGCAGAGAGAGAGAGCGCAAAGGCCAAAGGCCCCCTGCGGCTAATCAGGAGAGGAGGCAGGGGCCAATGGCCCCTATCGAGCTTTTGCTTGACAGAAAAACGAGACAGGGGTCAGAGGCCCCTATCGGTCAAGAGAGGGGTAGGGGTCATCGGCCCCTGCTGGGTTTCCAAGAAATGAGGCAGGAGCCGAAGGCTCCTGCTTCATTTCTTAAGGGAAGGGAAGGGGCAATCGGCTCCTACTCGAAAGAGAAGGGCAAGGGCCATGGCCCCTGCCGGAATAGTAAAAGGGCAGGGGGTGGAGCCCCCTGCCTGCTAAAAGAGATGAAGGCAAGGGGGGCGGAGCCCCTTGCCTAACGGAAAAGGGAAGAGGAAGGCACGGCAGGGGCCGCTGGCCACCTGCCGGCCTTCCGGCGAATCCAGAGGAAGAAAAAGGGGGAAAAACTAGAGGAGAAGGGGGGGGGGGGTTACCTGGGCTACCGGAGGGAGTGAGAGGTCGTCGGGGAGTGGTTGCCGTGAAGGGAGCTCGTCGGAGAGGGAGATGTCGTTGGCGGGGCTTGATGGGGAGGAGAGTGAGGGAGCGAGGGAGAGATGGAGTCGGGGAGGGAGAGCAGAGACAGAGGGGAAGAGACGAGAGAGAGATAGTCGGGGGATCGGGGGAAGAGGCTCGTAAGCCCTCCCCTCTCGCCCTTTTAAAAGGAGGGGCGCACACAGGGCCTGCCCCCTGTGTCACCGGCGATCCCCCCCCCCCCCTCTGTGGGCTGCCAGCCCCTCCGAAAACCTTTTTCGAGGGGCTGGGCACGGGTTGGATCCGGGTCGGGTCTGGATCCGGGTCGGGTCTGGACCCGACCCGGGTCTGATTTTTTTTTTTTTTAACTGGGTTTTACATCCAACCCTCCTTAAAAGAATTTCGTACTCGAAATTAAATTGAACTTATCGATCAAAGTACAAGTCAGGGTATTTCTCCCTAATATCAGAGTCAGGCTCTCAAGTACATTCCTCTATCCCATGGTGCTTCCAACGCACCTTTACAAGAGATATCGTTTTTGATCTAAGCACTTGATCTTGACGATCAACGATATTGACTGGTCTTTTTTCGAAAGACAAATCCTTCTGGATATCTACATCATCATAATGGATGATGTGTGATGGGTCGTGAACGTATTTCCGAAGCATGGATACGTGAAAAACATTATGGATCTGAGCGTACTGAGGAGGTAAAGCCACACGGTAAGCTGCTTCACCAATCCGTTCCAGGATCTCGAACGGTCCGACAAATCTAGGGTTTAGCTTTCCCTTTTTCCCAAACTGAAATACGCTCTTTGTGGGAGATACCTTAACAAAAACCATATCTCCTATCGAAAAGGTGAGCTCTCGACGACGACGATCCGCGTAACTTTTCTGCCGACTCTGAGCAGTACGAAGTCGTTCTCGTATCATCTGCACATGCTGAGTGTAGTGTTGTAGCACTATAGGAGATTCCATCCTTCGCTCGCCAACCTCGTCCCAATAGAGAGGCGAACGACAGGGCTTTCCATATAAGGCCTCGTAAGGGGACATCCCGATGCTAGCGTGATAACTGTTGTTGTACGCGAATTCGGTCAGACTGGTATAAGAATCTCATTCTCCCTTCCAGTCCATCATGCACGCACGCAGCATATCCTCTAAAGTCTGAATTGTGCGTTCAGACTGTCCGCCTGTCCGAGGGTGAAAAGCGGTGCTAAATTTTAAATTCGTACCCAAAGCGATTTGAAGTTGTCCCCAAAACCTCGAGGTAAACCTCGGATCACGATCGGAGATGATAGATACAGGAACACCGTGCAACCTCACAATCTCACGAATGTAGAGGTCCGCCAAACTGTCTAAAGACTGACTAATACGGATAGGAAGGAAATGAGCTGATTTGGTGAGTCGGTCAACGATCACCCAAATCGCATCGTTCTTTCTTCGTGTCCTAGGCAAACCGACGATAAAGTCCATAGTGATGTCTTCCCACTTCCATTGTGGGATTTTCATCTGCTGCATCACTCCACCAGGTCGTTGATGTTCGATCTTAATCTACTGGCAAGTCAAACACTTAGAGATGTATTCGGCCACGTCTCGCTTCATTCCGCTCCAACAATATCTGCGTTGCAAGTCTTTGAACATCTTCATACCTCCCGGGTGAATCGTATATTTGGATTTATGGGCTTCTACGAGAATCTCGTCTCTCAAAATAGGATCATCTGGGACCCAAAGACGATTTTTAAGCCAAAAGCTTTCATCCTCCTTAAGCCAGAAAGGAGTATCGGTCTGTTGTGTACGAGCTTTAAGCTTCTCGTATTACGCATCAGTCTTTTTTCCCAGCAAGGATCTTGGCTAATAGCTCAAGTTGAGTTATCAGATTAGAAAGACTGATAGAATTCGATGAGACTGCAAACAGTTTCCATGAGACCAAATCCTCAATCAACTTCCAACCAATGTATAATAGGTTGACGGAAACGCTACAAGCCTTACGGCTCAGAGCATCAGCTACCACGTTCGCCTTTCCTAGATGGTAGGAAAGGGTGAAATCGTAATCCTTGAGAAATTCTAGCCACCGTCGTTGCCTCATATTTAGCTCATTCTATGAAAACAAGTACCTGAGGCTCTTATGATCTGTAAAAGCCTCGAATTGTTCCCCGTACAAGTAGTGTCGCCATATCTTCAATGTGAACACCACAGCTGCCAATTCCAAGTCATAAATCGGATAATTCTTCTCATGAATCTTAAGTTAACGTGAGGCGTAGGCGATTACCTTACCATTCTGCATTAAGACGCAGCCCAAGCCTGTCCCAGAAGCGTCAGTGAAAATTACGAATCCACCTTGACCCGAAGGTAAGGAAAGAATAGGAGCAGTGGTAAGACGCTCCTTCAGCATCTGAAAATTGCTCTCGCACTTATCGTCCCATATGAACTTAGCTTCCTTCTTTAGCAGCTTTGTCATAGGTGAAGAGATTTTGGAAAAGTCCTGGATAAATCTTCGATAATATCCAGCTAAGCCAAGAAAACTTCTGATGTCCCGAACATTCTTCGGCTGTTGCCAGCTTAGTATGGCCTCCACCTTTGCAGGATCCACAGACACTCCTTTCTCGGATATAACATGCCCCAAAAACATAACCTCCTTGAGGCAAAACTCGCTTTTAGAGAATTTAGTGAACAAACGCTCCCTCCGCAAGGTTTCCAAAATGATGATTAAATATTCACGATGTTGATTCCAGGTTTTAGAGTACACCAGAATGTCATCGATGAACACAATCACGAAGGTGTCCAAAAAAGGTTTGAACACCCGGTTCATGAGGTCCATAAAGGTTGCAGGTGCGTTGGTGAGTCCGAAAGGCATGACCGTAAACTCAAAATGCCCATATCTAGTTCGAAAAGCCGTTTTGGAGATATCGACTCCCTTAATTCTGAGTTGATGGTATCCTGACCTAAGGTCGATCTTAGAGAAAATCTTGGCATTCCGCAGATGATCGAACAAATCTTCGATACGCGATAACGGACACTTATTCTTTATCGTGGCCTGATTGAGCATTCGATAGTCGATGCACAACCGCAATGATCCATCTTTCTTTTTAACGAATAAAACAGGAGCTCCCCAAGGTGAGACACTAGGGCGAATGAATCCTAAATCCAACAACTCTTGTAACTGCTTCTTGAGCTCCTCGAGCTCGGCTGGCGCCATACGGTATGGAGCTTTAGAAATTGGTGCAGTACCCGACAGCAACTCGATGTTGAATTCAACCTCTCGTGGTGGGGGAAGTCCTGGCAGCTCCTCTGGGAAGACGTCCGGAAAATCCCGAACCACCTCCAGATCTTTTATCGAAACTTGTGTTGGCTCGGACTGGACGACACTGACTAAAAAGGCAGTGCATCCCCTTCTCAGGTAATTTTGTGCCTTTAGTGAAGAAATCATCTTGCTTGCACGGACCGCCTTCGCGAACTTGAATTCCACCTTAGGCATCCCTGGTGGAGACAACACAATCTTGCTTTCATGGCAAAAGATTTTGGCATGGTACTTGTGCAGCCAATGCATGCCTAGGATGACGTCAAATTCGGTCATATCTAGAAGGATAGCGCAGGCCGGCAAATGTCGATCCGCCAAGACCACGTCCAAAGTTGGCACGTAGGTCGCACAAAGCTGGCGCGGCAGAGACTGCCACGTTCCCAGCAGTACGCGTTCTCGCGGGTTCTTGCCGATGAGGGGGGCATGGGACAGAAGCTGCCAGAAGGACCCTTGGCCGACTAGGTCCGTGGGGCTCACAATGTGTCATGTCCTCATTTGTCTCATTTGCTTCCAAAAGATTCTTGCTGAATAAATTTCTCTAACTCTCCAACTGTTGATGCTCGAGTTTTTTTTATATAAATAATATCATATATATATATATATAATTTGTTTTTGTTGCACCCCGCACCCCGCACCCAAGGTTTTTGAAAGTGCCGCACCCCCGCACCCGCACCCGCACCCATGTGACTTAGACATAAATATAGAACTGGCACCTTTTCAAAGTAACATGATTATTACTGAAGAAAAAACATGATATCTACAAAGGTCAATGAAACAAAGAAAAGTATAATTAAAAAATTCAGAAAAGGGATGAGAAAAAAGGAAGCTTCCACTTCTACATAAGCAAAGGAAATACTCTAATAAGCAATATAAAAAGCAAACAAAAAGAAACACGAACTTAAGAAAGAAATAGAACAAAAATAATACTACCTTAGTCTTCATGCCTAATCCAAGTGAAACTGCAGCAGCTATCATTAGGATGATAAGAGTTGTGTCTTGACAAGCTTCCCAAAGAAAGATCTAGAAGAGAAAGAAAAAAATAAGTAACGAACAAAAACAAGAATTTACTAGTTTAAGAATTGAAAAATGTCATGCATGGCGGAAAGAAAGCAGCAGAAGTATTAAAGTATAACTAAGAAACATACCAAAAAACTCCTCCCCTTTTTATGAGGATATGTATTTGCACCAAATGCCTCCCTTCGCACCAATATATCACTATCATCTCCAGAAATTCCCTTGTCTAGGTTAGTTTTTAGCAACTTAGCTAGCCCTTCAACCTAAACACACTCTGTATAAGCAGCAGCTATAGAAAGAATAAAATATAGGAGCATCAAAAATAAGATTTAGAACTTGCCCCGCCATGTTCTTGTAAGGAAGAGCTATTATGCTCCCGAGTCAAAGCAGCAAGCCGCTCACATCCAATTTCAAAGCCATGAGCAACAGGGGGAAATTCTTCTGAAGGACCTGGGACTGAAGAAATCAAAGGCAGATATAACAGAAAATTTACATTCATCAATTTTTGAACTGATTGACAATTTAATGTGTACGATACATTTGAGACTGTAAAGCAAAGCACTAGAACCATAAGTTTTCAATCTTAACAATACTAGAAGTTTTATTTCTGTTTTTTAATAATATTAGAAGTGCGTTTTTCAGCCCTACCGACCTGCATTCTCTCCTTTCTCTTCACACCTCATACCTTGTTGTACTATGGTTAAACTTATGATGGTATCAGAGCCTAGGATCAAAGATTGAAACTACACCAGGTATGTTTGGTGAAATCTGATTATTTTGTCTCTCCCAAATTTCGAAAACCCTATTCTTCCCCTCTTTTTCTTGGGTCTTAAATCTCCTTTTCGTATATTCTCCTCCTGATTTCTTACTGGGTTTCCATAATAATGTATGTTTTTTATTCTCAATTGTGTCTTTTTCTTCTAGTCTGCTTAAATTTCTAGATTTCTTATTACCATGTTATTTTTACCTCTATTCTTACCTATGTCACATGGATACAGATGTGGATATGGAGATGCAGCCATTTTTATGACTAGTATATGAGGGGACACAATGGTGAAACAAAATGGAGTGCCCATATGACATAGTGTCTTATTCCTCTCTCTCTCTCTCTCTCTCTCTCTCTCTCTCTCTCTCTCTCTCTCTCTCTCTCTCTCTCACACACACACACACACACACACACACATGCGCACGTGTGACCATATCTTACTTTCTTCCTTTATTAATGCAAGAAGCTAATTTTGATCACTAATAGAGCTAAAAAGCAGATATCAAATGTATTTTCCGGTTCTGTCATTTATGTTTTGAAATGTCCATTTTTGTTCTTAACCCACAATTCATTTGAATATATATTCAAGACACTGAATTATGCATCTTGGTCTTTATGTCATCCTGAGAGGCATCCAGGTAACGATAAAAAGGCTTTATTCATTGCAAAACTGTATCAGCCTTGAAGTAAATAAAAAACAAGGGGACCAAGCAATTTTGATTTGGTAATGTGACCCAAAATTGTTTTCTCAAATTCCACTTAAACCATGTGACCATGCGATATTTCTCTTTGGTATTTATCCTTTCATGTTCTTTTATCCTATTCTCCTTGGTTTATACAGTCTCGCTTTCCTGATTTTGGATTCAATGGACTCTACATCGCAACCACCCTTTTCCCTTGTAGTAACCCTAAAGAATGTAATGAAAGTCTTTTCCCTCTTGCTTCTTTCTTTTTCTCATACCATAGCCCAGGCCCCCTCCTATCTCCTATGTGCATGGGTACTTCAAGAAGGGTGCCATATCCGTGTCGACGTGAGTACTGGTACTGGCACTTCATTGGGTACACATAAGACTGGTTTTCGATCTGACACCAACCAGACCCAATCCATTAGCTATTTTCATCCATTTTAAGGTGCATAAAGGATTTTTTTTATTCATTCTGGTATGTTGTTTGATATATATCTAACATAAAACCAGTTGTATTTAACAATAGCTGCATTCAACTAATTGAGAAGACTAAAATACCCTTAAAAGAAATGACACTTTTAAAAATACATGATTACCTTTTAAGGTCAAAAAAGTAACTTGTACTTTTCAAATTCAAATTTGTAAAGCATACCTTTATACTTTTCTGAAAAAGGTGATTTGACTTTATATTTCCCTCCAAAATCAAAAGACTAACTTTGCCCAAAAAGTGACCATATATTTTAAAAAATGCCATTACTTTTAGAGCTACTTTCGTCATTTCAATCAAGAATGCATCTAATTACATATATATATAGAGAAAGAGAGAGACAGAGAGAGAATACACACATATATAGAGAGCCACTAGAATATAAGAACTAGACTGTGAACCAAGATTTTCATGTGGTTTTTCACTTTTTTCCTTAAAACTGACCGTACAGATGAATGTCTACATGATTGGTTACATAAGAACCAAATCTTGAATCATCTGATTGCAATACATATGCAAGATTTTTTAAAGCCTGAAAATTGATGGCTCAAAATTTCCATAAATATTTATGCATTTAAAAATCTTGTTTTGTCAATGAAAAAACATGATCCAGTGGTCAATTCCTAGAAAAAGGATTATGCTGAACACATCTGCAAGGTCAGATCGGCAAAAAAAGTGTTGGAAATATGTAGTCTATCGAAAATATGCAGTACATATTCTAATTCTCATATTCTACTGGCCCATATATATATATATATATATATATATATATATATATATATATATATATATATATATATATATATATATATATATATATATATATATGTGTGTGTGTGTGTGTGGCAAGGGAGTATCGCTGAACGTCTCTAGCGTCAAACAATGCCTGGAAGCACTGCTGCGCGTCGCGGGTCCTATTTGAGGGTTTTTTTATGGTGGTTGCTAACTGCCGTTAAAGGGTTCGTGAGCGCACAATAAAATGTGTCGCTGACCCTTTCATCAATTGCTTCTCCACTCCATTTTGGTTCAAGCATGAAAAGCTCATCCCAAATGGTATCAGAGCTCGGTTGGTGATTAAGGATCGTGGGATTCTTCTTTTTTCAAGTGCCTCAAAAACCGTGCCTTCGGATTCTTGGAAGTTGAAGGGGTGGATCTTGCTTCTCAAATATTTTAGAAGGATCTTGTGCAAGCTAGAAGTTGAAGCATTGTGTTGGTACGCCTCCTTCTCCTTTTCTTTACTCCTTAATGGGTGAAAAAGAGTCACACTTCGCTCTTGGCTTCAAGTTGAATGGGTCCAACTACTATATTTGGGCCGGGAACATGGAGGCTCACATAAAAGGTAAGGGATTATGGGGTTATGTGCAAGGCACAATTCCGGAACCGGAACCCAAAATAACCATGATAGACGGAAATGAGGTCAAGATTCTTGAGGGAGAGGAAATGATCAAAGCTCTTAAAGAATACTCCAAGAAGCACGACGAATGGGAAATGAAGAACTTCAAGATTCTTTCTTGGTTCTTCGCATCCGTCGAAACAAAGATTAATGCCAACATTATCAAGTTCAATAAAGCATCGAAAGCTTGGCATTATCTTGAGAAAATGTATACATCAAGAGACCTATCCCATAAGTATTACCTTCAAAAGAAGGCTCTCTCCCTTACTCAAGGTGAAATGTCCATTAGGGAATATTATGCCGACCTCTCCTCCATTTGGGATGAGCTTTCCATGCCTGAACCAAAATGGAGTGGATAAGCAATTGAACTCCGCCACAAGCAACTTGAAGAAGAACGGTTCTTCAACTTTTTGAATGGGTTCAGACCGGAATTTGAGCAAATAAGGTCATCACTTCTATCCTCATTTACTCCTCCATCTCTTGAAGATGTTCTCACCAAATTAAGTGGTGAGGAGACTCGTATGAGTTTATGTAAACAAGGATCAAATGTTCGTGGTTCCTTGTAATCATGAAGAAAACAATGAGGTCAATGTCGTATCTAGACCCGGAAATAATGTAAAGACCTATCGTCCTCATTTCAAATTCCAAAATCAAGGAGGAGATGGTGGACAAAGAGGAAAGAGGGACTATAGCAAGACTATTTGTCACTTTTGTAAGGAACCGGGACATATCAAGCCCGTATGTCCCAAATGGAAGAGGCTTCTCGCTATGGCTACCACCGGTGTACCACAAAAGGAAGAGGCATCGTCAAGTGGGTCACTCTCGTTGAATCAAATAGTGGAAGCCCTTCAACCTCTTCTCAAGGGAGCTACATCCGGTGCCGCCGTGCCTACCTCTTCCATTCCAGGTAAAGTCTCTTGGCTTTTGGACTCAGGTGCATCTTTTCATATGTCCCCAAACATGTTTTCAATTTCCGATTTTTCAAAAAATGTTTCTCCATCCTTTGTTTCCACTGCGGATGGAACCTCTCTTGAAATTAAAGGAATAGGTAATTTTGAAACTCAAGAATTTTCCATTCTAAAAATTAGGTTTATACCTAAACTTAACTTAAACCTTCTCTCTGTTTCTCAACTCTCGGACCATGGATGTGATATTAAATTTTCATGTGACAAATGTTTAATACAGGATCGTCGGTCCGGGAAATTGATTGGGGAAGGCTTTAGAAAAGGAGACTTATACTATATGGAATCTCTCCAAGTTCCAAAATCATTTTGTAATGTTGCCCGGAACAAAGATATAAACATATGGCACAAAAGACTTGGTCATCCTAATGTCACGAAGTTATCTTATTTACATTTTGTAAAGGATCTATGTAAAAGTTCATTTTCCTGTAATGATTGTATTCTCGGAAAAATGCAAAGTTTACATTTTGAGCAAAGAACTATGTTCTCATCTAAAACCTTCGAAATTGTTCATTCTGATGTTTGGGGACCCGCACCTGTTGTTTCAAAAGGAGGCTTTTCTTACTATGTTATTTTTGTGAATGATTTCTCCAGGTATTCATGGATCTATTTCTTAAAGTACAAACATGAAGTTTTTACATGTTTTAAAACCTTTCACTCAATGATCAAGAATCAATTCAACAGTAATATAAAGATTTTTAGAAGTGATTCTGGAGGAGAATATCTCTCCAACCAATTTAAAACATATCTTGAGGATCACAGAATTATTCACCAAAGGTCTTGTCCTAAAACCCCTCAACAAAATGGATTGGCCGAAAGAAAACATAGGCACATCATTGAGACCACTAGGACTCTGCTTATTTCTCAAAACATTCCTAAGAACTTTTGGGCTGAAGCAGCCCTCGCTTTTGTTTATCTGATAAATCGCTTACCATCTAGGATATTAGGAAAAATATCCCCTTTTGAGATCTTATATAAACTTGAACCTGATTATAATAGGTTACGTGTTTTTGGGTGTAAATGTTTTATACTTACGGATAAAAATGACAAGCTCTCTCCCAAAGCTATCCCCTGCGCCTTTCTTAGGTATTCCGAAACTCAAAAAGGGTTTCGTTGCTATGATCTTCGAGATGATAAGTTATATGTTTCTAGAAATGTAACGTTTTTAGAAAATGAAAGTGGATTTGAAAAAAATGTTTCTCAACAAGAAAATTTTGATTACTCATTCCTTTTTGATTTATTGGCTAGTAATGATGATATATCTAGTGATGCTGATATATCATCAAATCCCGATGAGAAAAATGATGGTGATGTTGAAGAACATAACCCTCTCAATGATCCAGAAAACAGGATCTCAAGTGATCCGATAACCTACTCCCGTAGAAACCAAGACACTTTTAGAAGTGCCGTTGACCAATATAGTGAGCTTGTACCTACTCTCGATCACCGAAGATCTGAGAGGAATAGAAGACCGCCAACTCGTTTTGTCTCTTTTGATTCTTTTTCACCCCGGTATAGGGCTTGTCTTAGTGTCATTCACTCTTATTTTGAGCCAAGGAATTTTGAAGAAGCTAAAAAATGTATAGAATGGCAAGAAGCCATGCAAAATGAACTTAGTGCTCTCAAAAGGGCTGAAACTTGGGATTTCCAAACTCTACTCATAGGAAAGAAAACTATAGGTTGTCGATGGGTTTTGAAAGTTAAAACTAAAAGCGACGGATCCCTGGAAATGTATAAAGCTCGCTTAGTTGCAAAAGGGTATGGGCAAGAGTATGAAATTGATTATGAAGAAACTTTTGCTCCTGTAGCCCGAATGGTTACAGTTAGATGTCTCATTGCTATTGCATCTATTAAAAATTGGAACATTTTTCAAATGGATGTGAAAAATGTTTTTTTAAATGGTGATCTTAACGAAGAAGTGTATATGGATGCCCCACCAGGCATGAAGATTCCTAAAAATAAAGTTCTTCGTCTTCGAAAGGCCCTCTATGGTTTGAAACAGGCTCCCAAAGCCTGGTATGACCGATTTACCAGTGTAATGTTGGAAAATGGTTTCTCCTCATGTTATACTGACACTGCTCTATTTACTAAAAAATCTAAGGTAGGGATTGTCATATTATTGCTCTATGTTGATGATATGTTAATTACAGGTGATGATGTTCAAGGAGTCAAGGGTATTAAGTCCGTCTTGACTTCAAAATTTGAGATGTCAGACTTGGGTTTTCTGACTTGTTTTCTTGGAATTGAGGTTGCCTATTCGCAACGTGGTTATTTTCTATCTCAGTCTAAACTTGCTTGTGAGATTATTGCTCCGGGATTTCTGATGACAAAGTATGTGAAACTCCTGAAGTTGTGGGAGCAAAAATGAAAATTGACGATGGTGTTCCTTTAACCGATCCTACACCTTACAAGCAGTTGGTAGGTTCGTTAATGTATCTTAGTATTACTCGACCTGACTTGTCACATGCTATACACATCGCCAGTCAGTTTCAGCACGCTCCCACAATCGTTCATGTGAGTGTTGTTCTTCGCATCATCAGATACTTAAAGGGCACAATAAATAAGGGAGTATTTCTATCTTCCTCTTCTGATTTAAAATTACTTGCTTATACTGACTCAGATTGGGGAGGTGACCCTAGTAACCGTCACTCCACCACTGGTTTTTGTGTTTTCTTAGGTGAATCTTTGATTTCATGGCGATGTAAAAAGCAACAGAAGTTCTCTCTGTCATCCACTGAAGCCGAATACAGAGCCATGGCATCCACTACCATGGAAATTGTATGGATTTGACGCCTTTTGGAAGATATGGGAGTGCCTATCCGAAAACCAACAAAGTTGTGCTGTGACAATAAAAGTGCAATCTATATTACCAAAAATCACACCTTTCACGAGCGAACAAAGCATATAGAGATGGACTGTCATTATGTCAGGGAAGAATACTTGAAGAAGGTCATTGATCTACCATACGTGACGTCTGAGTATCAACTTGCGGACTTCTTCACTAAAGCTCTTTGTTCGCCTAGATTTCATTTCCTTCTTGACAAACTTGCGGTTATCACACCGTAAGTTTGAGGGGGGTGTTAAAATGTATACTCAAAAACATTATTGTAAGTATAAATAATATACACTTATATACATAGAGATACGTATACATATGTTATATGTATACGTATCTATATATATAAGTATATATATTTATACATTTTTCTCTTTTTACCCGAAAAGGGTATTTCAGTCTTTTTACATTTTGCGCATATTCCATTTAGAAGATGCTGTATTTTTTCCTTTTATTTTTTGTAATTCTTTTATTTTTATTTTCTCCTTTTTTATTATTCAAAAAGGTGCATTGGGGGTCTCCCCAATAGAGTCGTTGGGGAGCTCCCCAACGACTCCTTTGGGGAGCCCCCTCTTGCACCTCTCCTTTCTTGTATAAATAGGGGTGTTCCCCCTTGTTGTAGAAGAACCTTGAAAGTCTCAAGCACTTGCTTCCTTTTTATGAAATACATGCATTATTGCATGTTTATTATTTATACGCTTTTTGCGTATTGTGTTCAAGTGTTGTGAGAGTGCCTTCGTGCACTTCCTTTTGAAGTATTTATGTTTGTATGCGTATTGTCTCTTCGTAGACAATTTTACAGCAGTCGTGACCGCTGCTAAAGGGTTTTTGAGCGCGAAAAAAAAAATGCACCGCTGATCGCGCATATGAGTTCGACATTTGGTCAAACATTTTGGGTGTTTGATGATACACCCTACTATATATATATATATATATATATATATATATATATATATATATATATATATATATATATATATATACATAGGAAAATGTGTAGGTGCATGGCCACTATCAAACATGACCAAAACGAACTTGTGTTGAGCATCCATCGCGTGCGCAATGGACACTCAGCGCAAGTTTGCGTCAACATACACCTTTAGCGTCGACTTTTGTTGCGCTAAAGGTCCTCGTTGAGACTTTTAGCGGTGACAAAAATCATTGTTAAAGGTCCATGACCTTTAGTGGCAACTTTTGTCGCTACTAAAAGTCTTTTTGCTGAAACAATGATGTTGAGTGATGGAGTACGATAAGGGCTACATCTTCACACTCAAATGCATACATTTTTATAGCTTTTTGACATAATTGTCCATGCTTAGTACTAAAAATTGCACAACAGAGAATTGAGACAAAATTGTAATTTTGCATTTTAGAGCATAATTTTGGATTTGGATCTCATCAGGAATCCAATTAGTCCAACCCACAACCCAAGACCAAAATTCATTTGGATTGGATCCAAGGTGCAATGTGGATTGGATATGAGATCCATAAAATCAACACCTTCTAGAAATTCAAATTTTCAAATTTCCTTTTTGCATGTGGCTAAGGTGGCAAGCACCACTTGCCAAATTCTTTTAAGCATCTGACAAAAAGGAAAGAGGAGACTGAAGGGTGCGAGATTTGCAAAGTCTACTCCTTACTTCTTCATCTCATATTCAAGAAAGAAAAGAAGGAAGGAGGGAGGCGAGTTTCTCAAAACCACCCCCTATGATTTGAATTGTGATTTGAAAATAAAAAAAAAGGGGAAAGCAAACAAGAAGTCAAAAGTATTTTTTCTTTTCTTGCTTCCTCTTTCTTTCTCCTTTTACGTAGAATTCAAGAAGGGCAAGTGGTGGACCAGATTCACCAAAATAACCCCTCGTGAATAAAAGACCCAGAGGAAGCCCTCATTCTTCCTCTGCATTCACAATTTTTTTTGTGCAGCCGTCCTCCTCCTCCTCTGCTCTAGGTCGAGTACCAGCCTCTTCGGTAAGCCTTGTGTTTCTTACCCCTTCTTCTCTCTTCTCCAACCCTCTTCTACATCCGAGGCGAAGTCGAAGGAGCTGGCCGACCTAACCCCTCCAACGCCGCACACGAAACCCACTCTTGAGGTGAAGGCAGTAATTTCGTGCATAGCATCGTGACAAGGATATCAAGTTGTTGATTTCATTTGTTTTCATTTTTATTTTTTTAGTTAAGTAGGGCCTTAGGCCAATTTTTAAATCGGGTTGTATTAATTTTTAATTCTACTCGAAATAGGCTTGGTGCTCAATTGTTTTCGCATTTTTTTATTTTAAGGCAATAAAGAAGTGTGAATTGTGTGGAATACATAGTCTTACTTCGTTCACTGTGGATTTGACCCAGACTTCACCACTTTCGTGTGTGAACCGATTATTGAAATTTGGTATACGATTTACACTTATGTTTTATTGAAAAAATATATATTTTTCAAAATAATTTCAAAACAAAAACACATCATTGAGCGTCCATCGCGCGCGCGACGGACGCTCAGCGCAAGTTCATTTTGGTCATGTTCGGAAGTGGTCATGCACATATATATATATATATATATATATATATATATATATATATATATATATATATATATATATACTTCTATTGTGGTATTGTACCACCATAACTTAGAGTAGTACACTTGATTTACATAGATCTAAGCTTCGAAAGCAAAACATAACCTTTGAATAATGCTTAACATGTTCCATTTACTATTTTTATGTGCTAAAGTTTACTCAAAGTCTCAAATATGATCTTTTATACCATTTCTACACCCCTTATTTTCATGAATTGTGAGCCTTACCACCCTAACTTAGAGTAGTACACACTTGATTTACATAGATCTAAGCTTCGAAAGCAAAACATAACCTTTGAATAATGCTTAACATGTTCCATTTACTATTTTTATGTGCTAAAGTTTACTCAAAGTCTCAAATATGATCTTTTATACCATTTCTACACCCCTCATTTTCATGAATTGTGAGCCTTCTTACAAAGGAAAAAAAACATGCTAAGCACATCAATATGGCTAGATCTACCATTTGGTGGCTAGATCTATACAAACAAGAGAGAGTGCTTGGACACTGCGAAGCTTGTCGTTTGAGAATTCTTCTGTAAGTTAAGGAGGATCCTTTCAAGAAGACCATCCCTCGATTCACCTATCCAGCCAAACATTCGAGGGACGTCTTGATAGAGGGTGTCACTTGCTTGACATACCTCCCAGTACCAACGCGATTAGAGCGCACACAGGGTTAGAGTGGCGGTTATCGCTCCTTCAAAGGTACCGAATAAATGACTACTAGAATCACGGTTTTGGGTCTCACATTATTGCCGGATGCTGACGCTAAGCTCCTTCCTAGCAAGGGCTTCAAGATCACAATCATTGTATGGTATCATGGTACAAAACTACCATATATTTTCCTTATATATGTCTACCCACACTGCACCCGTCTTTTACAAATTCATGTGTCATACCCTAAGTCACACAGACTCAGCTAAAAGATCTACGCAGCCACATCGACACGCAACGACACGGGTGCGACTTCAAACACGGTCAACTAAGTGTCGGACTCAATCAACGCACTGGGGCCGAGTCCGTCCACATTTTGAACTCGGTCAACTTTGACCGAGTCTATTTTTGTCCATTTATTAAAATTAATTTTGGACTCGATCAACTTTGATCGAGTCTATTTTTGTTCATTTATGATAAGTTTTTTTGTTATCACTCTCACAAGCTTCTTTATGTGTTATATTTTGGTAAGTTTGTGTTGTTAATTCAATAGAATTATTTTTTTATTTTTGCTTTAAAATTTACAATCTTATCATTGTTATATATATATTAAATATATATATATATATAGTTGTGTCCCCATGTCCAAAATTTTTGAAATTGCTCTGCACCCGTACCCGTACCTGCACCCATGTGACATAGGTCATACCATATTTATTTGAATTCATACCATACCTATGTCATATAGCCCATCCACCTGTTAAATTGTATTAATAATTCATATATATATATATATATATTATAATACCCGCTAGGGGTAAAATAGTCTTTTCACATGTAACACGCATATTCATTGGAATATGTTTTTTTTATTTTTTTCTATTTTTTTTATTTTAGTTATTGCATCATAGGAGGGGTCCACCATAGAGTCGTTAGACTTCTCCAACAGTCATAAATATGACCGTTGGAGGGGCTCCAACGACTCTATGGGAGCCCCTCCTTGGGTCCCATTTGTGTATAAATAAGGGGCTTTGCCCCATGTATTTGTTAAGCTTCTTGAAGCTTTTCTCAATAAGATCCCTTATATTTTTTAGCTCTCTTTCTAATTTTGTGTTTTTCTATTGCCACTTTTTGGCTTATTGTATTCTTGCCCATTAGTGGCCTATTGCTTGTGTGCTTGTGCATTTCCTAGTCACCTAGTGACATTATCTTTTCTCTTTAGTGTTTCGTGACACTACCTACTCTCATTAGAGCATTATTGTCATAAAGTCCATACAAAGGAGGCCCGCATTCTGAGGTCTCACGTCTCAAAGGATAACCAAATATAACCTCTAAAAGACCTAGTCTAGACGACCTTAAGTTGACCACGAAGAGAGGGTTGAAACTTGTTCATGTTAGATCTCATATCCTCACCCGCTAATCTTGTTATCCAAGAGCCAAATCCTCTTGGGTTGGATTCAATGAGAGGACAATTGTGATCCATGAGTAACTAGCTAGAGAGGCAGGTGGTGGCCACTACCTCCATTGACCAGCCATGGCCCTAGCACCCAAAGGACTGCACCTCCCACATTCAAGATCCCTAAATGTGCACAAAGCTCCAAACCTCTAAATATTGCACAGCAATAGCCTTTTGCTAGAAAATGACTCTGAAATGTTAAACCACCACCTAAATCTAGCTGGCTATTGTAGGGCCATCAACTACAGCTTCCTCATAATGGAATTGATCAACCACCCCAACAACCAACCCTTAACCAAGCTTTAAGTTGTTGTTCCTAATTGTAACACTGTACATGCATTCTTTATTTAACATGACTTCTCAATATTTTATCATGACATCATTATGAACTCATCAGGCTGCAGCATAATTTTTATTTTCTTCTATAATTTGTCTTTCCTGTCCATGCATTTTTTAATTTCCTATTTCAGCCAATCAATTTTTTCAAGAATATCAAATTTATCAAAAATATCACTAGATATTCCCTCGCCAAGAACATCCAAGATCAACGTTTGTGACACTATCATTTGTGCCTTTGTGTTGGTACACACAAATATGTGTGTTTCTGTGTATATCTTAACATGAAACAATATTTGTGTTTGTGTGTATATCTAGGGATGGCAGTGGACCAGGGGAAAGTGGGGCCCCGCCTCGCCCCGTTTGGACCGGCGATGAAGGGTATGAAACAGGGATGGAGGCGGGGACGAAGGTTAAAATCCATCCCCGTTCGGGGATGGACGTACCCTTTTCCCCGCCCCGCGCCGTACCCGCCACGATCCCCGCCCCTGCCACTTTTCCCTGACCCACCCCGCCTCATCCTCGTTTGAACCGGGGATGGAGGACATAAAGGCGGGGGATGGAGGTTAAAATCCATCCCCACCGAGAATGGAGGTTCTAATCTTAAGGCAGGGCGGGGGTGGAGACCTTGTCCCCCGCCCCACCCCGCCCCACTGCCATCCCTATGTATATCTTAACATGAAATAATAAAACATGAATATCTTCTCAAGTGCAAATGCTTGAGCAACAATTCTAAATCACTATAATTAAAAACAACAAATAATAAAACTAAGTTGAAAGTAAGATAACATTTAATTGATGAGAAATTTTAAAAGGGAAAGAACATAAATGAATACAAAATAAGCAATATCATAAAAGAAAATAGATAAATTTAATGACACAGTGTTAAGTGTATCCAACACTATTTCGCCTGTATCCATGAAGTGTCTGAAAAGACGTGTTTGGATCACGGGTCAGGGTCCAAACCTGTGATCACGCATCCTTTCATTAATGGCACATATGTAAATTTTTCTTATTTTAAAGGCTATTTTAGTACCCTAAATTTGTATTAGTAATAGCATATGATGACAGGATTAGTAGCAGCGATTCCTGTATTGAGAATCAAGGTTTTCTCTGCAGCTCCTTCTCTCTTCCTTTGTTCCTCATCTTCATGCATGGTAAATGTAATAATCGGAAGAAAAAAATTAAGCTTGGATTCGGGTCGGATCCGGACCCGACCCGAACCCAATAGAGGCACTGCCTCCCGTGTCTTTTGAAGACAGCGAGGCAAGGGTTTCAAAGAGAACCCCCGCCCCCTTCTTCCTCTCTCGTTCTCTCTCCCCGAAACCCCCTCGCCACTCTCTCTCCTTTCTACCTCTCCTGTCTCTGCCCTGTGACAGCCGGGCGCCGACGACGGAAGTCGCCGGCCACCACTTTCTCCCCCTTCTTTTGTCGCCATCGACGATCGAGGCTGCCAACAGTCGTGTTGGCGACCTTCACCTGCGGCAACCCTCGTCGAAACTCCGGTGAGCCCCCCCCCCCCCCCGATCGCGGCCTTTCTCTCGTTTTCTCCCATTCTCCTTGTTGTCGTCAGCGATCGTAGTCACCGATGACTTGTCAGCCATCGTCGACGTCCCCTTCTCTCCCCTCTGCTTCATCTCCCTCTCGATGCCGCCTGTGATTGGAGACGCCGACGATCGAAGCCGACAGGCGGCCTCCGAGCTCCGACGATCGTGCCAGCGACCTTCACCCGCGATAACCCTCGTCGGCGACAGCCTCCCCTCTACGACCTCGCCAGCGACGCCTCTACTCAACGACCCCCAGACTCACTGTCGGCCACTTCCTTCCTTCTCTCTGTTGCGAAGACGCCGACGACCCACCGCCATCGCCTTCCGCTCCGGCGACCCCCAGGTACGCATCCACCCCCCCTCTTCTTTTCTTTTCCATCTGCTTCCTCTTCTTCTTCTCCGTGAGGGGTCGACCGACAGGGGGCAGAGCCCCCGATCGTCGCCTCTCATCGGCAGAGGGTTACCCCCTGCCTTTATCGGGATCGACCGACAGGGGGACTGAGCCCCCTGTCGTCGCCTGTCGTTGGCCGGGGGACTTCCCCCCTGCTTCTCTTTTTGAGATCGACCGACGGGGGGCTAAGCCCCCTGTCGTCGGCAGGGGGACTCCCCCCTTGCCTCTCTCTCTGGGTCTACCAGGAGGGTGGTGCCAAGCACCCCTCCTCGCCTGTCTCCCTCTCTTTTTCTCGATTGGGTGGGCAGGGCTCGAGCCCCTGCCACCTCCCTGCACCCCCGTTGTTTAGAGGAGGGGTCAAGCCCCCTCCCAGCTCCCTCTTTTCGGGCATCAAGCAGGGGCTTTGCCCCCTGCTTGTTTACGTGTTCGACAGACAGGGGCCAAGCCCCTGCCTCTTTGCGTATTCGGCAGGCAGGGGCGAAGCCTCCTACCTCCCCCTTTGTGGTAATGGGTAGGGGCTTGGTCCCCTGTCTCCTTGCTCTTCTGGCATGCAGGGTGACGCCTCGGCCTCCCTCGTTGCCTTCTTCAGGTAGGGGTGCAGCCCCCTGCCTCCTCGTAGTTTGCTGACAACAGGTCAGCAGGGGCTCGCAGCCCCTGCCCCTACTTCTTGCGCTATAGCAAGTGTGCAAGGGTGTGATGCCCTTGCCTCTGCTTCCTTCGCGTTAGGTCAGTGTCAGTGCCCCCGACCTTCTGTTTTTGGTGTTAGCTTGCTAAGATTGTCGCTTTTGCAGCTCGTGCGACGGATCCTGCTCGTGCTCCGCGACCCGAGCCGTCTATCGCTTATACTCGCAGACGCCAACAAGCTTGCAACTCTCAAAGGTAGGGGAAGATTGCACAAAAGACTTGGACAATTGAATTGAGGTCAATTAACTAAAAAGGACAATTAAATAAATATATATGCATATATATATATCATATGTATTAATACGAGTACGCATTTAACTCAAGGACGCGGTTTCGCGATCCTTGTCCTTTACTTTGCCGTCGTGCATCGCGCAAAGGTTTTGTGTTGCACTCCTGCTTACAGTCCTTTACTTTGCCGTCGCGCATCGCGCAAAGGTTTTGTGTTGCACTCCTGCTTACAGTCCTTTACTTTGTCGTCGCGCATCGCGCAAAGGTTTTGTGTTGCACTCCTGGTTACAGTCCTTTACTTTGTTGTCGCGCATCGCGCAAAGGTTCTGCGTTGCACTCCTGCTTACAGTCTTTACTTTGTCGTCGCGCATCGCGCAAAGGTTCTGTGTTACACTCCTGCTTACAGTCTTTACTTTGTCGTCGCGCTTTGCGTCCAAGCTCTTGCTTTTGCATATGTATTGTTACTGCCTTGCTCTTGCAGATGACGCTCAAGTTTTCGCTCATTGCATAAGCGTTTGAGGCATCCTCGAGGAGGATGCAAGAGACATATACCACTCTCCCTTTTGCGACAAAAGTTCAGTCGGGAGCTGGTGATACACCTTCGTCTAAGGAGAGGGATACCTCGCAAGGATCCTGGTTCTTTGTGTACGCAGTCCTGCAGAGTCGACTTGAGATTTTAGGGAGTTGCGCAAAAGCATCAAAGACTGCCCAAATCGAAGCATTTGGAAGGATGTGATTGGTTGATTCTGTTGAGAAACCTGTATCCTGTCTATCGAGGTCGGTATCGAGTCATGCGAGGCATGTAGATACCCTGATAGCGGATGAGATTGTAGAAAATCACATGCATAATGTTGGCACAAGCTACTGGTTGTTTCAAAAGATAAAGAATATCAAAAGTAAAGTTGATAAACATTACATCTTTGTGAAACACTCCTGTTGAGGCTTCTATTGAGGAGCTATACCCCATTTCATCCTAGAGTACTTGTAGTCGTGCATTACACGCTAGTACTGCGATGATCGGATGACACGGTCGTGCGACATCGATCAGTACTAAATGCACAATGTTGTAATCAAATAAATGGCCTCACATTCGCCTTCACAGGCAAGATGCTCGAGTGGTTTAAAGACCACAGCATAGGATGGGTCGTTAGTTAAGCAACCCCTAACGCAGTCATTCGCTTCTTGTTGTTCTGTCAAGGGAGAGGACAGAGCGGTACAAAACTCTAATGGACAGGTTGTTAACAACTACCCCACGGGCAATGATCCGACCTCCTCAGTCATTGGAGTTAGGGGAAAGGGGCTATAATAGTTAGCTCAACATTTCTTCAAAAGTTGGATGCATCTGTGGCACTGCTTATCAGCCTTTGGGGAATCCTCTCTCGGCTAAAGTCGTCCCTTTAGGAGCGGACTCAACTAGCTATTCGGGTTATTGAAAATACATAGAATAACAGACGCTCGAACTAGTCTCAGTTGTTTCTACGTTTTGCCTGTGCGTACCCGCAGGCCAGTAATATCGAAACATAAGGTATGTTCACACTGGTTGATTGCTCGCTTGCTCGATAGTTCAGTATGCTACTCGTTGAGCTATGCACGCCTGTGAAGGCGTTACTCTATTTGATTAAACTGCTTACACAGTTCTTTGCAGAGTAATAGCGAGCTTCTCATACTATTTAAGTGCTTATAATAATAGCATTATGTCAGTTGCTACATATTAGCATGTGACTTGCTTTACCCCTTGGTCGAACTGTTTGGTGCTTGTTGTAACGTAGCACTTGTTGGCTTGCGTCTCTTATAATTGATGTGATTGCATACAGCTCGTAATCTACGAACTGGTGGCAACTAGGATTGATGTGGTTGCTTGTCTTATAAGTTGCTTACATATTGTGATATAATTGTTGTTGTATGATTGCTTATCATGTATAGCTTATGAATGGCTTGCGATGCAATGGTTTATGCCTTACGATTAATTTAATTACTTGTTGATGGACTGAGTCATTTGATGACGAGCATTGTTATGAGTGCTTGTCTTATTCAGTTGTTTTGTTTGGCTGTCAGATAGAGTTAGTTACTCTTCGCCTATAGAATCAACGGGATTGTCATATCTGAGTGTTCTCATGTATCGTTTACGCATGCTTTGAGGTCCTATTTGAGGATTGCAATGTTCCTTGTGGCAATAAAACGATACGTAGTATGATATGCTTCTATGTGATACGATTGATGTGCCACGTGATAAGAAATGTTGAGAGTATCGATAATATGTTCATGGTTCATGGAACCTTATTGGAGGAATGGGTGATCGTGTGTTTTGTTTTACCATGTGAAGTGATACGATGCATATTGTTGATATACATGCTTGTGCCCATATTGGTGGCTACTGACCCCGAGGCGGTCAATGGTTCGGAGCAGTCGATTGTATTGATGCATGTATCACTGAGTAGGGTGTCTGTTGAGGACCTAATCTCCAAAAGATTATCTACGAGGGCGTGTATGATCAAGACCAGGTGACCTGGCTAGAGTGGTAGATTCCCTGTGAGGATGTACATTGTCCATGAACGGGTAGCCGCAAAGACGGTGAACTCCTGTGAGGAAGTGTATTGTCCAAGACCAGGTATACCATCTAGGGCGGAATTTCTTGTGAGGTTATACATTTACCAGACTAGGTGATTCGGCGTTGATCTTGCTGATTGTAATAGTGGCTATCGACCTTGAGAGCAGTCATTTGCGTTGATGCGTGTATCGCAATGAATTTCATTGGCTAGGGCATTTGTTGGGGACCGGCTTCCCAAAGGTCTCGTTGTGGGGGTATGTATGATCAAGACCAGGTGACCCGGCTAGAGTGGTAGATTCTCTGTGAGGATGTACACTGTCCACGAACGGGTAGCCGCAAAGACAGTGAACTCCTGTGAGGAAGTGTATGGTCCAAGACCAGGTATACCCTCTAGGACGGTAATTCCTTGTCAGGTCGTATATCTGCCGAACCGAGCGATCCGACGTAGATCTTGTGTTTTTGCTTACCATAAAAAGTTATAATGAGCTGTGATGATCTTCTAAGATTGTTTGAGATAGCCAGTTATAAATTTATAGTTTGGCTTTCTGTTTTAGCATGATTACATGCAGGACTCAGATGTGAGAATCAGATCGTTAGCGATTTTAAATAGTGGTCGTGTCTTGGACCATCTATGGAAGGGTGGGTTTTTCTAAGTATGACGCCTTAGGTGAGTCATAACAGGTGACAGTTGGCCGCGTAAAGCCTTGAGAAATGGGAATAGATAAAGGTTGTTCAGGACAAAGTGTTTGTTAGAAGTAGTGAGGGCGACAAATGATGACCTGATAACGATTAAATGCAGAGACCCCGTTCTAGGAACGAAAACAAGCTTGTTGCGTAGTAGTTCACAGCTTACGATCAAATGAATCGTCTTGCTACGTTTTGACAGTTGCGTTGCTTACTTGCTTTGAACTACTTACGCGCTTGCACTACTTACTCGCTTGCACTACTTACTCGCTTGTACTACTTACTCGCTTGCACTACTTACCCGTTAGTATTGTTTACCTGTTTAACTACATATATGCTTTTAACTGCATATCTGCTTCTAACTGCATAACCTACTGAATTAAATGTACTTAATTCAGTTTCGTGTAATCTTTCTTGTGCATCTACTAGTTTTTCGCGAAACTAACTCATTCTATGGGTACAGGTGATGATTAGGTACACCACGGGCGATGGCGTGATTGCAAGATGGCTTCAGGACTTCTTCTTGCTCTTAGCTCGTGTCCTGGACGTTTTGGGTTTGTAACGGATTTTTCCTTGGGATATCCGAATTTTGTGAGTTTTGGTCCTTTTAGCTAACGTGCCCAAAATTGTCAGCTTGCCTTATGAATTAACCAAAGTATAGTCTTCCGTTGATTTTATAAAAAAACTCTGAAGGAAAGAGATATTTCTAGTCTCTTGCCTGTTTTTCTGAAAAGGTTCGCAAGTTTGAAATTTGGGGCATTACAGTAAAACTCTGGATTTATAAAATCTAACAGTATCATTGTGCGTTCAAGTATCATGTTGATAGCAACCCGGCCCAAGGCATTCCTGTTATATTATTATTTAGTGTTTTTATTCGGATCTGGATTTACCCTCATAGGAATTGGATCGGATGATCCAATTGGGTGTATGTAGGATTTGGGGATTAGATGGAGGGTAATTCAATAAGTAGAGTCAGAGAAGGGCATTCTTGGAGATATCCCAAAGAGTCAGGGGCATTATGGCTCAATTCCCAAATTAAAGCCCACATAGGGGCAATTTTGGTCTTTGTGAGGAAGAGAAAATCTTTCCTTCACAAGGGAACGGCTAGGTAGGGTTCATTTGAATTTTGACATATAAATATTGTAAAAGGAATGAAAATTCAGAATTCAAGTTGAAGGTTTCCTTCCTTGTGGCTTGTCTATCGTTTTAGGCAAAATTAGGCTCCTTCCTTGGAAGGAGAGAAGGCTCCCTTGGCATGCCAAAAGAGAATCAATCCCTCCCCCTTTGTTTCCCCATCTCTCTTTCCTCTTAGCCTCTCACACAACTCGCCCCGCCCCCTTTTTCTATCCTTTCCTTAACTAAATTCAATGTCTCTCTCTTACTCACTCACTCACTCTCTCTCTCTCTTTCTCATTCTTTCCTTCCTCTCCAAATCACACCAACTCTATCACCTCACTTGCCTGTAGCGCCCCTCTCCATTGGCCTACCTAAACCACACCTCCCGTAATCTCCCTAGCCCTATTTGTTCCCAACATGCCATCCCCTGCCTATGTTCCTTCTCCCTCACACATGTAGCCCTTTGCATGCCTATCCCATTCCCTCTCCATGGACGTCTAGGGGAGGAATCCTTGACCTTCAACGGGGATGTGGCTCTCCTACATATATGTTGCAGCTACCTTAGAAGACTATAACATTTGGTATCAGAGCAGGCAATCTTAGGATCTGGAAGCCGATCCAGCATGAGGGAGATCGATATTCATCGAGAGCCCAAGCCCTTCTAGCAACCGATTCAAAAAAGATCATGCATCGAAAGTTGAAACCAACGCCATCAGTTGCAACTTCCACCATCAGATTCATTATCCGGTCATCCTAGGGGTAAGATCACACTCTTGACCCCACTGGAACCCAAGGATCCCTGATCCAGCCATCAGACCCACACACGGTGTCCTTAGGCATCGTTCTTTACTGATATGATCAAGATCGGACCTTACCATGTCGGATCCACCATGACCTGCAGAAGTCAAGTCGCCATTTGTAAATTTGGGACTGGTTCTACTCGTCTCAAACTTATAAATCAAATTTTGATTTGATCAAAAGCGAATTTCGGTGACCCCGATCCAACTTTCCGAAGTCAAATCACATTCTGCTTGTCTTAAGAAGGATCGGCACAAGACCTATATCTAGGTCCCGATTCACAATTTTTTTCTTGATTATTGTGAGATTCTAAAATCTAAAAAAAATAAAAAATATATCCTTTTGCTTCTCTAGAAACCATGGAAAAAATTACATCCTCAGATTTGCTGCCTACCTATACCATTTCGGATCAGAACTGCAGACCGGTGAGAAACCAATTCTGACCCAGCCTCAGCCTTGATCCAGAATTTGGTTCGACTTGCACCCTACACCAAAACTCGGATATTTAACCCAAAAACTCCCAAAAAATTAACTGTAGTTAGTCTTACCTGTTCTTAACTTCACCCAGTTGACGGATCAGAAAAATCTTACACCGATCTCATGGTCATTCCATTTGACCATACTATGTCATTGTGTACCTTGCTCATGTACCAGAACCCGACCCGTTACTTCAAAAAATGCCACAGACTTGATCCAAGACCCCAAAATCCTGAAATTTGGACCTTAGAAAACCACACTTGTTAGCTGTCAAACCCAATTTACAGAACCAAAAAATTTGTTCTGGTCACTGAGATCCGATCCAATCTCTGGACCCTATAAGAGACCAAAATCCAAACTGGACTTGAAACTAACAGTAAAAAATTTTATCATACAATAAAAACCTTGAGAAAAAATCCAAAAAAAATATATGCACCTAACTTAGACATCTGAGAATGAGACCAGACTCAAACCTACCCTAGAGAGCAGCCCACACCTTTGAAACACCTAAACCTCGGACCGACAACAACCTGTCTTACAAACATAAAGTCTTAAATTGGAACAATGGTGACCTGTGGAGCCCAAGAGCTCGCCAATGCATTACAGACTATGTCACAGGTGCAGGTGTGGATGCAGGTACAGGTGCAGATGTGAATGCTAATGCGGAGACACTTTAAAAAAACTTGGGTGTAATGTCTGGAAAAAAAAAACCGAGTCCGACACGTGTCGGACACGCGCCAGGCACGTGTCAGACACGTGTCTTGGTCAGCTGGCGATCCTGGATCCGAGCTGGACTCGGATCTGAGCCGGACCCGGCTTCTCGAATTTTCGAGAAGCCGGTACACCCCCCTTTTAAAAAGGGTTAGGGTGCCTCGGGCGAGGGCATTTGCCCTCGCTCGATTCTCTTTCCTCTCCCTCTCTCTCTCTCTCCCGTTCTCGGCTCTTCTCCGGCGACGCACCGACCGGCGAGGGTTCGATCGGCCTTCCGGCAGCCACCTGGGTGGTGTCCGCTCCTCCGTGCTTGTGTTGGCCGTTGCCTTCTCCCTCTTCTCCGGCGACTTGCCGCCGGACTGCTGCAGGTAAGCGCCCTCCTCCCCCTTCCCGTAGCTCGGGTTCGTCGGTCGGCAGGGTGTCTAGTCCCCTGTCGCCGACGGTGCGTCGGCAGGGGGCCTGGCCCCCTGTCACCATCGGTTTGTCGACGGGGGGCTGGCCCCTGTCGACGTTCTGTTTTCCGACAGGGGGGCCGTATCCCTATCGCTTTGGTTTGCCGACAGGGGGCATAGTCCCCCTGTAATTGTTTCGATTTGTCGGCAGGGGGCTTCGCCCCCTGTCACTGTTTTGTTTGCCGGGGGGGAGCCCCCCTGTCGTTGTTTGGCATGTCGGCAGGGGGCTTCGCCCCCTGTCATTGCTTTGGTTGCCGACAGGGGGCAAGTCCCCCCTGTGATCTTTTCTGTTTTCTGACAAGGGGCGGGGCCCCCTGTCATCGTTTCTGTTTGCCGGCAGGGGGCAGAGGCCCCCTGTCGTCTCTTCTGTTTGTCGGCAGGGCTCAGCCCCTTGCTGCCGTTTGCCGTTCAGGTTGTTTCGCTTTTGACTTGTGCTAACCTCTTTAGCGTGTGCAGGTTGCACGACGGAGCGCCCGCGTGTCTCGTGGCCTGAGATCCTTCGAACTTACGCCCGCAGGCGTGCAGGAACCCGCGACTCCCCAAGGTAGGGGAAAGTTGCGTGAAAGGACTTCAAATGAACTAAACTGAACTAAAGGAAAGATAATTAAACAATCTGCTTATATACGTATATGTATGTCTTTTTAACTCAAGGACGCGGTTTCGCGATCCTTGTCCTGTTTACTTTCCAGCATTTTACTTTCTGCTGCCATCGCGCTATATGTGCTCAGGCTTTCCTTTCTGTCTTTTTAACTCAAGGACGCGGTTTCGCGATCCTTGTCCTGTTTACTTTCCAGCATTTTACTTTCTGCTGCCGCCGCGCTATATGTGCCCAGGCTTTCCTTTCTGTCTTTTTAACTCAAAGACGCGGTTTCGCGATCCTTGTCCTGTTTACTTTTCAGTATTTTACTTTCTGTTGCCGCCGTGCTATATGTGCCTAGGCTTTCTTTTCTGTCTTTTAAACTCAAGGACGCGGTTTTGCGATCCTTGTCCTGTTTACTTTTACAGCACTTTACTTTCTGTTGCCCCGCGCTTTATGCGTCCTGGCTATTATGTTTTCGCACCTTACTTATTGTCTTGCTTACTTATACTGACTCATTTCTTGCTTGTGCCATATAGACTTCGATTATGCTATTGTTTTGCCTTGCAGGTGCCTTTAGAAATTGCTGTCAGCACTTGAGCTCCTTTGAGTATTCTTGGTGACTTGTGGCTATAAACTTAGCTACATCTCTTGGCAGTGCTATGCGATGCTATGATGCGTAGCACAAAGTGAATGGGCCTCATGTTCTGCTTTCTGAATATCTCACTAAACGATAAACATGCGCCTTCACAGGCAAGATGCTCGAGTGGGTCGAATAGACCAGGGCATATAGAGCAAGGCGATGATGATGAATAACCCTTCATCGTGCTTGTTCAGGCTGGTTCATCAAGAGAGAGGATGAATGGTACAAACCCTCCGGTGGACAGGCCATTCATGGCCATTTCGGGCAAAGACTCGGCTTCCCCAGTCATCGGAGGTAGGGGAGATGGCGTCACCATAAGTATCCTAGGTGGTAGTCGCCCGGCACTTCTGCAGAAGTTGGATGCATCCGTGGGCCCTTTCTAGCCTTTGGGGACTTGCTCTCTCGACCACAGGTCGTCCCCTTAGGAGCAGACTCAGTCAGTCCTTCAGGGTATAATAAAATACATGGCATAATGAACCCCCGGAAGGATCTCGGCTGTTTCTACGTTTATACATTGTGCGTACCCACAATGTCCAGATAATAATCAGATCACAGTATGGCATGCTCACAATTATTTATTCTCGTACTGCTTGCTTTTACCTTACTATCCGTCTGTTGTTTACGATAGTTGGAAGGTATGCATGATAAGCCTGGTTATGATTGCTTACAGTTACATTGATATCACTGTACCACTAGTTTGCTTGAATTTATGATATATCGATTAGTCCTGCTGGTTACTGAAAAAGATGCATAGGATCTGACCCGATCCATGTACCCAATCCATGTAACATGTAATGTATTTTTTGTTTTTCATTTATCGGGTCTGGATACACCAGACCCGGACCCATACCTGAATGTAACTTATATACCTAAGTTTAGGTCACGATTTCAGATTGAAATCGTGACAGCCGAAGTCGCTCTCTCCCTTTTCTCTCCCTCTCTATTTCTCTTCTCTTTCTCAATACAGGAACCGAAGGAAAATTTACAGTTACTTGTGTAGATGGTATCTGTTTCTGCTTGCTTCTGTTCAAGCATGCTTTAGATTAGTTCATTTTATTCCTTTTGCGTACCTATCAGTTTTCAGGACTGACCCCATTCTTTATGGGTGTAGGTGACAGGTAGCTCTTCTTATAGGCGGTGGTGCAGATGCTACGTGGTCAAAACTTTGCCTCTCTCGTCGACACGCTGGCTATTTGAGTTTTTGTACCTTTTTGTTGTTTTGGGGGTGGACACCCTTCTGCCTTGTATAAATTAAACTCTTTCTTTTATGAATGTACTTTTTATTCTCTGCTCACTATTTTGGCTTAGAAAGTGAACTTGTATTTGCGATGAGTCTTTTTGCTAACGTACCCAGAAGAATTGACTCGTGTTTTTAAAATCCTTTGGTATCTTTGAAAATCCTTCATGCAAACTCTGATTTTTTAAGGTATTTCTATGCAAACCTTTTTCTCTCAAGTCGAACTTTTTGGGCGTTACATTGGGTGTGAGGCTGCGGGGAGTATATATATATATATATATATATATATATATATATATATATATATATATATATATATATATTTTAACAGTTTTAAGTTAATACTATTTGTATTTGTGTGCATATATATATATATATATATATATATATGGACTTGATTAGTGTTAACTGAATCTACTTTTGGATAGAAATGGACCTCAATGTAGTTGACTTCACCTAACACAAAGGAAGTTGTGACCAAGTGTCGCACCTGCCTGGCTGCAGGTGCGACGCGGGATTGGTCCCCTGCTAGAAGAGACTGTGTGACAAATTACGAATTGAGACCCAACAACAAATGGGAGAGTTGAACCATAAGATTGGTGACTTAGCAGCCATCATGCATGAGTTCATGGCCAACCAAGGGGTTGGAACGTCCAGAGGGTCTAGCCAACGCAGACCCGAGAACCATGAACATCAATCGGGTCATTCCAATGGGGGAAGCTATGAGCTCCAGATAGAGGTGCAGGTCAGTCGTCCGACCAGCATCCTTGAGTGCTTCCAGCAGGCTTGCTTAGCAGAGGCGAAGTTGCAGAAACAAAGGTACAAAAACCTTTGAATCGGATTCGGATCATGACATAACCATGATTGTCCTTGTCCCAATATCGAATCAGGTGAATCCAATGCAAAAACCGACACTAGTGGGTGCATGCCCACTTCAAAGCATCCCTTTAATTTTGCACATGTAAAAATGAATGTAAAGAAAATTGTCTCCCAATGCCATGGGTAAAAGGCAAAAAAAAAGGGGTTGTGCTACCATTGTGATGGGGTTTGGCACACCGGCCATGTATGTAAAACCATGCATCTGTATCTTGTAAATAGTGGTAGTGAGAACAGTGACAGTGAGGAAGAGAGTAAGAGGAACTTGAGGACGAGGAACCACCCGGAAATAAGATGGACATCACAGGAGTGGATATGCCCAAACAATGAGAGTACAGGATACTCTCAAGGGCACACCAATATTCTTTCTCATATACACGGGAAGCACACACAACTTCCTATGAACTCAATTCGCCAAAAAGATTGAATGATCAACCACTTACCACAGCCCGTTCGGTGTATTAGCAAGAAACAGGACAAAATTACAATGCCAAGCAAAAAGCCCCAATCTAAAAATCAAAGTCCAAGGCACCACCCTCAACTTGGATGCCTTTGTGCTTTCCAGTCAAGGGAGTTGAATGCCCCCCCCCCCCCCGTAGCCTTCTTTCTCGGCAGGGGGCTTCACCCCCTGTCGCTTTCTTTTTCGGTAGGGGGCGCCGCCCTTGTCGCTCACCTTGTCGTCAGGCAGGGGGCTCTGCACCCCCTGTCCTTCTTGCTTTGCAGGCAGGGGGCTCCACCCTCCCCCCCTATCATTTGCCTTGTCGACAGGGGGGCTCTGCTCCCCCTGTCCTTTTTGCTCTGACGATAGGAGGCTCCGCTCCCCCTGTCTCTCTTGTTTTGCCGACAGGGGGGCATTCATTTTTATTGAATGAATTCTCATATTTTATTTCTTAGATACTTACATAGATCGAGTTGTTGCATTAATGTTACGTTTACATGTTAATCTCATAGTTTTTTAAAGTTTAAAAAAAAACTTGAGGCTTACGCTTTGCGCCTCGAGGCTTACGCCTTGCCTCAGATTTTTGTGGAGCACCTCGCTATGCCTCACCGCTTTTCACAACACTGATATATATATATATATATATATATATATATATATATATATATATATATATATATATATATTTATTTATTTATTTATATTTATATATATAGAGAGAGAGAGAGAGAGTTTGGGTCTAGATCAAGTGTGGATCTATATTAAGATCCACACTTGATCGAGACCCACCTTTTTTTAATAAAAAGGTGGGGTATGAAATCCCTTCTTTCTCTCTCATTTTGAGTTTAGATCAAGTGTGGACTGGGTCCACACTTGATCCAAACCCACCTTTTTTAATAAAAAGGTGTGGGGCACAAACTCTCTCTCTCTCTCTCTCTCTCTCTCTCTCTCTCTCTCTCTCTCTCTCTCTCTCTCTCTCTCTCTCTCTCAGGTGGGTTTCGACCGAAAGGGCATCCCCTCTCTTTGGCAGATTGATGAACGGGAAGAAGAAGCGGAGGAGGAGGTAGCTGATCACCAGTACGCTCTCTCTAGTGAGTCCCTGTGACATAGCCTAGAAGACTGTAACGCATGTCATGTCGACAAGGGATTAACTTGAATATTAAGGTATATGTCATAAATATAGATAAGCAACTTGATCGCAAACTGCAAACCATACCATGGGGCACATGTGATTTCCCAGCCTCCTTGAATAAAAATGCTGCCTGACATGTCAAGAATAACAAAGTTCAGAAGGTTCAGAAAGCAGAAGAAAGATGTTCATAATGAAAACATTTGTTGTTTAAAGATGGCACTAACTCTTATTGCTTGAGCATGGGCCCTTATTTTTCTTCTTGTTTGCTCCTTTTCTTCTTCTTTTTTCAAATCTAGCGTGTAACGGAACCGACGGGATGCATTCAGCACAAGTGCAGCTTGCTGTTGAAAATAAAATCAAAGAACAATGAAGTTCCTCAAACAAGCATGTAAATATGAGAACTTCAATTGTCGACCAACAAGTAACAACTGGAAAGCCAGCAGTGAAGACCTATTATGCCAACGATCAAGTGGAAATCCACGAATGGAGTTTTCGTGGACAATCCAACCTACAAACAGCAACATTGAACATGTGTTCTTCAGTAATCACTAAAAGTCTAAAACAAACTTATCCAAAGGATCGATATAATTTTCATTTTCCACACATTTGTGACAGCCAGGGATGCAAATGGATCGGATCCGGAACAGCTAAATACATGAGGGAGTTGGATCCAATCAGATTCGGAACAGCCAAAAATTGCAAAACCTCCATCCTGGATCCGAGCCATTTGCATCCCTAGTCACAGCTTAGATATTTTTGAAGCATCAGCCAATGATGATATGCTTAAGAAGGTGTAACATCCATAGCTAAGAAGCAGAATAGAATTGATAAAAAGAAATAATTCACTTATAGGTCAGAACTAACGTGTACACTATAGACAATTGGTGGAGACGCTATTTTGAACAAGGCATTGCAATAAGAGAATGCAATGCTAATGATCGACACTATAATGACATTTCATGGATCATGAAGTTCTGGCGTTCAGGAAAAAAAAACAAGGAATTGAAATATGACAGCTACAGATATGATACACCAACACCATTTAGAACTACAGGCACACACCTGTACCTTAGACACAACCAATAGTGAGCTCTTTCCACTGGCATGTCAAGTCCTTTCAGTCTGGGTGTGACCTTATACCTAATAGCCTAGGATAACAAATCACTTGTTCCATAAACGGACCAACCAATTCAACTATGTCCTGTCTCATAAACAGGCAAACAAACGCCATCCTGGCCTAGCCATTTGGCTTACATTTCAGGCACAAGGCAAGCTTGGACCAGATCCACACATTTGGGGCTGAAGCAATCTGGCATATTACACCTTATGTAGAATTCCAAAAAACATTAAACTACCTCTTAAATCTGCTGTTTCTGACAAGGACAATTGGGATTTATGCAAATGGCTAAACATATATGAATCATGAAATCTGGAAACAGATTCTATGTAGCATAGCCAAATTCAAAAAGCAAACTCTCCATATGATCATGACACCAGAACATATCAGCAGGTCAATTTGCCTCAGCATTACCATTGAAGAAAAGATACATGGTAACCCATGACTATTCATTCATATCATCTTTATGATCAGTTTCTTATAGTATCACAGTACCCTGAGCTCGATGGCAATAGTTAAGCTATGCCCATCATATTCACTCTTTGATGGAGATAAACACTGTTTGAAATCTTGAAGCAGCTACTGTGAATGCATCCCTTACATTCAGAAAGGAGTCAGGAAATTGCTTCAGAAGGAGTCGTGTCATTTTTAATACTAGAACTAGCCTTTTGGTATTTAAGTTCCTGATTCTACATGCAATGATTCCAGCACTAGATCAACTAATTAGTCAACTAATTAGTGTACTATCCAAGTACAGAACCTCAAACTACAGCATGTACTTGAACAATTACAAGGAGTCAAGTCATGTAAACTACAAAGCTCCAACCCCAAGAAAAGCACTTACTGAAGCAAAATAGGAGAACCAACTATTAAAAAACTAAGGAACAGTTTGTGAAAGATCATAGGTTAACTGTGTCAGGGTCATGGTTGTCCATTTTTCTCTTTCTATGTACATTGTTGCATATATGATCTTAGTTAGGGGTATGTTAATCACTACTTTTCATTTGTTGTTCTAAGCAGCCTAATAAAGAGGCCAACTCGTTAAACTCTATTTTTAATGCTCAGTAACACATTAGATATCCGCTCTCTATTGAAGTTCTCTGCTTCTTTCGATAACCATATGTTATTCTACAGTATCAGAGACAACTAGAGGTGAGAATTCGCAACATTAAGGAGAGCATTGGAACATCTTGAGATTGTCTATAAGAGACGCAGTAGACAAAGGTGGCATCTCCCTAGGGTGAAATCACTGGTCAGTTTGAACTTTGGAAGTTCTTTTTGAAGTATATCACCTTTGGGTTGAATGAATATAAGAAAATAGGAATTTACAAAGAGACCCCATGTCTGGACTTATGGAGAATTAGTTTCAAATTTTTCTTTGGTTTCAAATTTTTCTTTGAATTTTTGGAAATCGTAAACTGCAATCTCAATCTTATTTTGAGAGTTTTGAGACCCTAAATTGTTCCTATTAGGGTTGTTTTTGGTAAATAAAGGTGGTACAAGGGTCAGTTTGACAAGATGTAGTGAAGATTTTGAGTTTTGAGGGGTTTTGTAGAGGGATACATGGGGCAGCAGCCTTTATTTTGCTGATTTTTTCCCAAAATCTTGTGCTGAGGAGCTTTGGCTGATTATTTAGAGATTGTTTGGGTAAGCTGAATATTGGATTATATGTGTCGTATGTTACATGAGTTGTTTTTTTATAGATGGATAAGAATGATCCTATACAAATGGTTCCCATGAAACTTCATAGAATTAACTGTACATTTTGGGTTCTTTTAATAAAAGGAAAGATGCTTGGAGGCTATCCTTACAGAACAAAATGATTGGCGAAGCTTAATTTGGGATGCTATTGTCATGATGGATAGTCAGTTCGACAATGTGAGGAGTGCCTTGCTTCATAGAGCACAATTTTGTTGCTTAAAATCTTAGCAAAGTTGATTGCTGAAGAGACTAAAGTTGCTCAGAGCTAAACCCAAAAAAGATACAGTAATTGCATGATCAAGAATTACTTTGGACAGGATGATTGAGGCAACATCGAGGGGGGTTTTCGCATGGAAACATGAGCTCAATAAAGTACGATTATTGGAAGGAGATGGGGAATATAAAGAATAAGAGTTTTCTGCAAAATGGTCCTTGCCTTATGGGTGATTTGCAAAAATGACCTTGCCTTATGAGTTTTAGCAAATCATTCCTTACCAAGGGTGCTAGGTTAACCATGGTCAAATGTTGTTCATGGTTAAGTGGTCGTACGAAATGGCCATTACACCCCCAATGAAAAGAAACTGTCGTTTTCTGAGTTTTTTGCAAAATTGTCTCTACCTTTTTAGCTCTTCTTAAAAAGGTCTTTAAGGAGTGCAGAACCATCATTTTGCGACTCTTTTTGCAAAAAAGTCTGCCTTATTCCTGTTTTCCAAAAAGGTCCTTTTTTAAAAGTAGAAACATCATTTTCTACTCAATGCATTTTGTCAAGGGGATCAAACAGATGTTTACGACTTTATTCCAAGAGTTAACAAAAAGGTAGGATCAATTTGCAAACGCATAAGGCAGGTACATTATTGCAAATTACCCAAAGGCAAAGATGTTTTTGGAAAAAAAAACAAAAAATAATTGTTCCAATTGTGAGAACTCGTGCACCAATGTTCAGCCAATGCAGAAGAGAAATAAGATTGAGAGAAAGAGAGGCAGCAATGAGTGGTACGATTCCCAATGTGGGATAGTGCCCTATATTTAATAATATATATGATTTGTGTTGCATCAGTCCAGACCCAATAACATACATTAGGTCCAGACCCGTCAACCAATATGCATAGTGAACAGTATATACACTCTCAATACCCTCCCTCAAGTTGTGCATGGTCTTGCACCATGGACAACTTGTTCTTCAAAAACCAAAAATGTGTACTGGTAAGGCTCTTAGTGAACAAATCTGACAGTTGATCAGCCGTGGGAACATAGGCTGGTTCAACTTCTCTATATTCAATCTTTTGCCGAATGAAGTGTCGATCAATCTCTATATGCTTTGTGTGACTGCGGTGAATGGGATTGAAGACAATCTGTATGGCACTCTGATTGTCGCATAGGAGAGTGGTGGGCAAAATAGATTCTCCGACCTCAGTCAAAAGATGTCTCAGCCACGTAGCATTTGTTGTAAGAGCTGCCATAGATCGATAATCAACTTCAGCACCAGATCGTGCAACGGCACGTTGTTTCTTGCTAATCCACGCTATCAAGTTCCCATCAAGGAAGGAAGAATGTCCAGAAATCGACCGCCTGTCATCTGGATCTCCAACCCAATCTTCATCTGTATATACATCCAGTTGATGTCGTTCTCATTTAGACTTGGATTGATGATAAACTAGACCATCTCCAAGAGTTCCTTTTAGGTATCGAAGGATTCTCTTAACAGTATTCATATGCATTGTTCGTAGGTCATGCATGAATTGTGAGACTTGATTCACTGCATACACAAGGTCTAGTAAAAGTAAGATATTGAAGCATACCCACAAAATTGCGATATTGCCTAGGATCTTCATATGCTTCCCCATCCTGAGAGCTTAGCTTATGATTTAGCACACTAGGAGTAGGTAGTGGTTTACAATCTTTCATGTTTGCCTTGTCCAATAGATCCAAAGTATATTTGTGTTGGGTTAGTGAAATAAATCCATCCTGTCGATCCACCTCCAACCCCCAAGAAATAACACAAGACCCCCAAATCTTTCATCTTAAACTGTCGACTTAGTAAGACCTTGGTAGCTTCTATGTGTGCATCAGAATTTCCAGTAATAATAATATCGTCCACATATATAAGAATCAAGATGTGTATTTGACGTTCTCGAAAAATAAATAGAGATTGATCGAGGTGAGATCGAATAAATCCATGTCATTGAACTTCAAGGAAGAAACTATCAAACCATGAACGAGAGGCTTGCTTTAACCTATAGATGGCTCTTCGTAGTTTGCAAACATGTGTGTTGGGACTGTGTTCTGCATAACCAGGGGGTTGCTCCATATACACCTCTTCTTTCAAACTTTCATGCAAAAATGCATTTTTGACATCAAGTTGGCCGAGAGTCCATCCATTTTGCAATGACAAAGACAAGATTAATCTAATAGTTCCCATCTTGACCATAGGACTAAATGTCTCGTCATAATCTTGTCTGTATTCTTGAGTGAAACCTTTCTCTACTAGCCTCGCCATGTAGCGTTCAATGGATCCATCAGGTTTATACTTTATTTTATAGACCTATTTAGACCCTACAACATATTTTTGTTTGATGGTTTAGGAACAATCTCCCAAGTCCCACATTCATGTAAAGCTTTCATTTCCTCGTTCATAGCCTCAACCCATTTTAGTGACATAGATACTTGTGAGAAACTGATAGGTTCATCCTCAATCTGGGAGATGAACAGTTGTAAGTCTATAGAAAAGTTGTTATAACTAACCCATCTTTCAATAGGATGACGAATCCTCTCAGGCCTCTTGGGCTGCACAATAGGTCGTTGAGCATTGTCTTTATTTCTCTGCACATAGACAGCCCCTTGAAACTTTGTAACATCGAAAACGGCGGGCATAGTAGTATCATACGAATTTGGAGACTCTTCCCTTTGTGGGTGTACATCTATGTTATTCCGTTCAGCAGATAGTGTATGACACGAAGCAACGTCGTGTGTCACCATTTAATCAAGTACCTTAGCAGCGAGCCATGGTTGATAACCTGCATCGTCCTTGTTGTGTCCCTTCACACTTTCTGAGTCTTCAGTATGAGTCTCATCAAATACAACATTCCGAGAAACTCTGATGCGACTAGTAGTGGGGTCATAGCAGCGATAACCTCTGTATTGATCAGCATATCCAACAATCTTACACCTACATGCCTTGTTCTGAAACTTGTCACGTTGAAAACAGTTAATATGAACATAGCATATGCAGCCAAACACTCGCAATTCATTATAGTCAGGGTGAACCCCGAAAAGTGTAAAATAAGAAGATTGAATCTATACTAATTTCATCAGTAGTCGATTTATGACATACACAGCGGTATGAAAAGCTTCTGTCCACAAGCTTAAAGGAATATGAGTGCCACGTAACATGCTCAATGCACTTTCTACAATATGTCGTGTTTTCTTTCTGCCACACCATTTTGTTGCAATGTGTGTAGGCAAGATATTCGATGACTTATTCTATTATCTTGGAGAAATTCAGTAAATTCCTTTGATAAATAGTCTCTCCCACCGTCACATTGAAAATGTTGAATCTTAGACGAGAATTGATTACAATCTAAAGCATAGAATCAGCAAAGAAACTTGAACACCTCATATTTATATTTCATAAAATAAGTCCAAGTATATCTGGAATAACTATCGATAAATGTAATATAATAACGGTTGCCCGATAAAGAAGATTGTGGGGCAGGTCCCCAAACATCATAAGAGACAATTTCAAAAGGCACAGAAGCTCTTTGATTTATTGAGTGAAATGGAAAAACATGACTCTTACATAATTGACAACTGGAACAAAGAGAGATATAAGACTCAACATTCAAACTAGATTATGGAACAAGTCCGTTGGACACAAGTTTCTCAATAAAAAAACTATTACAGTGACCCAAACGACGATGTCAGATCTCTGACTTATTACACTGAGATAAACTAAAACAATCTTTGAATGACACTGGCCGAACTGGATGTTGATTTGTTGAAGCATCACGAACACAAAGAGACTCCTTAAGGACATACATATTTCCTTGTCGTTCTCCTTCAACGAGCGTCTTCTTAGTGAGAAGATCCTTGACACATACAGAAAGAGTAAATTCGACAGAAGAATTAGTATCGTCGACAAGTTTAGAAACAGAAATAACATTTTTGACAATACTAGGAGAATGATAAGCATCAGATAAACATAGTGCGGAATTGGGTAGTGGAAGAGAAATATTTCCAACATGCAAGATAGGATGGAGAGCGCCATCTCCAGTTTTAATACTGGATCTACCACGATAAAGAATGGGTTTCGAAATCTTACCAACATCACCTACCACATGTGCAGCAGCACCGAAGTCAATGTACCAAGTCCCCTACTCAATCTGTTTGAAGCTCAACCCTGAAAGAGCAGAAATCAGTAGATTCTTCACCTTCTCCTTTTCATCACCTTTAGAGCCTCCCCCTGCATGTCCTCGAGTAGAAGATCCAACACCATTAAATCTGCCTTTGTTTTGAGGATTATGCCAGCAATTTGCTTTAATGTGCCCCTTTTTATTACACTGAGAACACATTGGTATATTTCTAGAGTATTGGTTGCTTGGGAACGAGTTAGGTGACATGTTGGGCATGGGAAGTAATCCATGACCGCCTTGATTGCCTCTTCCCTGTCCTCGTCCGCCTCAAAAAAACCCACATCCTCGACCTTACACCATTCATGTGGCAAGAACATCATGATTGCTTGAATTCAGGGTCAACTCCTCACCTCTAATAGTGACTTCATACTGTAGTAGTTTCACGCGTAAATCTTCAAAACTGGGCAACGAAAGAAAACATAGAAGAGAGGTGACCAGCATGTGGTAGTCAGATGCAAGACCATTCATTGCTAGTTGAACTTTTTCTTTGTCAGGAATTTCGCAACCCATCATGGCTAGTTGATCTGTGATACTCTTGACTTTTTTCATGTATTCTGTAACTGATAGATTTTCTTTCTGCAAGAGCTGAAATTCTCTCTTTAAATGCAGAATCCTAGGCTCTGAAATCTGTGAATAGGTCTGCGCCAATATCTGCTACAACTCTTCAGGCGAACATTCGTTTGGAATAGCCACTAATACCTCTTGGCAGAGGTTAGAGGTAATGTAGGTCACAACCGCCTGATGTTTTCTCCTCCATGTTACAAACTCTAGATTACGAACCAATCTGTTGGAAACCTCCCCTTTATCATCTCGCTCTTCCTGCAGGACAAACTCTGGTGGTGCATGAAGTGTTCCATTGAGGTGTCCCAAGAGGTCCAAGCTTCTAATAAAAGGCAAAATTTGCCTTTTCTAGGTCAAGTAATTCGAGTTGTTCAATTTCTTATATATGAGTTGGCCAAGAAAATTGGACGGAAGGGAAGGGAAATCCATGAGGAAAGATAATCAGGAGTGAATAAAGAAAGACAGTCCAAAGGAACACTCTGTTCAGCAATTTAATGACCCCGCAATACAAATTTGCCCTTTTTTATTTGAGTGCAGACAATCTTGCTGCAAGCAGTCAGGGATAATCAGCAGCGCTCTCTGGTGTTCTTGAGAAACAGAACATATTGACAATCTAGAATTTCGTTGGGTCGAAACCTTGGTTTGAGAACGTGAAAGTGAGAAAGAGGGTTCACGTTGGGATGATGGATTAGATCATATCTAAACAGATCAACTTAGAAGCTGTTTTGGATCTGATTCGGCAATATAGACAAATGAAAGAACGATTAATGGAAGAGATACGAAGAAATCGGACAGATCTTAGTTGATCTGACTTGGAATGGTAAGATCTGAACTAAAAGGATCAGATGTGATATTAGAAAACAAAATAATAAACACGATTTAAAAGAATGTAAATCTGATCTAATACGATCAGATTCGGTTTGACGTTGTCAAAGAAAAAAGAAACAATTTGACGCAACCAGATCTGATTTGGTATGATAAGATCTGATTTGGAACGATCAAATCCGATGGAGAATAAAAGAACGATCAAGATTTAAAATAAGACAAATCTGATATGATCAAATTTAATTTGGCGCTGTAGAAATGGAAAAATTGAAAAATAGATTTGACGTGACCAGATTCGACTTTTAAGAAAAGAGATTTTAGGAGAAGAAGAAAGTGTAAATAAGCCTTACAAACAATCAAGTTTTCAAATTACTTGATACTTTAATCACTCAAAACATATGCTAGCACAAACTAGCATTCAAATGCTTCACACCATAAACGTAGAAAAATGCTTCAAATGCACTGTATTGATGGATATCAGGAGATAAACCCCTTCTACAATTTCTCTGTTACAATGGGTTTAATCACCCTTATTTAAAGAGAGTAGCTACAAGAAAGAGACGTTGGGCTGTTCCCAACAGCTCTAATAAGAGCTGTTGGGAATCAGCCCCAAAAACTCTTTTATGTCCAGAGTCACTGTTGTACACAGTCAGCTACTGATTGTGTATAGAAAAAGTACAAAAACAAAAAATAAATAAAGTAAAAATTATAGAAGATAAAAAATAAAAATAAAAATAAAAATTACAAGAATATACATATATACTTTAAAAATGTATTTATATATATATATACATACTCTTGTATTACGAAGAGTATGTATATGTATGTATATATATATGAATATATATATATGTGTATATTCAAGTATATACATATATGTATTATTTTCTAAGAGTCTCCCTCAAACTTATGGTGAAATCACTGAAAGTTTGTCAAGTAAAAAGTTGAATTTTGGTGAGCACAGTGCCTTGGTGAAGAAATCAACAAGTTGATAGTTTGATGTCACATAGGGAAGATCAATAGTCTTCTTTAAATATTCTTCACGAACAAAATGGTAATCCATCTCTATATGCTTAGTTCCTTCATGAAATGTATGATTTCGAGTAATGTATATGGAGCTCTTGTTGTCACAGCATAATCTTGTAGGATTCTGAAGATGAATTCTCATATCTGAAATTAGTTGTTTGAGCCATACAATCTTCATGGTGGTAGTCGTCATTGCTCTATATTCAGCGTTTGTAGATGATAGTAACACCTTTTGTTGTTTCTTGCACCTCCATGAAATCAAAGATTCACCTAGAAACACACAAAAACCAGTTGTTGAGCGCCTATTATTTGGATCCCCTCCCCAATCAGCATCAGAGTATGCAATAAGATCTAAGAAAGAAGAAGAGGATAGAAAAACTCCCTTATTTATTGTGCCTCTAATGTATTTGATAATTCTCATGACTGCACTCATATGAGCTGATGTTGGAGCGTGTTGAAATTGACTGGCTATATGTACAACATGAGCTATGTTTGGTCATGTAATACTTAAATAAATAAGAGATCCCACGAGTTGTCTGAAGAGAGTTGGATTGTCCAAAGGAACTCCATCATCGGCTCGTATCTTCATTCCAATAGTCTCTGGGGTGTCAACAACTTTATCATCTGACATACCTAACTTGTCAATAATATCTGAAGCAAACTTGGTTTGTGACAATATGCACCCTCTGTTAGAGTAAGATACTTCTATACCAAGAAAGTATGTTAGGAACCCAAGATCTGTCATTTCAAAAGAATTTTTCAAAATTTTTTTGAATTTCTTGATTCCTTCTTTGTGACTACTTGTAATCAACATATAAAAGTAAAATTATAATACCTGCGAAAGAATTCTTGATAAATAAAGTTGTGTCAGTATAGCATGGTTTAAAACCATATTTTGTAATAACATTGTTAAAAGTATCAAACCAAGCTTTAGGTGCTTGTTTGAGGCCATACAATGCTTTTTTAATTTAAGCACTTTACCTGAAAGAATTATCAATCCAGCTGGAACATCCATGTATACTTTCTCATTAAGATTTTCATTCAAAAAAACATTTTTAACATCCATTTGAAATGTATTCCAATTTTTAATAGCTGAAATAGCTACAAGCATTCGAACAGTGGTCATCCTGGCAATAGGAGCAAAGTTTCTTCGTAATCCACTCTGTATTCTTGAGACTATCCTTTGGCAACTAGCCTAGCTTTATGCCTTTCCAATGATCCATCACTTTTGGTTTTTACTTTAAAAACCCATCTGCATCCTATGGTCTTCTTTCCAATGGATAAATTTAGAACTTCCAAGTGTTAGCTTCTTTAAAAGCCTCTAATTCTATATGCATAGCTTTTATCCATTCAGGTAAATTTTTTGCTTCATTGTAACATGAGGGTTCAAAATATGAATGAATAGCTATAAGACATGCTCTATGTTTAGGAGAGAATGAGTCATAAGACACAAATTTATTTGGAATTCTTGAGCTCGTTCAGATCTACGAATGGTGGTTTGTTCTAAAGGAGTTTCTAATACTTCATGGTTACTTTGATTTACACTTTCATTGGTTGCATTTTGATTTCTTCTAGTGTATACTATTGGTTCAACCCTATGTCACACGGACTCGGCTCCAAGGTCGCCGCACCCGCGTCGACACGCACCGACACGGGTGCGGCTCGGACTCGGTCAACCCGACCCTGGGTGTGGTCAACGCACCCAGGGTCATTTTGGTCCATTTTTTGGAAAAAAAAAAATTTGAATTTTTTTTTTTTTATTTTTCTGGGCTACAGCTGTAAGGAAAAAAACCCATCACAACTAAAAAACCTGTACACTTTCAAGTTTTAAGTACAGAATGGGCACAACTCAAGTTTTGTGGTTTTTTCCTGTATGAAGAAAGTGAATTATTACAGTGGTATGAAGAAAGTGCCCAAAAGTGAATTATTCCTATATGAAGAAAGTGTACAGAATGCCTTCACAACTCATCACCTGTCCCCTAATGGGCACAACTTTGACCGAGTCTTATATATATATATATATATATATATATATATATATATATATATATATATATATATATATATATATATATATATATATATATTTTAATATATATATATAGCCGAGTCCCCGTGTCCAAAATTTTTGAAATTGCGCCGCACCCGTGTCGCACCCGCACCCGCACCCATGTGACATAGGTTCAACCGTTGTTCTATCTTCAATAGGAGATTCTATATAATTATTTTCATCATTAGACAATAGTTTAAACAAGAAAAAATAATCAGAATTTATGTCTTGTGACATGTTTCTTTCGAATCCACTTTCATTTTCAACAAAATTAGCATTTCTTGAAGCAAGAAGTTTATCATTTTTTATATCGTAGCAATTAAATCCTTTTTGTGTTTCAGATTATCCAATGAACGCACTGGAGATAGCCTTAGAAGATAGTTTATCTCCTTTATCATTTAAAACATAGCATTTACAACCAAAGATTCTCAATCTGTGATAGTCAGGTTGATATTTGAATAATTTTTCAAAGGGAATTTCATTAGACAATGTTTTTGAAGGCATCCTATTTATAAGATATACTGACGTTAATGTAGCTTCAGCCCAAAGACTTTTTGGAACATTTTTAGCAATAAGAAGAGTCCTTATAGTTTCCATAACATGTCTATGTTTTCTTTCTGAAATTTTGTTTTGTTGTGGAGTTGTAGGACACGATCTTTGATGTAAGATTCCTTCATTTTTTAAAAAAATTTAAATTCATTTGGCAAGTATTCGCTTCCAGAGTCGATTCTGAGGATTTTGAGTTTACTTTCAAATTGATTTTTAATCATGTTATGAAATGTTTTGAAGATTGCGAATACATCGGATTTAAACTTAATAAAGTAAATTCAACAATATCTCGTGAAATCATCGATAAACACAAGGTAGTAGGAGAATCCTCCTTTAGAGGCAACAGAAGCAAGACCCCACACATCCAAATGAATTAATTCAAAAGGCACTGAAGAATAAAAAGTTCTTTGACCATAAGGTAAGGTTGTCATTTTACCAAGTAAACATTCTTTACATTCAAAATGATCTTTACAAAGATTCTTGGTAACAGGTACAAAATTTAATTTTCGTATATTTAGATGCCCAAGTCTATGATGCCAAGTCCGTGTATCTTTTGTTTGGGCAGTGTTACAAAAAGATTCCTTTGGAATACAAAGAAAATCCATATAATAGAGATCTCCTTGCCTAGAACCTTCCCCAATCAATTTCCCGAACTGACGAACTAGCACCCAACATTTATTTGATGAGAAAATGACATCATATCCATGATTCGAGATTTGAGAAAATGAAAGTAAGTTAAGATGAAGTTTTGGTATAAGTCTTATTTTTGGAATGTAAAATTTGTTATGTTTTGTCAAATCATTTTTAAAAATTCCAACACCCTCTATTTCCAAGGCAGTGTCATCGACAGTGGAAACAAAGGATGCATTCGAATTAGGTTGGCATTCGGATAATATAGACTTATGTGGGGTCATATAAAAAGAAGCTCCTGAATCAAGAAGCCAAGAGCACATAACAGGAGTAGAAGACGATGCAATGGCCGCTCCTGAAGTAGATCCTTTGAGTAATGGTTGCAATGCATCCGTCAGTTGAGATAATGATTTGGTGAGGTCTTTGAGATTCAGAGTATCCTCATCTTGTTTTGATGGTGCAGCGGCAACACGTTTTTTTGAGGCCTATTTGTATCTAGGGCATTGAGGTCTAATATGACCAGGTTCATTACAGTTATGGCAAATGATCTTTGATTCTCCTCTATTCTTACTAAAATGAAGAGGTTTGTATGGCTTGATGTAATGTCTTGGTTTAGATGCAGTAAGTGCGCAATCTTCTGTGCCATTGCTAGAAGTAGCAAGCACACTAACATTTTTACTCATATTTAGCCTAGTTTCTCCTCCACTAAGCTTAGTGAGAATCTCATGAATAGGAGGAGGTGATAAAGATGATAGTAAGGAGGCCCTTGTTTGTTCAAACTCGGGTCTCAAACCATAAAGAAAAGTGAAGAGTCTATCTTCCTCAACTTGAACTCTTCGCATTTCTATACACTTGTCTTCCCATTTGGGTTCAAATTGGGCAAGTTGAGTCCATATGGAAGATAACTCCATAAGGTAGTCTCTTACATTTTTATCTCCTTGTTTTATATTTCTAACCTTTTCTTGAAGATAATACTTGTGAGCCATATCTTTTTCGGTAAACATACCTATAAGATATTCGCATGCTTCATATGCTTTTTTGTAGCATAATAGGTTTGAGGCAATTTTTGTCTCAACTCTACTTAGCATCCATGAAAGAATTTTTGCATTTTTCATTTTCCATTCATCCAATTTCTTGTAGTAATTTTGTATTGCTTTCATCAAGATTAGTCTCAATCCCATTTTCACCTAATGTAATTTTGGGAGTAGGTTCAAGAATAGTACCTCTTAGGAATCTCCACAAGCCTTGACCCTTGATGAATGTCTCCAAGTGTCCAGCCCAAATGTTGTAGTTGTTTCCTTCAAGTTTGTATGGCAGAATAAAGTTGGAGTTGCTTGTATTGTGTGGGAAAAATTCACCCATGGTGAATTAGAAAAAAAAAATATCACCACCACGAAGAAGTATAAGCACGCTTGTTGAGATAGCCCACCAATGCACGATTGATCATACACCAAGCTCTGATACCATGTAAATAAGCCTTACAAACAATCAAGTTTTCAAATTACTTGATACTTCAATCACTCAAAACATATGCTAGCACAAACTAGCATTTAAATGCTTCACACCACAAAAGTAGAAAAGTGCTTCAAATGCACTCTATTGATGGATATGAGGGGATAAACCCCTTCTACAATTTCTATGTTACAATGGGTTTAATCACCCCTATTTATAGAGTAGCTACAAGAAAGAGACATTGGGGAGTTGTTGGGAATCAGCCCCAACGTCTCTTTTACGTCGAGAGTCATAGTACAACAGTCAGCTACTGACTGTGTAAAGAAAAAGTACAAAAACAAAAAATAAATAAAATGAAAATTACAGGAGACAAAAAATAAAAAAAAATAAATAAAAAATACAAGAATATACGTATATACTTTAAATATGTATTTATATACATATACTTATACATATACATACTCTTGTATTACGAAGAGTATGTATATATATATATATATATATATATATATATATATATATATATATATATATATTCAAGTATATACATATATGTATTATTTTCTAAGAAAAAGTTGACTGAACAATATTAAGAGAAGAAGGGTTTGACCCAATATGATCAAATCGATTTTCAAAAATCTGATTTGACGAAAATCAGATTAGGATCGAAGAAAGAAAGAAGGATAAGTAGAAGAACACGACAAAGAAGAATAACCCGACATGATGATTACGCCTCAACCCGCTCCGATACCATGTGAGAACTCGTGCACCAATGTTCAGCCATTGCAGAAGAGAAATAAGATTAAGAGAAAGAGAGGCGGCAATGAGTGGTATGATTCCCAATGTAGGATTGTGCCCTATATTCAATAATATATATGGTACATATTGGATTTCTGTGTTGCATCAGTCCAGACCCAATAACATACATTAGGTCAAGATCCAGACCTGTCAACCAAAATGCATAGTGAACAGTATATACATTCTCAATACCAATCTCAACAAAAAAAGATCCAGACCTTAGCAGCTATAGCACCTTTGGGGGTACCTTAGTCACTGAGAGACAGGAACCTTCAAACCTGAGAGCACTTGCATAAAGTAGGACTTCAGCAGCTACGGCATTTGCTGCAAGTACCTTGGCCATTAAGAAACCAGCTTATTCAGATATGAGAGCATTGGAACTATGTTCAGCTTAAATCTATGACACTCCTACACTACTCCAGTTCTGAAGTAGATAGTAGATACAGTTTATTAAATAGTGTCTCCTCAGCTTTTTGTCCTCTTCTTCCATGTATACCTAATCATTGTTCTAGTTGGCTAATAAACTCAAGTTGCTCATGTCATATGATTACAAATGACTTTTATACTAGTCAACTACAAACTTTGACAAGGCTATTTTCGTATAATAAATTGTGATACCATGGCAGTGGCAAAGAATGGGTGAATTACCGTTCAGTCTAGTCTTAGCACCAAAATTGATCTATCTGAAGTGTATCATGTCTCTTCCTTTGCCATGAACTTAATTTCAATTGGACAAATCACTTGTTATAACTTTGATGTTTTTTTTTATGATTGTTGTGTGTAAGATCGGCAATCCAAGAGGACTAGGTATAGAAGAGGTAATTGTTACTACCTTGACAAGTTGAACTTGGGACCTAACGTTTTATCTTCCCTTCATAGTGGTGCTACAGTATTTTGAAGTTTGAACCCTTCAATTCTGTGGTATAGGAGACTTGGATATGTTTCTAGTCCGTGGCTTCAACAGATTTTGTCGTCTGATGTTGTCAGTGAGTCTAAGATTGCTTTGTCTAATTATGTCAAAGAATGTGAAGGGTGTTAGCTAGTGAAATCCTCGTGCACTACTTTTTGGAACTAGTAGAGCAAAATCTTTATATGTTTTTTTTTATCTTTCACAATCAAATGTCTGGAAATACTCAGCAATTCAGCCAAAGGGGATAGGTTTTAATTGATGAATATACAAGAAACAAGATATACCTAAATGTACTTTATGAAAAGAAGTGAATTCTATGACATCTCGAAACACTTGTGTGCCATGATTGAAACCCAATTTACAACTTAATTGATCCTTAGCTGGGACTTAAGGGGAGCATATCTAAGTACTCAAGCGCAACAATTTCTCGTGGAAAGGGAATTGTGCACTAAAAGTCTTGTCACTATACTGCATAACAAAATGGAGTAGTGGAATGCAAGAATAGGCACATATTAAAAATCACTACAGCCCTTCTTTTCTCTGGATATGTTGCTAAGGTTTTCTGTGCTAAAACAGCTAGGGTAACAGTCTATCTAATAAACCTTCTAACGTTCTAAATGGTGATACTGAAAATATTTTCTGGATCAGATGTCTGGAAGCCATCACAATGTTGTTTCAGCAGGAAATAGAGAGGAGGAGAAAGGGAAGAAGAAAAACGGCAGCCTCACATGCAATAGGCGTGCCCTAATGGTATTATATGCAACATAATATACATTGGATTTAAAATACAAACAAATTACAAAATATGCCATTACAATATAAAACGTGATTACGTGATCAGAAGCACGGATTTGGATCCAATCCAGCTCCAGTTACGCCTAATCACATTTTATCACCCTCTCACAAGTTGTGCATGGTCTTGTACCATGGACAACTTGTTCTTTAAGTACCAAAATTGATGCTTTGTCAGGCCTTTAGTGAACAAGTCGGGAACTTGACTTTCTGTGCGAATGTGATGAAGCTCAATCTCCTTGTCTTCAACCTTCTATCTGATGAAGTGTTGATATATCTCAATATATTTTGTGCAACCATGCTGTATTGGATTATAAGCAATGTTAATAGCACTCTGATTATCATACAACAAAAATGATTTAGAAATTCCTTTTCCTAGATCAGCTAGAAGATTTTCTGACCCAAGTAGCTTCAGTTGTATCGACTACCATATACTTGTACTATGCTTCAGTACCGGATCTAGCAACAGCTCTTTGTTTCCTGCTACTCCATGACACCAAATTTCTTTCAATGAATATACAATATCCAGAAACATTAACAAATCTCCTCACATCTAGATCACCTGCCCAATCTGCATTTGTACAAGTGATGATTTTGTACCCCTTATTGTCGGACCAATTTCTTTGATAAAGAAGACCATCTGTAATGGTTCCTTTCAAAAATCTTAAAATTCTCTCCCCACCATCAACATAACTAATTCTTGGTTCATGCATAAATTGAGATACCTGATTAACATAATAGACAATGTCTGGCCTAGTGAAGGTAAGATACTGTAGGATCCCAACAATGCTCCGATATTTAGTCAAATCATTATACAAGTCTCCATCATTAGAGCTTAGCCTTTGATGCAAAACACTAGGCGTATTTAGGGGTTTACAATCTGTCATTCATGCCCTGCTCAAGAGATCAAGAGTGCATTTATGTTGTGTAAGAGTTAAAATATCATATCTTCTATCCACTTCAACTCCAAGAAAATATCTTAAATCACCAAGATCTTTCATCTTGAAATTTTGCATCAACAATTTCTTTACTGTCTATATATGACTGTCTGAATTGCATGTAAGGATTATGTCATCAACATATATAAGTAATAAGGTAGTAGCATCTTTATCCTTGAAAATGAACAGGAAATGGTCAAGAAAACATCTGTGAAAACCATAATTTTGAATTTTGAGAGAAAAACTCTCAAACCAAGAGCGAGAAGCTTGCTTTAATCTATAAAGGGCTCTTTCAGTTTGCACACATAAACCTTGGGATCTCCTTCAACATATCCAGAAGGTTGTTCTATGAAAACTTCTTGCTTTAGATCTCCATGTAAGAAGGCATTTTTTACATCTAACTGACTCATATGTCATCCATAATCAACTGCCAAGGATATAACAATCCGAATTGTTCTCATTTTAACCACGAGACTGAAAGTCTCATCATAATCTTGCCCATATTCTCGTGTAAAACCACGTGCCACAAGCCTTGCTTTATATAGCTCAATACATCCTTTAAGCTTATATTTATTATTATAAACCCACTTGCACCTGACAACGTTTTTCTCCTCGGATCTACGAACAATTTCCCAGGTTTGGCACTCATGTAGAGCCTTCATCTCTTCATTCATAGCCTCTATCCATTTATGGGATTTAATGGCTTGATAAAAGTTGACGGGTTCATCATGCTTCTCAACTTGTGACATAAACAACTGAAAATTCATGAAAAAATTATCATAGTTGACCCACCTTTAAATAGGATGACGTATCCTTTCCAATCTTCTTAATGGAAGTTAACTCATATTCTGCTCGGTATTGTTTGTGACAGGATCTCTTTCTCTTCGAACATAGACTTGACCAAAGAATCTCTGAATTTCTCTAAGCCTTTTATTTGCTGAAGTACGTGGAGGTTCGAGATTTTGGACAATTGAGCTCAATTCTTCACAAAATGGCTGACAATTCCACCCTTCTCTTGTAAACAATTATGCACTCATCCACGGATCATAAACTTCAACATTTTGAGGTGAGTCCTGCTCTTGAGACAATGATATGCTTTCAAAATTTTGTTCATCAAAAACAACATTTATGAAAATCTTGATACGTTTGGTTACAGAGTCGTAACATTTGTATCCTTTATAATCATTCGCATATCCAACAAACCTGCACTTCACTGGTTTATCGTGGAATTTATTTCTTAGAGACTTGTCAACATAAACATAACAAACGCAACCAAAAACACGCAAGTCATTATAATCAGGATGCTTTCCAAAAAGAGTAAAATAAGGAGACTTGTCCTCTAGAATTCTCATGGAGAGGCAGTTAATCACATGCACTGCAGTGTGAAAAGCTTTTGTCCAAAGATTAATGGGAACATTACTATCATTAAGCATGCTCATAGCACTCTCAACAATATGATGGTGTTTCCGTTTAGCCACTCCATTTTGTTGAGGGGTATGTGGACAAGACACTCGTCTACTTATCCCATTATTTCGAAGAAAATCAATAAAGTCATTTGAAGAATATTCACCTCCCCCATCACATTGAAAATGTATAATATTAGAAGAGAAATGGTTCTTTACGAATGCACAAATGTCTTGAAACAATCTAAAAACTTCGGACTTGTGTTTCATGAAGTATATCCAAGTGAAGCGAGAATAACTATCAATGAATAAAACATAATATCGACTCCCAGATGAAGAATAAACAGGAGTTGGTCCCCATACATCAGAATACACAATTTTGAAAGCTCCTGATGCTCTTTCATTAACAAAATTAACGGAAAGTCCATGTCTCTTGCATAACTGACAACTTGAACACTTTTTAGCATCCAAAACAAGGTGTGAACAAGTCTCTGGAATCAATTTCTCTGACACAAGTTTATTAATGAAACCATTACTACAATGACCCAAACAACTCTGCCACAAATCTGGCCTATTATATTGAGAAAGTCTGAAGATATCTCTATAACTAGACTTAAGATTCTGGGACGTTGGTTCCAAGAGAGGAGACTTCAAGACAGAAGATGAGTGTGCAATGGGATCCTCCAGAAAGACATACATGTTTTGTCGTCGTTCTCCCTTAACGAACGTCTCTTTCGTTCGAAGATCCTTGACATACACTGAAAAGGGAGTAAATTCAACGGATGAATTTTTATCATCAACAAGTTTGGAGACAGATATAATGTTCTTTTTAATGTTAAGGGCAGGGAGAACATTGGACAAACCAAGGAAAGAACTAGACAAAGGAATTTGTGCACTTCCAATATGAGTGATGAGATGATGTTTGCCATCTCCTGTGACTATGCTACTTTTTCATAAATAAGGGGATAAGTTTGAGAGCTTACCAACATTACCTGTGACATGAGTGGCTACTCTGAAATCCACATACCACTCTCCTTGCTCATTCTGCTTGATAGTCATTTGAGATAAAGTTGCCAACAAAAGTTGTTGCATATCTCCAGTAGGCTTCTATCCCTAAGATTCTCTTTTGTTTCCTGCTTTGCTATTCTTTCCCTTGTTTTGAGGATTAAACCAGCAATCAGCTTTCACATGTCCTTTCTTATTGCATAAAAAGCATGTAGGAACTCTCCTCTGATTCTCTGCATTAAGATGTCCTGGAGGATTCGAGGTAGGAAGAATGCCACGGCCTCCCTGTCCAAAACAACCACGTCCCCTACCACCTTGAAAATTGTTACCTCCAAGTCAAGTACCTTGAGACATATCTAAGGCCAAGACATTATGTGCATTAAGATATCCTGAACGATTCGAGGTAGGAAGAATGCCACGGCCTCCCTGTCCAAAACGACCACGTCCCCTACCACCTTGAAAATTGTTACCTCCAAGTCCAGTACCTTGAGACATATCTAAGGCCAAGACATTATGTGCATCTGCATGTTCACCGCCCTCAATCATGTTATTTATGCTTATCTCATACTGAAGAAGTTTGGCTTGAAGATCTTCAAAACAAGGCAGCATTGGCAAGACAGATAAAGATGTAGAGAGAACATGGTATTTTGGTCCCAATTCATTAAGAGTTTGTTGAACCTTTTCCTTGTCTGAGACGACAGTTTCAACAATAGCGAGCTGATTTATAACCGACTTTACTTTGTTTAAAAACTCCATGACTGACATTGAGCCTTTCCTGAGCGACTGAAACTCCCTTTTTGAGAATAATACTTTTGCTTTTGAAATCTGAGAATACGTTTATGCAAGCTTGTTCCATAGTTGTGCACCTGTGCAATCATCCGGTATTGATATCAACACTTCTTGTGATAGGGCGGAAGCAATGTATGCAACCAAGGCCTGATCTCGCTTCATACATGTTGTGAATTCAGGATTTCAAATGTGATTAATTAATGCAACTCCTTTATCATCCTTCGATTCCTTTGAAATGAATTATGATGGGACTGGAATTGATCCATCGAGATGCCCAAACAAATCTTGGCTCCTAATAAAAGGAACAATTTGTCTCCTCCAAGTCAGAAAATTAGTATGATTAAGCTTTTCGGAGACAAGCTGACTCAGAAAGTTTGAAGAGAGTCCAGCATAGGCAGAAGAATCCATTGATTAAAGGAGGAAAAGAGAATAAAAATGAAACAGAAGGAAAAGAAAGACTGATTCAAACAAGTACAAATGTGCAATGATCATGCATAATTTATGCATATTAGATCCACGTTTTTATGCATGATTCGTTGCAAAAATAGATTAAATACCCATATTTATCAGCGTTTTTTAGGGCACTGGTTAATTTTCAAAAAGAAGAAAAATCACACAAAAGGGAGTTCACCTAAACGATTTTTAAGTATTTGTTTTCTTTTAGGAGCCTTCTTTTGAAAATACTTTTTAGAAAAGGTAGTTTTGTGAATTTCATAAAATTAATTAGGGTGTTTAGAAAATAATTAGTTAACCTAGTTTTTGTTTTATAAATAGTTCTAAACAAAGAGAGGTCGACATCCTCCCATTGGGAAAAATGCCAGCCTCTTCTCTCCCTCTTCTCTTCCCGTTTTTCCTCTCTCTTTTCAGTCGATCACTGGTTCTTCCCTGTTTCTTCCTTTCTTCCTCCTTGATTTTCATCCTTCTTCTGAACCTTGCTATTGTTGATGCTTCTTGCCCCTACGTCGGAGCGTGCATACAACCACGGGAGCGGCCACTTCTCTTTCTCAACCCCTCCATCGGAAGCAACTGCGAGGTTTGCTTCTTCTCCTCCGTCTCTTTAGTTGATTCGTAGGTAGGTTAGGTTTATTTTCAGCAGTGCATATTAGGTAGTTTATTTCCAGTAACATCACTCTCTCTAGAATAGTTTGATTCTCTATTCCCGCTTTTTGCATAGTAGATTAGATAATGTTGCATCGTAGAATAGTCTCTCTTGTTATTTTATTTTATTTTCATACAATAATATTCTGTTTTTTTTACGCAGTTTAACTTTATATTTGTTTTAGGCCAGCAAACAGACATGGGTGATCTTTCATTCAAGCAAGCCGGTTTGGGTTGCGAAGCATTGAACAATCAGCGTCAATGACTGGTTTCACGCAGTGCGTCATTGCTAATCACGCACATTAACAGCGTTATCACGCCTATGTCACATGGGTGCGGGTACGGGTGCGACACGGGTGTGGAGCACTTTCAAAAATTTTGGACACGGGGACACGGCTATATATATGTATATATATTTTTAAATATATATATATATAACAATAATAAGACTCGGTCAAAGTTGTGCCCATTAGGGGACACGACTATATATATATATATATATATAAAGATAGATTTTTTTTAGTTTTTATACGTCTTTTGCCCTAAAATTGGATAAAAATAGACTCGATCAAAGTTGACCGAGACCAAAATGTGGACGGACTCGGCCCCGGTGCCTTGACCGAGTCTGACACTTGGTTGATCGTGTCTGCCCCGTGTCCGAAGCCACACCCGTGTCAGAGCATGTTGACGCGGGTGCGTCGACCTTACAGTCGAGTCCGTGTGACTTAGGATCACGCTATTCGTAGCTGATCCAGGTTGTTGTGAGTTCTGGTTTCACGTTATTTATTTTGATTTGTGTTAGTTTTATTTCAAAAAGAAATGTCATCCTATTTTGCGTGATTTGCAGATCATGTGACTATCAAAATAACACAGACAGTGTGTTTCTGTAATGAAGTGGATCGAATCCGATGAATGTGCAAGAACACACACCTCAATCAAGTGGGAACACTTGATTGAATAATCACACCACCCACACTGTAATACTCGTGAATTTTATCAAATAAATAAATTTAGATTTTTTAAGTCATTAAGGTGATACAAGAATATTTTATTGTTTTAATTATTTACTCGTAATTGGATCTTGGATAACCTATTTGGATCCTTGAAGTAAATCGGATGTTAATGAGAAAATTTATATTTTTCTACCTATAACACTTTAGAGGGGTCCGAAATAGCATATGTGATGGGTGGATCCACATTACGACAATTGGATCCTGGACCTCTGAGATTTAAATGTAGTATGAATCCAATTAAAATTTTAATGTTGGATCTATAATAAATTGCTGGAATCCACGATTCGGATCCGGGACCCATGTCAATTAGGGTCCATATATATAATATCATATACATATATTAGAAATAAATAGATAAATAATAATAGTAATACAATAGTAAACACATATTAAATATATATAAATAATTTTAATAAATTTATGGTTGGATCTATACGGATCCAACTTACAGATCCACATCGCAAGTGGGACGCGGATCCAACACTCGGTTGGATCCCGGGTCTCGGATCCAGACCCGAGCCACGCCCCGCGTACGCAAGGTAAGTGTTTAAATTTTTTTTTTACCCGATATTGGGCTTCTCGATAGGCTGCGTAGGGTTCTGAGTGAACCCTAACGCAGGGCGATGGCGTGAAAGGGGAAGGGGTGTGCGCAGCCGCCGGGGAGGAGGAGGTAACTACCTCCTTCCGTTTCGGGGCCACCCGCCCTATTTACACCCCTCCCACACCTCTCTTCCTCTCATGCCCTCTGTCTTCCTCTTCCTCCCACTCTCTTCTTCTCTCCCTTTCTGTCTCCCTTGTCCCTCTCGACCCGAGCTTGGCAGCGGAGATATCGTCGTCGGAAAGCCTTCCGACCACCTGTTGTTCGGTCACCGGTCACCTCCTGTCGCCAGCCATCTCCAGTCGTCAGCGACAACTCTTCCGCCGGAAATAGGTAGGAACTCCGTAGCTTTTCTTGCTGGGTTATGGATTGGGTTTGGTTGGGAATTGGGTCTGTCATGGGGGTGAAGGGAAAACCTATTATCGCAGGTTCAGTTGATCCTGATGGGGTTCTTGGCTGCCGGAAAACCCAAGTGGGTGAGTGGAATTTCGACAGCTGCAACTTTTTGATTTTGGGAACTTGTTGGTAACCCCAGATTTTTGGGGGGGTTTCCGATGGTAGCATTGGATAACTGAGATCTGAGGATTTTCAGCTTTAGCATTCGGATAATCCCAGATTTTTGGGGGGGGTTACTTCTAGTTTTGGTGGAAGGGAATGTGTATTTATGTCAACAAAGCATGTTGTGTCTGTTCTATTCTGTAAATTGTAACCTAAGTATGATAAATCAATGTTGGCCAATAACATATGTTTTAAAAAATATAACCTGATTATATTAATTTCCATTAGCCGATTTCGACTGTTTCATTTTGTAAAACATAGCATGTTGTGTCTGTTCTATTCTGTAAATTGTAACCTAAGTATGATAAATCAATGTTGGCCAATAACATATGTTTTGAAAAATATAACCTGATTATATTAATTTCCATTAGCCGATTTCGACTGTTTCATTTTGTAAAACATAGCATGATGTGTCTCTTCTATTCTGTAAATTGTAACCTGAGTATGATAAATCAATGTTGGCCAATAACATATGTTTTGTTCTGAAAAATATAACCTGATTATATTAATTTCCATTAGCCGATTTCGACTGTCTCATGTTGTAAAACATAGCGTGATGTGTCTGTTCTATTCTGTAAATTGTAACCTGAGTATGATAAATCAATGTTGGCCAATAACATATGTTTTGTTCTGAAAAATATAACCTGATTATATTAATTTCCATTAGCCGATTTCGACTGTTTCATTTTGTAAAACATAGCATGATGTGTCTGTTCTATTCTGTAAATTGTAACCTGAGTATGATAAATCAATGTTGGCCAATAACATATGTTTTGTTCTGAAAAATATAACCTGATTATATTAATTTTCATTAGCCGATTTCGACTGTTTCATGTTGTAAAACATGGCGTGATGTGTCTGTTCTATTCTGTAAATTGTAACCTGAGTATGATAAATCAATGTTGGCCGATAACATATGTTTTGTTCTGAAAAATATAACCTGATTATATTTATTTCCATTAGCCGATTTCGACTGTCTCATGTTGTAAAACATAGCATGATGTGTCTGTTTTATTCTGTAAATTGTAACCTGAGTATGATAAATCAATGTTGGCCAATAACATATGTTTTGTTCTGAAAAAAAAATATAACCTGATTATGCTAATTTCCATTAGCCGATTTCGACTGTTTCATTTTGTAAAACATAGCATGTTTAGGTTGGCCGATTGTGTCTATCTCATTTTGAAAGAAATCGTAACGTGGTTATGAAAAAAAAAAATTATCGTTAACAGCATGCCTCGTTAATCAGTTAGTGTTAACTGAATACCTTGGTACATGCTGATCAGTTCATGTTAATGGATTACCGGGTTATGTGCTGATCCGTTAATATTACATGTATACCCTATTATATTCTGATTATTATATTATTATACCCTTTGATACTTTGACTAGCATACCTTGTTATCCTCTGGTTAGATATAGTCAAACCATAGTCACTACACTGATTTTAGTGCAACAATATTACTTACTTTTACCATTCTGATTTTTGTTGAACCATTGCTTTCACAAATCTGATTTTTTTTCTTGAAACAATAGGAATTGACTTCACTCAATTACAGTAATGTTGACTATGGGTTTTGTATTAGGTTACACCAGTTCATTTACCTCTCCTATTTGTGGATATTTGAGATACATTCTCCTGTATGTCTTGTTCGGTTGATATGGCAATATGCTATTAAATATGTTGTTGTTCAATATGCTGGAGCATATGAAATGTAGCCTAATCTAGTAGGATCTATGTCACATGGGTGCGGGTGCGGGTGCCGGTGCGACACGGGTGCGGCGCAATTTCAAAAATTTTGGACACGGGGACTCGGCTATATATATATTAAAAAATATATATATATATATATATAAGACTCGGTCAAAGTTGTGCCCATTAGGGGACAGGTGATGAGTTGTGAAGGCATTCTGTACACTTTCTTCATACAGGAATAATTCACTTTTGGGCACTTTCTTCATACACTGTAATAATTCACTTTCTTCATACAGGACAAAACCACAAAAACTTGAGTTGTGCCCATTCTGTACTTAAAACTTGAAAGTGTACAGGTTTTTTAGTTGTGATGGGTTTTTTTCCTTACAGCTGTAGCCCAGAAAATTTTTAAAAAAAAAATTCAAAAAAAAAAAAATTCCAAAAAATGGACCAAAATGACCCTGGGTGCGTTGACCGCACCCAGGGTCGGGTTGACCGAGTCTGAGCCGCACCCGTGTCGGTGCGTGTCGACGCGGGTGCGGCGACCTTGGAGCCGAGTCCGTGTGACATAGAGTAGGATATTACATTGAAAACAGGTGAGTGCATGCTTATTGAAATTATATCCCACACGGAAAGTTTTTATCCCTAAGTGTCTCTGAGGTTAAATTCATGAAATCATGTAAACTTGGAATGTATATGACAAAAGATTACTGTTGTACCCAGTTGATGTTGGGCTCCATAGGTTTCTCCAAATTGCATTCTTTTGGGTTTCTCTAGTGCTGTGACTGATTTATATGAAATGCCATGTGCTTCTACTGCCTTTTGTCAGAAAATGTATGATATGTTTTGCTTATGCAGCATGTATTCTAAAGTGTATTTTTAAGGCTTAAGCTCATGTTAGCTGTGTTTGAGGAATGAGGGTATTATATTGGTTCCAAACATATGATGGTGTACTTAATGACATGTGGACATGTACCTTTCCGCGCGGCAGACATTGATTAACCGATGCGGGTACTTGGGCTATTAGCTTGTGTTCTATGGTAATAAAAGTGATGAAAACTTACATGTAAATGTTGTATGCCCGACTGGTTTAAAGGTACCGGGGCCTTGGTGCTTGACGGTTTAAAGGTACCGAAACATTCTGAGTAATAATGATAACACTGATGAGAAACTTAAATTTAATTTTTGTGGCCTGACTGGTTTAAAGATACCGGAGCTTTTGTGCTCGACTGGCTTAAAGGCACCAGAGTACTCTGAGTAGGATCATGCAATCAACATGAAAACGTATGGGTTGGTGTATGCCTTTGTAAAATGACTAAGGTTGGGGACCTACTACTAGGATAGTAGGAGATAGTTTTGGGGAAATGCCCCTGAACTTTGAAAAATTAATTAAATGAAAAGTTTAACCCACTCAGTTCTTGGACTTACCTTGGAGAGGGTAGGTGGTACAAAACTCTGGGGACATGTGTTTTGGTTGGTCCCAGACTACCATTATGTCCTAGGTGGTAGCTCTTTGTTCTTCTGTAGAAGTTAGGGATGCATCCTGTTTTGGTTTTGGCCTTTGGGAGTTTCTCTCGGTCACTGGCCGCTCCCCTGGGATTTCAGTCTCAGTTAGAATGTTCGGGTTAATAAAATACCCTTGAATAATATATCCCCGAACGTTCTCTTCTGTGATGGTTGTCTTGGCCCGTGTGTACCCGCAGGATAAGATAATATAAACACTATTTAGAACTGTTAGGTATCACAGTGAGTGAAGTTATTAAAGAGACATTTGCATATTCTTTCAGCATGCTTTATATTTTGAAATTGTAATGAACTGAAATCCTGAAATGGGTAAATATGAGATGATGGAACTATTACATGAAAGTTATGCATGTTATTGTTATTGTTGTTGCATAACCTACCTCACTTGCTTATTAATGTTGCATACCATGTTTGACCAGCTCATGTATATGACTGTTGATTACTGTTGTTGTTTTACGTGCTATTGTATATGCTAAAGATTTACACTTGACACCCACATCACATACTAGACTCATGATGTACCTGCATTAAGAGTTACAGTTTTCCTACTTAGACGTGGTAGTTTAATTCCAATCAATTTACTATTTTTCAGGTAAAGAATAGGGTTTAGGAGCTGCTGCGGGATGAGGCATCAGATCGAGATTTTTGAATTTATTGTTCCAGGGATCGCTTGGGTTTATGAAAATTTTTAATTGTTCATATCATTTAAAATCCTAATGTTAATTTTCATTGATATTGAAATGAAATAAATGTATTGGGTTTTCTCTCCACCGTAATGTTCCAAAATGCTTAACCCTATATTATTTCTTGTTTCTGCTGTTAAAAAAAAAATCCGCTTAAATTTGGGTTAAAATTTTGGGGCGTTACACACACAAGGGTCAAATGAAAAAGTATATTGCATACAAAACTCTCTTGAAAAAGAGATGAAATAATACAAAGGCCATGAGGCCTATTTATAATAAAAGAGGCTAAAGACGGCAGCCAATATGGTTGTTGGGTTGCTCCCAACGGTCATATTTATGACGGTTGGGAGCAGCTCCAGCAGCTATATTGGAGCTGGCCCAACAGTCAAAAACAAAAAATTATAAAAAACAAAAAATAAAAAGGTGAAAAAGGGTTGCCAACCCCTAATGGGCTGACACCTATTATAGTGAAAAGACTGAAATACCCTTGTTGGGTATTTCAGTTACAATACATATATATATATATATATATATATATATTAACACCCCCTTCAAACTCATGGTGGAACAATCGAGAGTTTGCCAAGAAGTGAAATCTTGGAGACGGAAGCGTTTTGGTGAAGAAGTCTATTAATTGATAATCAGAGGGAACATAGGGCAATGTGATGGTCTTTCTCAGAAATTCTTCACGAACGTAGTGGCAATCCATCTCAATGTGTTTCGTCCTCTCATGAAATGTATGATTATTTGCAATGTATACGGCGCTCTTGTTGTCACAACATAATCTTGAAGGTTCTGCAATATGAACCCCCAAGTCTTCGAGAAGTTGTCTTAGCCACACTAACTCAGATATAGTTGTCGTCATGGCACGATACTCAGCTTCAGTGGAGGAGAGTGATACATTCTGTTATTTTTTGCATCGCCATGAAATTAGGGAGTCACCTACAAATACACATAAACCAATGGTTGAGCGTCTATCATTGACATCCCCTCCCGAATCAGAATTAGAAAATGCAATGACTTCTAGTGAGAAGGAAGAGGATAAAAACAAGCCAAGATTAATAGATTTTTTAATATATCTAACAATTCTCATTACAGCGTTCATATGCACTATAGTTGGAGTATGCTGAAATTGACTAGCAGAATGAATAGCATGAGATATATCAGGACGGGTAATAGAAAGATAAGACAAAGCCCCAATCATTTGTCTGTAGGGTGTTGGATCTTACAAGGGCTCTCCATCATCTTTCTTTATTTTGGCATTTATGACTTTCGGAGTATCGACCAATTTTTCATTATAGAGTCCTGATCTTTCAATGATCTCCGTTGCGTATTTAGTCTGAGACAAAAAATAACCACGATGTAAGTAAGCAACTTCTATTCTAAAAAATTATCGTAAAAAACCAAGATCTGTTGTATCAAAGTTGGCTTTAAGCACATCTTTGATATGGTTAACTCTCTGCTTATCATCTCCTGTGATTATCATATCATCTACGTAAAGAAGTAGAATCACCATTTTTGCATTAGAAAACTTAACAAAAGTCAGTAAAGCAAGATTTAAAATGAAGTTGCGTCATCACATTATTAAACCTATCATACCAAGCTTTGGGGGCTTGTTTCAAGCCATATAAGGCCTTACATAACCGAAGACCGAAGAGTTATTTCATGTGCTAAAGTCAAGCCTGGTGGAGGATCCATGTACACCTCTTCATCCAGATTACCATTTAAAAATGCATTTTTAACATCCATTTGAAATATAGGTCATTTCCTAATCGATGCTATAGCAATGAGAGTTCTAGCAGTGGTCATTCGAGCGACTGGGGCAAACGTCTCATCATAGTCTATCCCACATTCTTGATTGTATCCTTTGGCCACTAACCTACCTTTATATATTTCTAATGTTCCATCGTACTTGGTTTTTACCAGAGTTACCAGAAACGCCTATAGAATAGGGGAAGTGTGCTTCCCCGGGACGCGCTTCGAAAGAGCGAAACGCAGCGCTTCTGAAACGCGAGGGGAAGCGCAGGTTCAATTGAGGAAGCGTGTCCCCCTTTAAAAGGAAGCGTGTCCCCCTTTAAAGGGAAGCGCGTACCCCTTTAAAGGGGGATGCGTACCCCAATAAAGGGAGACGCGTACCTCTTTAATGGGAGAAGCGTACCTCTTTAAAGGGGTACGCGTACCCCTTTAAAGGGGGACGCTATTATGGAAAGGTCGAATTTGCCCTTAATTTTTTTTTTTACACATGAATATATTTTTTTACTAAGGATAAATGGGTATTTTACAAAACCCGTGAAAAAATAAAATCAAAAGGGGCTTAGGGTTTTGTTTTCTCACACGTATCTTCCGACTCCTCTCTCTCTCTCTCTCTCTCTCTCTCTCTCTCTCGAGTTTTCGGCGAGCTCCGAGTTCCGGCGACCTCAAAAAATTCTGGTGGCCTCCACCGACTTCCGACGATGAAGATGTTCAGGACCTTCAGGTACGCTATCTTCTCTTACCCCCCCCCTCTCTCACGCTCAGTCACTCTCTCTATCTCGAATCTGGATCGGCCGGGTCCTTGGTGAAAAGGGAACGGCAAGAAGCAACGGTTTGTAACTTCGGTTGGAGGGGTTGATGGCGGTTGGGTTCTGCCAACTGCGAGCCCTAGGGAGAGGAGGACCTCTGTCTGACCACCTGTGCATGGCAAGTGGCTTGGGCATGGGGGGGTGGCTCGACAGAGACACACAAAGAGGGAGAAGGTTGGGGAAGGAGGCTCCAACAGGGAGCACCACCGGCAGTGGCGTAGCTAGGATTCATATGAGGGGGGGGGCGAGGGGGGCAAATAGGGGTGTAGCAAGAAAAAAAATTGGTGTGATAAGGGTTCAGGGGCAGCGTCCTCCTTTTTTTTTTTGAGATAAAATAAAAATGGCTACAATTATTAATAAAAATCTATTTCATATGGACAAATCAAACTATTTGTTGCAGTCAGGGTTGGGCTACAAAAATGGATAAAAATCTATTTCATATGGAATAGGAGCTGGGCTAGGACTGAGCTTTTAAATTTTTTTTTAACTGGACTGGGAGGCCCATATTTTGCTTTGATGAAGAGTTTTCGAGTGATATAGGGCTGGTGTCTGACTTGTGTGGTGTGAGGTTCAGCTCGTGAGTAGAGGTTTGATTCCTTCATTCTCTCTAGAAAGTACATTTAGGGAACAGGGGATTGTTAGAGACTATTTGTTTCATTTTCCCGTTGCAATAACATGATGGTCTTTATCTTTTGTGTTATCAATATGATGATCATTTATATTTTTATTTGAGTCCCATGAATGAACAGTATATTGGTTGAGAAACATTTCACATTTTGTGGTTTAACTGAGTTTATTTGGTCGTCTTTTTTAGAAATAAGGGTTAATGCAGTATTTTTTTATCATTCTTGTAGGTTTTAACTTTTAAGTCATTTTGACGATTACTTGAATCTTGATCAGATTGACTTGATCACTTTTATTATTCTTTTACTGTTCGATATATATGGATTATTGATTTATTGTTTTCAATTTCAAAGTCAATGAAAAACATGTTCTGCCTCCACAAGTTGTCTTATGGTTTCATTATGGTGTTTGATCTTGCAAACTTCTATTCTCTCCTTGATCTCTTGAAGTGATTTTGCTTTATGTGAATTCTGAACTTACATGTTGATCAAGTGAACCATGCATGATAAAAGAAACAAAACAAAAGAGATACTTATAAGTATCCTATAATATATAAAAAATATATTATAGGAAAATTCTTGAATTCATATTATAAAAACATATTATACAAAATGTATACCAAGCTATGTCACAGGGATTCGACTAGCAGGGTGCCGCACCCGCGTCGACGCGGGTGCGTGTGCGGGTGCGGCACCGGGTGCGGTCAACCCTATCCTGGGTGCGTTGACCGCACCCAGGATCATTTAGGTCCATTCTTGTTTTGGATTTTTTTTTTTTAAATTGCCCAAATGAGCTGCGAAATTTTTTAAAAAAAAAGTAATGCTGACAGCAGCTGTCTGTCAGCTGACAGACAGCAGCTGACCCCTTTTATATATATATATATATATATATATATATATATATATATATATATATATATATATATATATATATATATATATATATATATTGTTTTTTACATTTTTGCCCCTGCCGCACCCCCGCACCCGGGTTTTTTGGAAGTGCTGAATCCCCGCACCCGCACCCGCACCCATTTGACATAGATACCAAGCATGATTGAGCTTATCATCCCTATTAAGTATGAATTCTTTGATATACCAAGCGTGGGCACACCCAGGCTCGGCTCATTTACTCTATCAGAAGAGTGAGGCAACTAGTATGTTGCAGCTAGTTGTTTAAAATTTTAAATAAATATCATTATTGCTAGTAACAGTCGGCCAATATGAATTTTGTTTTTCTTCGTTGTTATGTTATCTTATTTTGGCATTTTTTCATAAATGCAAACTTTTGAAAGAACTTTTTTTTTTAAATTTTGTTTGCTTTATCATAGTATATTATAGAATCATAGATCTTTCACCTCCTTAAATGATGTTTATTTATTTGTTTTAGTAATTGGTAATGATTTGTGTTCTTCACTCTCCATCATTTGTTGTTAATAATAGTTTTTTTAAAGTGTTTTAGGCTGATTCTAATACTTTTATGATGCAGATATATTTGCATGTTCTTTGCTTCATTAATGACCATCTCAAGCTATGATCACGATAATTCTGATGACGATGACGATTCTTTATACAATTTGGAGCATGAATCATCTGGTGGTGTTGGGAAGGGCAAGAAGAGGTCTTCTGCTTGTCCATATCAGTTTGAGGACAGAAACGAAAATTGTTTTGATGAGGAAGATGAAGAAGAATATGACTTGGATGACTACTATTCTGAAGATGACCAAGATGATGAACCACCTAGCATGCATAAAACAACAGTGCAATGGCGCCATGTATTGAAACAAAAGAAGAGTGGGCAAGGAAAGCAAGGTGGAACCCAAGTTTTTATGTGCAGGTACTGCAAAAATATTTATCATGGGTTATATACTCGAGTTTTTGCACATCTCATGGGATCTCCAAAGGGATAAAGTGTTGGGATTGCCTTTTGCCATGTAGTTGCAAAAAATGCAGAATTGGCAAAAAAAATTAAGAGGCAAGTTCGGCGAGTGGAGGTTTCATCAAGTGCATTTGAGTTGAGGAGATCAATAATTGATACTCCGAAGAAGCCTATTAGTATGACTACATCATCTAGTGGAAGCCGAAAAACAGTCGATATTCGTGATACCTTTAAAAAGGTAGAAAGAGATGATGTAGATCACAAAATTATCAGATTTTTTTGTGCAAATGGCATACCTTTCAATGTGCTTCGATCACCATATTGGGAAGAGATGATATCTGCAGTTAGTAAAGTGCCCGGATATAAACCCTCATCATATGAAAAAGCGCGAACAACGTTGCTTGACAGTGAGAAAGAGTGTGTTCACAGGGAGTTAAATGAATTTCGAGAAAAGTTTGAGGAGTTTGGAGTTTCCATTGTCTGAGACGGTTGGACAAATATCAAGAACAAACACTTGATAAATATATTTGCCTCAAACTGTTTTGGCTCGATGTTCTTATATGCAAGCGATTTTTCTAATGTGCAACAGTCAGCTGCAAACATTGTCGAGTTTTTGAAGACGGGATTTAAACTTGTGGGGCCTTCTAATGTAGTGCAAGTGATTACAGACAATGCAGCAAATTGCAAGTTAGCAGGTGAAGAATTAAAACAAACGTACAAGTATATTTTTTGGTCACCTTGTGTCGTGCACACACTTAATTTGATTTTCAAGGATTTGGCACATGAGTTTCATTGGTTGGGAGAAACATATTTGCAGAGTAAAGAAATTGTGAAGTATATCACAAATCATTCAAAAGCATTAGCAATCCTTAGAAGCAATGAAAAATTAGAATTAATAAAGATTGCAAAAACAAGGTTTGCTTCACATTATACCACTTTGAAACGCTTGCTTGATGTGAGAGAGAGCTTAAGGCTCACAGTAATTTCAGATAGATGGAGCGATTGGAAGCAATCATGCACGGATGAAACTATGAAAAAAAGGGTTGTTACAACAGAAACAACTGTTCTTGATGAAGAATATTGAGATTCTGTACGTTTAGCATTATTGATTACAAAACCCATCTATAAGATGATTAAATTTTGTAATCAGGAACGCCCTATAATTGGTAAAGTGTATGAAGGCATGGACAACATGTTGGGGGAAATCAAAGACAATCTAAAAGGACAACCAGATTTATATGAAAATATTCATAAGATTGTCTCAAATAGATGGGATAGAATGAATGTGCCTCTCCATAGTCTAGCCCACATTGTTACTCCAAAATATTACGAGTCGAAGTATCTCAAAATCCCAACAGCAGGAGGGGTCAAACGAGTTTCTCCTGGTAAAAATTTAATTCTATCTATTTAATAAAGTTTAAAGTTAAATGATTTAATTATTTTATTATTTCATTTGCATTTTCTTGTTATAGTTACTAAACATTTTTTTTGCAGAAAAGGATAATGATATCTTAGACGATGCAATGCTCGCGTTTGAAGTCATATCTTCTGGAAATGAAGAGTTATCTACACTTTATAGGTCACAACTTATGGCTTTTGCATCAAGAAGTGAAAGATTTAGCCGTAATGCAGCAAGAATAGATGCACTGAATCCTACAATGTTAGTGCTTATTTGGTGGCGTTTTTATGGTGGTGATACACCGGAGTTGAGAGCATTAGCCATTAAGGTTTTATCTCAACCTATTAGCACATCTTCTGCAGAAAGAGTGTGGAGCACCTATAGTTACATTCACAATGTTAAAAGAAATAGGCTCAATGAAGATCGTGTTGATACCTTAGTGTATATTCATTTCAATCTTCGATTGATTGACAGGTATAATTAAACTGTGTTGTACTTTTGTTTTGGTATTTTTTTTTCTCCTTTTCTATCATTGATTGTTTATTAGCATTCATATTTTATATTCTTGTTATAAAAGGTGCAACAATCGCTATAAAGAAGGGCCTAGTCGAAAATGGGATATCAATCCAGAACTTCCTATTGTAGAAGAAAATACGTTGAAAGTAGAGGATATGCGATGGAGAGATTTGGATGATAGTGCACAACAATCAAGCACTATTTTCAAATCCAAACATAAAGATGCACAACCAAGAGCTCCATTACCTCCAATAATTGTACGTACAAATGAAGTTGAAGAGGATACAAATCAATCCATCAGAGCTAGTAGAACTGCAGATATACAAGAGCGACCATCAGTTCCTCATGGTCGGATTGATCGTTTCTTTAGCCGGAGACCTAAGCAAGGTATGTTGATATTATGTTTTTTATATTTTAAATTATGGTTTTTGAACATTTTAATTTTTTAACGTATTTATTATAGGAAATGAAGGAAAGAGCAGAAGACATGGTCGTGGAGGACAAGAAGCACGTGATGATGCAGAAAGTTCGCGATCTATTGCTGACTTAAAGGGGAAGAGAAAGATGACAGATTAATGAACTTTTAAATTATTATTTTTTTTTATGATGTAGTTGGAGTAGTCCAACTTAAAAACTTTTATATTACTTTTTTGTCATGGTCTTGTAATCTTTTTTTGGTATACTTTTATTTTGAATCTTGCATAATGAAGTGAAGTAGTGGATTATGTTAATTTTAAGTTTAGAGTTTAGAACTTTGTAGCTTATAATTTACAATTTAGAAATTTATAGCTTAAAAATTTAACCATATCTCTATGTAATCTTTGAGTTTATTGATTTCTCATTTTCTATGTTGCAGAGATGACAAGATTTACAACATCAAATAACAAGTCATTTGATTCTTTCGTTGAAAAAGGTACGTTTTTTAATCAAATTTATTTGTTTTCTTAATGCATTATTTAGTGTTTGCATGCATTTGTTAAATAGTTGCAACAAGAATGTGAATTATGATCTTCTTTTGATGTATAATTTTTTAAATGCTTGACAATTGCAATATGATGCATTTGTTAAATAATTACAACTTATATTATTTATTGTCTATATACATGTTTTATTTTGTCAATGATGACATATATCTTAGTTTTTGATAAAATAAAAATATATAATTATATTTTCGCTTCCCTTTCGATTCTTCTTCGCTTCCCTGCTTCTCACTCGAATCCTATGTCGCTTCCTTCTTCGCTTCTTAGGTCGCTTCCGGTTCGCTCCCTAGGTCGCTTCCGAGACGCTTCCTAGGTCGCTTCAGAGACGCTTCTTGGTTCGCTCCTAAGTCGTCCCGCGCTTCTCGCTTCCTAAAATTTTAGAAGTGCCTCGCTTCCCGCTTCCCGTATCGCTTCCCGCTCCCGCTTTCTCGACTGGCAACTCTGGTTTTTACCTTGTATACCTATCTGCATCCTATAGTTTTTCTTCCTTTAGGTAATGTTTGAATTTCCCAAGTTTTTGTTGTTTTTAATGCTTCTAACTCATCGTTCATGGCCTTAAACCATTCTTGATGATGTTTAGCCTCATGATATGATTGAGGTTCAAAATAGGAGTGAATGGTCATTAGACACAATATATACCTTGGTTCAAAAGAATCATATGATATAAATCTACTAGGAGCTTTTGAAATTCTTATAGATTTTCTAAGGCTAGAAGAATCTTCTTCTTGGTTTTGAGAGTATCTTTCTAGGGCACACGGTGGGTGACCTTCGGTATATCGAGCATAGGTCTGTAAATTATTATAAGATAGGTCTATATCATCAAGATTTCTTCTCACATTCTCATTTGCCTCATGCATATCTTCACTTTCATGAATATTTTCACACTTATCATTGACGAGGTCAAAGAAGAACGAATAATCACAACTCTCTTGGATTTTTTCTTTGCTAAAACCGTTTTCATTTTCAAGGAATGTAACATTTCGAGAAACATACAATTTGTTTCTTTCAATGTCATAACACCTATATCCTTTTTAGTTTTCGGCATAGCCTAAAAACACACAAGAAATTGCTTTAGGAGAGAGTTTATCATTCTTTTTTGTAAGAACAAAACACTTGCACTCGAAGACCCTCAACCTTTTGTAATCGGGATACATTTTACGAAGTTTTTTAATAGGGAAGAAATTTTCAATATTTTTTTAAGGCATTCTATTTATCAAATAGACTGCCATAAGAGCGGCTTCGACCCAAAAATCTTTTGGAACATTTCTAGATACTAAAAGTGTTCTAGTGGTCTCAATAATGTGTTTGTGCTTTCTTTCGGAAAGTCCATTTTGTTGAGGAGTGTATGAACACGATTTTTGATGAACAATCTCATTTAGGTCAAGATAATTTTCAAACTCTTTTGACACAAATTCTCCCCCGAAATCAATTCTAAAGATTTGAATATTGGTTTTAAATTGATTCTTTATATAACTATGAAATTTTTTAAAACAATCAAATATTTCTGATTTATGTTTTAGAAAGAATATCCAAAAGTGTCTACTATAATCGTCTACAAACACAACATAATAGGAAACACCTCCTTTGGACACGACCGGAGCCAGTACCCATACATCTGAATGCACTAATTGAAATGGATTCTTAGTTATAAGGTGTCTTGGTCCAAAAGGGAAAGACTTCATTTTGCCAAGAATACAATCTTCACATACAAAAAAAAATTTCTTTACAATTTGAAAGAAATGAAAATAATTATAATTCGGTCACACTAAGGTGTCCTAGTCTTTTGTGCCAAATTTCTATATCTTTCTTTTTCATAAAATTACAAAAAAAGTTGTTTTGGTAATTCAAGATTGTCCATGACATAGAGATCTCCTCTTCTATGGCCTCGCCCAATCGGCTTCCCGAACAGGAGATCCTGTATTAGACAATCATTAGATGAAAAAACTATTTTGTAACCATAATCCGCAATTTGAAAAACCGATAAAAGATTTAAATTTAATTTGGGTACTACTTTAATGTTTAGTATGTGAAAAATAGGTGTTTTTTGATAAATACCAAAACTTTTAATGTTCAAAGATGTGCCATCGGCAGTTGAAACACAAGAATCATTTGGATTAAACTTGCATTTGGTCAATATAGACTCATTAGGGGTCATATGAAATGAAGCACCAGAGTCAAGGATCCAAGAGGTCTTACCATGGTTGTCACTTGTAGATATGGTCGCTCCCTAATAAGAAGTAACTTGAGCTTTAAGCATAGATTGTAGTGTCTTCATTAGTTGAGCTAAAGAGAGCGAGCTGATGCATTTGGAATCGTCCATTTCACTCCTTTCAACCGAAGCCACTCTTTTGTCTTCTTTATGATCCTCCTTCTTTCTTTTGGGACAAAAAGGTTTAATGTGTCCCGGTTCATAACAATGATAACAAATAATTTTTCCACTCCTTTTAAAATAATGATCACCTCTCTTTTTATAGTTGATATTTCTACCATTCTCATTTCTTAAAATATGAGGTGTTTATAGCTCTTAGTATGATTTTCGGGCTTTGACATAGCAAGCACGGAGTCTTCATCTTTAGAAGTGGATGGCTTTTCAATCTATTTTCTTCCATCGTTAATTCTTCAAGAGTTTCAACAATAGAAGGGACCCTTACTCTATGAAGAAGAGCGGATTTAGTTCCTTAAAATTTGGGCCTAAGCCCATTTATGAATTGATAGAAATGCTCCGCTTTGATTTGATTTTTGGAGAGTTCAACATCTTGTGGGCAATGCCACTTTAGTTCAAAAAGAGTTAATTCATCCTAAATGAGAGAGAGAGCATTGTAGTATTCCCTTATGCTCATCTCTTCTTGAGTCATGGTCCTTACTTTATTTTGATGTTACATATATGTGTGATATCCTTAAGACTATACATGTATTTAAGGTATTTTCATGCATCACTAGCGAAGTCAAACTTGGCCAAACTAGAACACTTGTGGATGTCCACACTATTGATGAGCTATCCAATAATTTTTGAATGATTCATCTTTCATTCCTTCCATCTTTTCTCATAGTCGAAAACGACTTTAGCCATTTCCTCTCCTTGAAGCGCAACTTCTTTTTCATTCTCGATTTTTGTAAGAATAAGTTTAGGCTCATTTTCGGTGCCGTCAACTAATCCCCAAAAGTCCGTTTTCTCATATTTTATGTTTTACTATGGATGCTCATATCACATAGTTTGTGTCATTTAGGCGTATGGGAACGGGACTATTACCTCTCTCTCATTCTCCATTTACAACAAGTAGATAGAGAAAGAAAGAAAAAGAAAGAGAGAACGAGGAAAAAAATATAAGACTTTTTTTTCGAAGTGGTTTGCTTCCCGATGCAACAATTCGTGATTTGTTGTATTTTGCCAATTTCATGATCCTCCTCTTGATATTATCACGATCTTCTCTAAAAACGGCTTTTGGAACACCCAAGCTTTGATACCATGTAATGAAGTGGATCGAATCCGATGAATATGCAAGAACACACACCTCAATCAAGTGGGAACACTTGATTGAATAATCACACTACCCACACAAGGGTCAAATGAGAAAGTATATTGCATACAAAACTCTCTTGAAAAAGAGATGAAATAATACAAAGGCTATGAGGCCTATTTATAATACAAGAGGCTAAAGGGGGCAGCCAATATGGTTGTTGGGCTGCTCCCAACAGTCATAAATATGACAGTTGGGAGCAGCTCCAACAGCTATATTGGAGCGGGCCCAACAGTCAAAAACAAAAAATAAAAAGGTGGAAAAGGGCGGTCAGCCCCTAACGGGCTGACACCTATTACAGTGAAAAGACTGAAATACCCTTGCTGGGTATTTCAGCTACAATATATATATATAACAGTTTCAAGGGGCTGGCGTGAATCTAAAATCTCTGAATTTAGTATTTGATCTGAAAGGATTTTGGTCTGCAAGAAACCAGCACACACGTTATTCAAATAAATTCTTTTGGACTGGAACGTTTTCAGATCGAGTGTCTGATCAGATCATGTGCATCTTCAGTGTGACCATGCTGCCCGTTTGGATCTGGTTTAACGTGACTTGTTATTCACGATTTTTTTTTGGCTCAGCGTATATATTTGTTTTTTCGAGCAGATTGCGTGAACCAGCCATTGTCAACGTTAATCACGATCCAGCGTGATTAACACGGATCAGTTCCTTTCGGCCAACATTGTTGGATCTAGTTGCGTTAGTAATTTGGTAAAATTTGTTTTAAATCCTTTAGTTAGTTTAGAATTTTTTTTCTCGTTAACCCTTTTGATAATTAGTAGTAGACTGCTTTACATTTTTGTGGTTCGTTGATATTGCAGCGTTAACTAAGTGAAGTTGTTTTAATTATTTAGTTTTAGATTAATTAGTTTCGATCAAAATTTATTTTTTTGATTTACAATTTCAGGTAGTTAATTAGTTTTAACGTTTTTCTTAGTTAATTGTTAAATTAGTATTTTATAATCAGTTAGTTTAGATCTGATTTGATTATTTTGCGTATTTAGTTAGTTAGAGTTTGTTTTAATTTGTTTTGCAGTTAGTTAGAATCTTTTTGTTTGTTATATTGTAGTTAGTTTGTTAGATTTAGTTGAGTTTGTTTCTTGTTATAACATTTGTTTTTTAAAATAGTTCCCTGCTCTTGTTTTGTGTTTTGTTTTTTGTGTGTTTTTTTTTGTGTGTGTTTGGCCGGTAAGGCTTCTTGTGCAAAGGGACTTCCATTAATTTCCCCAGGGACATGCCCCTTGAGAGAGGAATAGCACCCAAGCGAACAAGAAAAGCTAGATCACAAGAGAAGAAGGCCCTGCAGATTTTTTTTTTCTTTATTTTTTTTTTTTTGGGCCATAGGGCCATTTACATTAAATTGGGTTGTAATAAGTCTTTTTTATTTTTGAGCCCTCCGCAGAGGGTAGCACATTTTATTTGTTTTTCATTTCAGGCAATAAAGATTGTTTTGTGTGGGGTACAAAAGTCATTTTAAACATGTTTCCTATGTTCGACCTGGACTTCACCACTAGTGTGAACCAAAAATTTGAGATTTGATGCACGGTTTGCACAAACGAGCTTTATTGAAAAATATCTTTTAAAATACTTTCACGAAAAGTTGCATCACGCAACAACAGAAAATCAGATTTAGCCAAAATTATACAAATGTGCCTTTTTTTTTAAATAGGCATTGCACCGGTCACAGTCGGATCCTTGCGATCGGACCTGCGAACACTACAGATGTTGCCGGTATTTATACTAGCTGAATATTTAATAAGATAATGAATAATCTATAAGTCGAATGCTTCAAAACACGACAAAGAAATGTCGAGATAAATTCAGAACAAAGAAATGTCGAGATAAATTCAGAACTTTAAAATAATCAACAGATCAGTTTCACAAAACTGATCTTATATCAGAACAGACGTGATTTAAGATTAGCATCTTGAAAAACAAGAAACGCAGATTTGACGTCAAAAGAAAAATATTTAGGGTTTTTGATGAAAAACTTAATGTCTAATAGGGTTTGATGCTGTTTGAAAGTAATAATCCAAAGGAGAACAGAATGAGAGGGAAGAAGAAGAAAAGGAAGGATTAGATTGAGAAAGAATCAGAGAGGAGATAGTTTCTGACTTGAAGATAAAATTTCAGATCTCTAAGGGCATACCTTTTGGAAGAAATCCACAGCCTTAATCTGATACCATGAAAATATTTTCTCGATCAGATGTCGGAAAGCCACCACAATGTTGTTTCAGCAGGAAATAGAGAGAAGGAGAATGAAAAAGGGATGCAAAGAAAAACGGCAGCCTCACTTGCAATAGGCGTGCCCTAATGGTATTATATGCAACATAATATACATTGGGTTTAAAATACAAACAAATTACAAAATATGCCATTACAATATAAAACGTGATTACATGATCAGACGCACAGATCTGGATCCAATCCAGATCCAGTTATGCCTAATCACATTTTATCAGATACACCATATCAAACATTGGTTGGTCATATTAGAGATATGGGCCATTACGTGTGTTTGGAAGTATTTACTTTATTTTGTTGCTTAAACATGAAAAACACAAGCTCTCTCCCAAGGCAGTCAAATGTTGCTTCATTGGACAGCCAATAGAATAGGACAAAAGGGGTACTACATAACCCATATTGGTTCAACTCTTAACCCTGAGAAATCACTGCTTGAAGATTCCATAATGCAAAGCATCCAAACCAGCAAGGCACCATAAATGAGATGATCACTAAGGCAATAATAGAACTGATGAATCTATGGATGTTAAACTCATGACATATAAACATATAGGAATATTAATCATAAAGCATGAGCATTTGCCTGCATTGCACGGGAAACTTAGAAAAGAAACAGTAAGAATAATTGCCCTGCACTTTCAAAAAGTGGGTGCAAGAAGTGATTCTAAATGGACTAAAAAGGGCATCATCCTTTAGTAACTGAGTCAGGAAAGTTTCTGTTCTAGCCTATAGAAGGATCTAAGCAGTTGTATGATTTTCTATATAGGGGGGCTATTTGGTTTTCCAAAAGGCTAGTCCAATACATATCCTAATTACTAGGTGTTCATGCACAAAGATAGGCATGAAGCCATGAGGAGGACAACCTGAACAAGTTAGAAGTGTCTTCACCACATCTCTTCAGCAACAACCAATCCCTAGCCTCTTTGCAACAACTCCTCTCCCCTTTCCTTGCTTTACTCCTAACCCAAAAAGGTTTGAAGGCGGAGCTTAACCTCAGTTTCGGTTAAGAATGGCAATGATCTACGTTTCATACAGTGCAAAAGATATATCAGAAAAATCCAGCTTTTCTGCTGAATGAGAAGGCATGTTGGCCAACATGTACAGCAGAAGGCCACAGTTTTCCATGTGGAGGATTTTTCTAGATCCAGTTTGTGGATAAGTATGACGTAGGGCCCCATAAGACACATTAAAATTGACAAGATTTTGCCTCAGCAAATAAAGGTGAGATGTTTGCACACAATTGCACACTTTCATTCAACTTACAAGAACCTTTTGCAGAAGTTTGAACACTATTCACTATGTTGATCAATTGAGCGTATGATAACTCGGCAGTTCTCTTCTTCTTAAGAACCATACGACATAAGTTCCGCTTAGGACTATGAAGAAAGATTACCCATGTGGAACTTCAACAAGATTTAGGAACTCTATACAAAAATACTTTGAATACCTTGAACAACCCTAGCTCCATGATAGAAAGTCATCAAGAGGTAGCAATCACACTTAGCATGAGGGTGACAAGAACAATTTTTCGTTAGGGATGACTCGTGATGGGCACCACTCAAGAAAACAATCCATCACCAACAGAATCTCCACGACGTTGGTTTTCTATGTGATAAGATACAAACTAACCAAGTGTCATGTACTCCATCCATTCAAAGAAATCGCTCTCCTTTCATTGGAGATGGCAGGAAAATAAAAGCTTAAGATGATCACCAGGCTGACAGGCTTAATATAGAGGCCTAGTCATCTATACTACTCCAACTTTGCTTTACTAGAAGGTTCCAAAATTGCATGTACTGAAACATATCTACTGAAACAAGCCTCATAGTCACTTGTCATGCACATCAATAAGGTCAATTTTTGGTGACTTCAGCAAAATGATGGGTAAAATTCATAACCTTGTCATAATAGTCTCCTTGGGTGAAGCATCCACAGTTAAATGAAGTCATTCCTGCTAAAGGACTTTTTCGGTCATCAACTACTATCAGAATCATAGTCAATAAGACAATGATGTTATTTCAAACAGGGAAGGATTGACCAATGATAAGATCATCCCATAACATAATTAATTGGCCATGGCCCAAAAGATGGAAACAAGATGAAGACAAGTCTTAATTAGCGCTTGATGCGCTACAAGTTCTAAGTTGAGTTGATTGTGGCATTAAAGAATAAGGGAGAAGCATGTGTTGATCCCAGAATTAAGTCGGTCATATGTTAGGTAGCCCTCCAATTTTGTAAGGCAGGACATGCAGTGAAGTTACCATACAAACAACAAATGTTCATTTTAGTGCAGTTAAGATGGTGACACTGCCGGTCCCAAGCCCGGATAAAGGAGGAGGGTTGCGGTAGGCCTGTGACAGCCAGCATAAAAACTTAGTCATACCCTATAAAAATGAACCAATATGAGAATTTCGTTGGGGCGTTCCCTACTGAGCGACGCGCTGTATTCTCTAGGCCCGGAGGTAGTGATAAATGGGCAAGGGTTGCTAGGTCGTCGCCCAGAAGCGACGCGTCACACCGGCACCCGGGTGTGGTGTCAAATAGGCAAGGGTTCCCTCACTTTGTTGGACGGGTGGGGGTAAAGAAGTTAGTCCAAGACCATAAAATTAGGTTAGCCACTTGGAACATAGGGTCTTTAACTGGTAAGTTGGTAGAGTTAGTAGATGTTATGTGTAGGAGAAAGATTGATATTTTATGTCTACAAGAGACCAAATGGGTAGGTGAGAAAGAAAAAGTGATAGAACCTTGGGGATATAAGATTTGGTATACAGGAATAAATAGGAGTAGGAATGGAGTAGGGATTGTTATGAGTCGTCTGTTTATAGAAAATGTAGTTGAGGTCCGTAGGAAGGGTGATAGAATTTTACTTATTAAATTAGTATTAGGTACGGATATTATTAATATTATTAGTGTTTATGCACCTCAAGTAGGTTTAGATGAGTCCATTAAGCATCAATTTTGAGAAGATTTAGATGGAGTAGTACAAGGGATATCTTATGGAGAAAAGCTTTTCATCGGCGGTGACCTTAATGGACATGTAGGCATTAGTAGGGATGGATTTGAGAGTATCCATGGAGGCTATGGTATAGGAGAAAGAAATGAAAGTGGAGAAAGGATTTTAGATTTTTGTTTGTCCTATGATATGATCTTAGCAAACACTTGGTTTAGGAAGAGGGAGTCTCACCTAGTAACATTTAAAAGTGGGGTTAATACGAGTCAGATAGATTTTTTCCTACTTAGAAAGAGAGATAGGGGTTGTTGCATCGATTGTAAGGTTATACCGGGAGAAAGTGTAGCTACACAACATAGAGTCTTAATTTTAGATCTTAGAATTAGACAATGCCGCAAAAGGGATAGACATAGGATAGATCCTAGAATTAAGTGGTGGGCACTGAAAGGAGCTAAACAAGGAATGTTTGTAGAGCAGGTAGTTAAGGAAGTTGATTGGTGTCTCGAGGAGGATTCAGAATCAATGTGGAATAAGATAGCGGGTGGCATGAGAAAAGTGGCTAAGGAGGTATTGGGTGAGTCTAAAGGCGGTGCACCACTAGGTAAGGATACATCATGGTGGAACGAGGATGTCAAATTAGCTATTAAGGTTAAAAGAGAGTGTTATAGAAATCTAAGTAAGAGTCGTGATAATGAGAATTTGAAGAAGTATATGATAGCAAAGAAGGAAGCTCAAAAAGTAGTTCGAAACGCGAGGGCTAAGGTATATAATGAGGTTTATGACAAGCTGGATACCAAAGAAGGCGAGAAGGATATTTATAGGCTTGCAAAGATGAGAGATAGGAAATCGAGGGATTTAGGTATGGTTAGATGTATCAAAGATGAAACACAAAGGTTTTTAGTCAAAGATGAGGCGATTAAGGAGAGATGGAAAGATTATTTTGATAAGCTATTTAATGATAGTCATGCTCAAGATCTTAGAGACTTGTCCATTCCTTTTCATGAGATAAATCGTGACTTCATGCGCAAGATTCAAAAGAAAGAAATTGCAGAGGCTTTGAAGAAAATGAAATCAAGAAGGGCAGTTATCCCAGATGGTATACCTATCGAGGCTTAGAAATGCTTGGGAGAGAAAGGTTTGGAATGGTTGACAAATCTTTTTAACTTGATTTGGCGAACAAATAAGATGCCTAATGAGTGGAGGAAGAGTACTTTGGTGTCTTTATATAAGAATAAGGGTGATATACAAGATTGCACAAACTATCGTGGTATAAAACTCATGAGTCATACTATGAAACTTTGGGAGAGGGTGATTGAGTCTAGGTTGAGGAAGGTTGTCATGATATCGGAGAATCAATTTGGTTTTATGCCTGGAAGATCAACTATGGAAGCTATACATCTTCTTAGACAACTTATTGAAAGATATAGAGAGAGGAACAAAGATTTGCATATGGTTTTTATTGATTTAGAGAAGGCATACGATAGAGTACCTAGGGACGTTCTCTGGTGGACAATGATGAAGAAAGGTGTTTCTCTCAAGTACATTAGTATAATTAAAGATATGTATGAAGGAGTAGTAACCAATGTCCGCACTTGTGGAGGGGTGACAACCAATTTTCCTATAACGGTTGAGTTACATCAAGGATCTGCTTTAATCCCTTTCCTATTTGTGATAGTGATGGATGAGCTTACGAGATCAGTTCAAGAAAATGTACCGTGGTGTATGTTGTTTGTTGATATTGTTTTGATTGATGAGTCTAGAGCTGGGGTTAACGCTAAGTTAGAATTATGGGGACAGACATTGGAAGCTAGAGGTTTTAAGTTGAGTAAGAGTAAGACTGAATATATGGAATGTCGGTTTAGTAAGCAACGAAGTAGTGATGGGAGTGTAGTGAAGCTTGGTGAGCAAGAAATACCGGTGAATGATTATTTCAAATATTTGGGATCCATCATTCAAAAGTATGAAGAAATTGATGGAGAAGTAAATCATAGGATAAAGGTTGGGTGGATGAAATGGAAAAGTGCAACTGGAGTGTTGTGCGATCGTAGAATGCCATTGCGGTTGAAGGGAAAGTTTTATAGGACGACTATTAGACCCGCTTTACTATATGGTACGGAATGTTGGGCTGCCAAGAGACATCATATTCAAAAAAATGAGTGTAGCTGAGATGCGGATGCTTAGATGGATGTGTGGAAACACTATAAAAGATAAGATTCGGAACGAGGAGATACCTAAGAAGGTAGGTGTTGCACCCATTGAAAATAAGATGCGAGAGAATCGTTTACGGTGGTTTGGACATATTCGGCGAAGGCCTAATGATGCTCCCGTTAGAAGGTTGGAGAAATGGGAAAATATATTAGTTAAAAGAGGTCGGGGTAGGCCTAGGAAGACTTGGATGGAGATGATAGGAAAGGATATGAATGCTTTGAACCTCACCGAGGACATGGCATTGGATAGAAATGATTGGAGGAAAAGGATTCATGTGGAAGACCCAAAATGAATTTCTTTTTTGGTTCACATCGCTGACCCCAATTGTTTTGGGATGAAGGCGTAGTTGTTGTTGTTGTTGTTGTTGTAAGATGGTGACTTCTAATTACAGCCAGTAACTGGTGTAGCATGAATTTCCAATAGATATATTGTATTGGTTGTTTCTGCTCCCAATTGTAAGCTTCAAATTATTGAGTTCTACTGTTTGGTTGGCCATGTCCAGAATAGTCATAGATATCGCCGATAAATTGAAAATATCTGCCTTAAAATCCTTTTTTGGAAAATGATTTAAAAGGTAAAATATCATAATATTTTCAAACATAGTAATTTTGTAGTGGTATTATTGCAATAATATCATGATACATGATATGTCCAGTTACTTTTACAGTTAACTTTTTTTGCTTTTCTATATCTTTAATATGGTTTTCCTTCTTTCTTTTACATTTTTTTACTTATTCCTTTTATTAGAATTTATACGTGTGTGTATTTTATTATCTAAACATATTATTTTGTTACCTATTTCCTCTATAATTACATTTTTAAATTTTTCAAGTGCCAAGATTTCCTGGAGTTTTATCAACTAAACCCATATTGTTGAGAGATTTGCCTTGCCGAGATATAGCAGAGACCAATATTTGTGACTATGATGTCCACTCATACAATTTCCAGATATTTGATTTGCAGCAAACCTGTAAGATTACATTATTCAGTAACAGTAAAAGTAATCACATATAAAGAAGAGGTTGAAATATACCGCAAGGTGAGAATGATCACTACCTCAAGCAAGCAGCACCAAGAAAAAGAAAAAGTCAAGAGATATCCAAATGCACTGAATTCGTTATGATCAACAGAAGCAAAGCATCGCATTCATGTTTTGAAAAACGAGCATATAACCAAATGCTTTTCACGAATTTGACTCTAATCCGCGGGGAAGTCGTACAGACAGGCTTGTTTTACAACATACACCAAGAACAAAGCAAGAACTTCCAAATGTGCATAGACTTTATCAATTCTACGCTTCAGCAACCATGAATCAAGGGAATCAGCATCGAATTAAACCGAAGAAACTGCGCGAAGGGATTAACGAGATGTTACCCTCCATCGTTTGAGGCGCTCGAGCGACGCCCGCTTCGGTGGGATATGGAATAAGTCAGAGTCGTCGTCCGGATCCCCAAAACCGCCATTGGCAGGACCGCCGGCCTCCTCGTTCCGCCGGTGCCAGCCTGGCGACGCCGAGAAGCTCATCCTGGGGTCGGCAGCAGGAGAGATGACACCGGCGGTTAAGTCTGAAGCCCGCGAACCCTCAATACAAATCCGACCGGAGAAACCCTTCGGTTTTCCGGTAAAACCTGTTTTCGGGTTGCGCGAGAGATAGGAAGCTAAAAACTAGGGCAAAAGAAATGGAAAGAGATGCGAACGAATAAGAAATAACTGCCAAAACCTGTTTTCCAGTTACTTCTTGCTATCTTTTGCCCGATCTTTTTGTCTGATAAGCGGTAACTATGAAAACCCGGCAATCTGCTGCAACAACCTCTCTCTCTCTCTCTCTCTCTCTCTCTCTCTCTCGATCGAAGCTTCGTGGGAGCTTCCTCCCGCTTGCATGCGTGAGAAAGAGGAAGCCACTTCCCGCTTGTTTGCCGGTCCATGTCACAATGACACGATATGGAGCCGTGTCGTTGGCAACACGATTTTGACACGCTGACACTAATCTAATAACGTATAGTCATTATTTTAATATTTTGAATGCTACTTTATTAATTTTACTGATGTTTTATTGAAAACATGCTCTTAAAATAACAAAAAAATAACTGGTGGTCGCGCCGACATTGCACCAAGGTAGACATACAATTTGTTTACCCGCATAGATAGTGGTCGCGAAAATGTATCATTCACACCTTTGGATCTAAGAAACCACTTGAGAAGGAAGAGGATAGATAACATGAAGAACGGAGAAATATGTTGTTTGGTTCGTTACTTACAGAATAAATCAAGCAATGAATATGGTTTCTTTAGTGCAATGCAAGTGGATGAAGATGGATATGTTATGAATATGTTTTGGGCAGATTCAAAGTCTAGAGTAGATTATGAATGCTTCAATGATGTGTTTGTGTTTGATACTACAATAAAGATTAATAGTGAACAGTGGTCATTTGCGCAGTTTGTGGGAGTGAACCATCACGCACAGAGTTGTATATTAGGCGGTGCTTTTGTGTATGACCAGACCAAGGAAAGCTTTGAGTGGTTGTTCAGAGTATTTACACAGGCAATGAACGGGAAGCATCCTGAAACTGTACTTACAGATGGTGATCACGCAATTGCGGCTGCAGTGCTTCATGTATGGCCAGATGCACATCATCGCCTATGTTTGTGGCATATCTTTCAAAATGCAGCAAAGAACATATGACACATACTTAATCAGAATACAGGGTTTGACAAAAAGTTTACAAGTTGTGTACTTCATAGCGTAGACGAGGTCACTTTTAAGTCAGATTGAGACAAAATGATTAAGACATACGACCTTACTGACTGTCTATGGTTATAAAATTTATATGCATAAAAAGATAAGTGGGCATTGGCATATGGAAGACAATACTTTTGTGCAGGTATGATAAGCACACATAAAGTCGAATCTATGCATGTCACCCTGAAAAAAACTTTGTATTCATGTTTAACAATGTTTCGTTTTATGGAACAATATGAATTATTTGTAGACGGTCTAAGACAGAATGAGCTTGAACAAGACGTGAAATGCTTCAATACACGACCTCAAACTTTTGACATGAAAATATTGATGTGACCTGCAGCTCTCTATACACTAACTGTATTTGAATGGATCAAGAAAGAGGTGTTGCATGTCATGAATTGCAAAATAGAAGGACTCGTGCAAACCGAGAATATGTACAAATACCATATTTTTTTGTCAGGGCGAAAAGCATCAGGAAAGGCAAGAAGCACATGTCACGTACAATGTTGACAACGGAAGGGTAGAATGCTCGTGCAAAATGTATGAATTCAAAGGCATTCTATGCTGTCATGCATTAAAGGCACTCAATCAAGAGAAGATACAAGAAATACCTGAGTCTTACGTAATGCGAAGATAGACCAGAAGCGCGAAGATTGAAATGCTCGTTATGGACAATGCGAGTAAATCTGGTGTTGACGAGAAGTGCCACATAGCCTCCCGTTACCAACAACTGTGTAGGTCATTCATGCATGTTGCTGATTTGGCATTGAGAAGTGAAGAAGGCTATGCATGTGTGAGAAAAGTTGCAACGGAGTTACTTGAAAACGTGGAGTTAATTCACATTAAGTCCGTTGCAGCGAATGAATACCAGCCGAAGATAATGGGATCGAAAAGCGTAGGTCAAAATCATGTTTCGCTTGACACTCCCGAGAAGTTGCACCGAAGCGTAAACATTATCTTCAACAAGTCAGTAGTGAACGTTGTTGATTATGATGGACATATTCATGAAGCGAAGGGTATCAAAAGAAAACCTGCCTCTGATCGCAGTCGTCGGAGAGAAAAGGGTGCAGTAGAATTGGTTGGCAAGAACAAGACTAAGAAACAACCTACCTGTAATAAAAAACAACAAAGCCCTTCGAATGAACAGGTATGTAAAACATTATATTGCTTCCCTTTGCGTGAAACTTGTCAAATAGCTAACTCGCGTAATGTCCATCATGCAGCAATACCATGCAGAAGTACCACCAAATGTTCAAACCTACATTCCTCCCGACCAGATTTCCGGCAACGATAGCTACAGTTTTACAAGTCTTTTGGTATGTAAATTATATTGCGAGGATGTATGCATTTCTTGTGAAACTTAATTCAGTGTCTAATATTTTCTCTTTCATGACAGGCTCTGATGCATTCAACAGATAGGTATGGGACACAGGAATCTCGTGTGGGCTATTAATTTAGTTGCCATGCCTCTTTGCAAGCCCCGATCTCCACAATACCGGATTTGTTTTTGAGTTTATAGTCATTTGTCACTAACGACTTGCGGTCCGTGGTTGTATTTGCTTAAATCGATAGATAGCGATTTTTTGCTTCTGTAGGAAGTCGATTGATGACATCACTGTATGGCGATTTGTGGTTATCGTTGATTAGCGATATGTGGCATCGCAGCGTAGTGATTTGAGTGTATTGTTCGAATGTCAATCAAAGCGGGTTGACAAAGGTTGTTCAAGTAAGTTTTTTTCGGGCAATAAGCAAGGTTGCGCTTCATTTTTTGATCTAAGTATGCTATCATCTACGCGGTTGAAAGCCTACTTAGATCATAAAATGAAGCGCAACCTTGCTCAATGCCCAAAAAAAGGTTACTTGAACAACCCTTGTCATCCCGCTTAGATCGACAGTCGAACAATACCCTCAAATCACTATGATGCGATGCCACAGATCGCTATTCAACGATAACCACAAATCGCCATACTGTGATGTCATCAATTGACTTTTTGCAGAAGCAAAAAATCGCTATCTAACGATTTAAGCAAATCCAACCACGGACCGGAAGTCGTCAGTGACAAATGACTATAAACTCAAAAACAAATCCGGCATTGTGGAGATCGGGGCATGCAAAAAGGCATGACAACTAAATTAATAGCCCACACGAGATTCCTGTGACACCTCCAATTGTCTTTTGAAATGAAAAGTTGTATCCATATATTATAAATAAAAGGCTACTCAATGTGTCTTTTCTCTTCCTCACTTCATTTCTTAAGAGGTAAGTCAACCTCTTCATCTGGTACAGGGGGAACTTTGTTTGCTTTAACAGTGCAAGTGCAAGTGTGAGTGGTACTCCACAATTTCTCACAATCGCTATGTAGTTCAACCCATGGGTTTTTTTTAGATCCGTGGGGTTATTATCAACAAACGTTCATTATCAATTTATACTAGTATCGTTTAACACCGCAAATCGGCGTTGACTAACACCCTTTACAAAGGCCGAGTATTGCTGCACAAATCGCTTTCCCGTGATAACCACAACTCGCTATGCAGCGAATATGAAGTCGAATTACGCAGTTACAACGGATAACAATAAATGTTTGATTTGTCGTACAGTATTCATTGATCATGTTGGTTGAGCAGTACATCTTTTAGGTCATAAATAGTCGCACAAGTACTGGAATCTGTGTTTGTCTTCTACTTCGTGAACCAGCAACAATCAAACCGACGGTTCCTTCATAAACCTGGAGATCCGTCCTCCAACATACAAAATTATGGTCGGTGACGCAGGCGAAGACAGCTACACGACCAACAATGGCGAATCATGGGTATGTTGTCTACACATCGTCTACATGTTCAGCAAAATCCGTCTCTTTCATGCCGTTTTTTGCGATTTGTTTTTTATGTACTATATAATGTAATTTCAATATCGTTCGTTGCAATGTCTGCATTCATTTCAGTCGAACATCCACCGACGAAGTTGGGCGAAAACTTAGTCAATCACTCCTGGAGGACATCAACCGAATGCACAGTGAATTCGCACAATACAACATGATCAGTAATTTTGTTAGTATGAAACTAGTAGCAGTTGTCTATATACGTAAGCCATGAGTACGTGCGTTAACAACAACATATTTGCTGCAAACAGACTATATCTGATTTCGTCAGTTATATTAAAAGCAGCGCACCAAGCCAGACTATAAGCGTCGTAAGCCCGTACTTCATGGTATATCGGTTTTATTTTATGTTGCTTTTCGTTATTGATTTAGTCCAATTGATTCGTATGTTATCATTGGTGTTAGCAATGTTTCGGTTTAGAGACTATCTTACACCGTTTGCCATACTCTAGTGGATTTCAAGACGGCATACCTTATTGGGTTAACGGTAATCACTGCAGAGACCTTTTGTCAAGTGAAAAGGTAAGCAAACAAACCTAGAGTGCAATATTACAGCATAACAAGTGCTAACATCATTTTTTCGATCTATTTGCAGATATTGATTCATACACTATGGCAATCTGAAAAGCATTGGGTCTTATACGTGATGGATTTACACGAAAAACAACTATGGTGTTACAATTCGTTGAAAGTTGACAGTGGTTTTCGGCTAGACATTTCCCATCTCGTAAGTTTCAATATCTATGTGAGGAACAAGTCGTGTACTGAGGTCATGAATTTACTGTCGGTCGCATTATTCTCAGATCGGTTTCCTCAAAGCCATTTTGGGAGTCGATGCTAGCGAGTGGATCTATAGCACGACATACCATGCTCCTTTACAAGATAATGACGTTGATTGCAGGGTATTTGTAATGAAGTACATTAAAGCAATATACAATGGTGCAAAACCCTGTTTCGACGCTGTATGCCATTTCTTTGCCTCTGTTATTGGGGATTAAGTGCATGTCTATTGCTTCTACTTTACAATCTGTTTTTGCAGGTTGATATACCCGGATTTCGCGAATAACTCTGCAAAAAATTGACGTCCTTTCTAATTGCAGAGGAGAAACTGACGAAGGTCTCGCGAGCATCTAAAAGGCTTGTAATTGATAAAAGATGTGCGCTCAACCCACGTGGTTGACAGTCGCTGAGTGAGACTGCGATGTATTTTAATGAACAAAGACTTCTAATGTTCGAAATGATAATATTCAACATCGCTATGAAATGTTGTATGCTTAAACATCGCTTTATTGCTGGCATATGAAAAAAGTGGTGAATAAGAGCCATTAATGTAGCTTTCGTATTTTACGAATAGTACAAAGCGATACGCTTAGTGGTCTACCGTCAACTACACTGCTACCACCATGAAAACTTGTGAAAGAATTTGAAAATTTCTTGAATTTTAAATGACGTTTCCTTCAATTATGATCTTGCATACATATGAAAAAAGTATAAATGGATACGACAACTGCGTCGAAGCCGCCTATATACAGGAATTATCGATTTGTCGGTTTCTTATTCGCGAAGCAAAGTGGAACTATGTGTTGTGTCATTCAAATATTAATGAAACGTCCTATCACCCTCCGTCAATTTTCAAGTATATACGTCAGTTTCATTAAACCAAAAGCAAATCTTCAATAAAAATGCACTCCGCATTAATGTCAAAAATTGAACAATGTCATGCCAGAGGGCTATTCTCAATAGTAATCAATGCGATTGGACCAAAATTTTCGATCTCAAATAAATCCACAAGTACGTCCATACGCATCCCAAGAAATTGCCTTAGGTGTACATCAATGTACATTATCGTAGGTTGAGCAATACAGTGATTTCTGAGAACAAACTTTTCTTATTGATAAGTTCACGGAATGCGATTTTTAGAAAGATCTTTCGTCGTACAGTATTTTTCATTACTGAAGAACAACTTTTACCAGCATTGGTTATGCATATACAACAATGGTGGAGCTCCTGCTAGCCATCCTCAGTGCGACTGCACCGACTGAGTTGCTGTCGAGGAGGAGGGCGAGAACGGTGATGGCGGAGCTCGTTAGGTTGTACAGACAGAGCAATCGACAGGTTTCACTTTACATATTTTGTCTGCCGTTCTTTTTAAACTTAATCAATTATTGGCATATTTCGTAGCGTATTTCCGGCATATGATCCTGCAACAAAACATGTAATGTGAAACCAATATATAACAGGAATAAACAATAACATCGGATACAAAGCTCATACAGCGTGGAAACAAGGTTCTTCTTCATTGTATATTGCTTCAATATGCTTCATTACGAATATGCCACAATCGACCCCATTACTTTGTAAAGGAGCATCGTCAGCACAGAGCAACATCCACTCGGCAATGTCGACACCAAGCCCGTTAAGGAATCCCGCATGTGATAAAGGGATACTATATTACAGTCCGGTCCACCTCGAATAGCTACGATTCACCTATGGGCACAAGCTTACCAAATGCATAGCGTTCTACGCCACTGTGGCAGTCCAAGGAGTTGTAGCACCATAGTTGTTTTTCCAGAAAATTCATCTCGTATAGGACCCAATGGTCAGGATTTTGCCAGAGTGTAGGAAGTAAAATCTGCGAATCGATAAAATAATTTTTCATTCCAGAGACATCGTGATGAGGATGTTACGACTAAACCTTGGAGAAGAGGTTTGTTCACTTACCTTTCCAAATTTTGAAATGTCTAGGCACTCATCATCGTTGTTCCAACAAGGTAGTGCATCTGTGAATACAATGTTGTATGGCTTTCGCCGGACGTACATCTGTTGCACGAAATAGTAAGATTTAACCACCAAGAAACGTGAGTACGTCATAAAAGCAAACAAAACAACAACGGACCAGACATACCATGAAATAAGGGCTGATGATGCGTACTGTATTGCTCTTTGGGTTGCTCTGGATGTAATTGACAGAATCACACATTGTCTGGTTACACAAATTTATGAACTTCAAAACATACAAACCGGAACGACCTAGAAATTGATAGTGGTTAAATACTTACAAAATTACTGATAGTATTCCCAACTGCAAATTCATCTTGCATCTGCTCGATGTCATCTACGAACTCGTCAGGGCGTTGCCGCCCACCCTTGCCTGTGGATGTTGAACTGAGTGCACCATGAGCGTGGTATTCAGGATTCGACATTGAAATTATTGTCTATAGTAAACAACAATAGTCCAAATACGACATGAAAAGGCAAATGTTGACTAAACCGCTCAGGCGTTTCAAAAAATATACGTCTTAAGCGCTAATGCTGGTACTGTGGATGTGGTTGTCTTCTTCTTCGGCGCTGTGCCTGGCCGTTTTGCGCCCATTGTTCTCTCTGTTGGTGCCGTGTCTGGTCGTTTTACTCCCATCGTCCTCTCTGTTTGCTCCGTGCCTGGTTGTTTTTCTTCCATCGTCCACTCCTTTGGAGCCGTGTCTGGTCGTTTTGCTCCCATCGTCCTATCCGTTGCCGTCGTGCCTGGTCATTTTGTTCCCATCGTCCTCTTCTTTGCCGCCGTGCCTGGTCATTTTGCTCCCATCGTCCTCTCCGTTGCTCCCATGCCCGGTCGTAGTGCTCCCATCATCTTTGGCGTCGTGCCGGGTCGTATTGCTCCCGTAGTCCTCTTTTTGGACGCCTTGGCTGGTCGTACTGCTCTGATTGTCCCCTTCTTCGGCGCCATGGCTGGACGAAGATATCGATGGCACCTTTGCAACGCAGATACAGAAACGTCGTCCTCAGTCAAATACAAAGGTAAAGTCCTTTAACGTGCCGCCCTTTTTCGAAAACAGCCCGCTAATTAAATGATTGCGTTTTAAATAAATAAAAATACGTCTTTTCGCATGCCGCCCTTTTTCGATAACCGCCACCAAATTAAATGATTGCGTTCGAAGTATTTAAAAATACGTCTTTCCACAAGCCACCCTTTGCGTTTTAAATAATTAAAAATACGTCGTCTCACATGCCAAACTTTTTCGAAAACACCCTCAAATTAAATTATTCACTTTTAAATAATTAAAAACCCGTCGTTTGTCGGTCGCATTATAACAATCTTTCAGGTATAAATAATCTTTCACGATTATTCTATTGATTATCGTATATGGATACATCGATATATTCATGCAACATACTTTCCTCAGCGGTTTTTTAACAAGAAACCCTTTTCTTATCGCTATTGACTGTTATCATTTACGCTGCCAGAACTCGTTAAATTATTGTTCATGGCTTACATCACCAATTCTTTTTGCGATATTCTTTTGAGGCGGAGACAAATACAACGATTGCTAAACAGAAATGTTATATCTTAGCGATGCCAGAGATGTTAGGCAATGCCACGATTTTTGAACAAACATCTATTTTTGATTAAAGTTTATTTATTACAGAGATCCACAGACGAAAAGATGTAATAATAAAGAATTAAACAATAAAAGAATGTCACGTTACTACAACTCATTATACAATTACAACAAAAACCTAGCGTGATAAAAATGAAAATCTAAGATTTATTCTGAGGCACTTGACGAATCAGATGAAATATCATAGACTTGTCTCTCACTTTTTATTTGTGCACTGTCTATCCTGCGTGGCATCTTCGTTGCGAGACCTTTATTAAGAAAACTGGTCATCATCTCTACCACTGAGTTCAATTGAATCCCCATAGTGCTTACTTGTGCCCTTAATTTCTTATTCTTCCTTTCCATAACTTCGAACCTTGCGGCAGAGACAATGTTTTCTTTTAGAGCAAGTGTTCGCTCTTCCTCGCGCTTTTTTACTGAGGGATTAGTCGTAGTAACCGGAGAGAGACGACGTTTTGGTTGTAGAGGCTGAGCTGCAACATGAAAAGGGGCAATTGGGAGACATGGGTTCACAATTTTTTCAATCTTCAGATTTCGTCGCATTGGTTCCCAATACCTTTCGAAATAGAAGGGATCAAATTGTCGTCCTTCATGATCATACGATACGGCAGGGAAACCACCTGAGTTCCAATTTAATAATTCATCCCTGTAGCGATCGGGCCAATTCACGTTCCTGCCCCCACCACTATTCATCTTCCTTCTAACTTCCAAAGGCTTATTTGGGATAGACTGCCCCAAGCCAGATTGTAGGAGAACTCGACTACCTTGCTGCAACTCGGCTTCAAAATTGCAGAATAGCCATAAATCGCGGTCAGACAATCTAGCAGCCTCCGCAACAACGTCTTTATCATCGTCCTCCCCATCTCCATAAGGTCTCCACAAAACCTGTACATTGGTAATTCTTTTTAATAACGAATGACAAATATATTAAAATTTATTTACGCATGATATGGCAACAACGATATGTACTACGGAAGACAATCCTGCAGCGATTGATACTTAAGAATGTTGAACATTACAATGATTTATAATACTCAATGGTAAATGTTGACGCGATTGTAAACAATTTTAGAACATTTACCTCGTTTAGTTGCAGCCCATCTAAAATGGACTTAGCATTATAAACTGCGACGTTTATTCTAGCCCAGCGACCGATCTTAGGAAAACCACAAATCGGAGGGCCACAACGTGGACGCAATAAGATAATATGTTCCAATGCCCACGCCTAACAAAAACAATATTATTAGAAACACCACAACCTGCAATGAGATTTGTCTGCAATTACTAGGTATGTAATCAACAAATACCTGAACAAATGGCCAAAATCCACCAACAGTTTTCGTACCATTACTCGCACGGTGGAGTTGACTGTACAAGTGTGCGAGCATAGAGGCACCCCATGCATAGTCGTCGACTTCGTCTAGGTCTGCCAGGTACTGCAGCCACATGAAACTTATTCTCGAACCAGAACAATCAGAAAATAATGTAAGACCAAAAAAATATAGAAGGAAGCCACACAACTCTTGGTCAGCTATTTCAGATGCACAAGTAGCAGAGTGGCCTTCCCATTTATTACGAAAAAATGAGACTTTCATTGATGTGGAATTCATTCCACCAGAAATACATTGACTCCATTCGTCCATCGACATTCCTAACAGGGCCGTGCATTTCTCCCTTGCGTTATAGTTTGAATGCCGTAACAAGACAACACTGCCATCGCACTTAAGGCCAGTGATCCTCGCCACATCTTCTAGAGTCATGGTGATCTCAAAAGAATCAAACTGGAATGTGTTCGTCTTATCATTTCATTTATTTACCAGGTGGGTCATGGTATTCCAGCAAGTTTCAAAATATTGTTGGTTCAAAAGGCCACCGAAGTGCATATTTCGTAATCGGTCCTTTTGATATGCATTCAGCTGACCATACCATGAGAGAACTACAGGCCATTGACACCGACCTTCGAGCTTTTCACCTGGTGCTCTACTTCTCCTGTGAACTCTCTGTAACACAAAATAACATATTATTCCTACCAATTGTAAATTAGTTCCATTCGTACTTATAAATACTATTCTACTAACTGCTATAAATAATATTGGTTGCAAACAGACTATCACAGTAATCGCTATACATATTAATATCTAACACAGTAATCGCTATACCAAAATCGCTAAACATGTTATTAAATCTTCACAGAGAGAACGAATATATTTACCTTGGTCGCTATTTTCTCCTGTTCTCCATCCAACCTGGGACTTTCTGGTAGGTCCACTGCCTCCAATTGCCTTGCAATCTCCATCTTTACCGGCTCCACCATCGCATGCCTTTCTCTCGCCTTCCTTTTCTCACCCTCCTTCTCCATCCTTTCTTTATCCTTCCTTTTCTCATCCTCCTTCTCCTTCCTTTCTCTCTCCCTTTTCTCATCCTCCTTCTTCTACTTCCTTTCTCTCTCCCTATTCTCCTCCTCCTTCTTCTCCTTCCTTTCTCTCTCCCTTTTCTCCTCTTCCTTCCTTTGCTTCCTTTCTCTCTCCCTATTATCCTCCTCCTGCTTCCTTTCTCTCTCCCTATTCTCCTCCTCCTTCTTCTCCTTCCTTTCTCTCTCCCTTTTCTCCTCCTCTTTCCTCTGCTTCCTTTCTCTCTCCCTATTATCCTCCTTCTTCTTCTGCTTTCTTTCTCTCTCCCTTTTCTCCTCCTCCTTCTGCTTCATTTCCTTCTCCCTTTTCTCCTCCTGCATCCTTTTTCTCTCCTTTTTCGCCTCCTCCTCCTTCTCCTTCCTTTCTCTCTGTTTTTTCTCCTCATCCTTCTGCTTCCTTTCTCTCTCCATTTTCGCCTCTTCCTTCTGCTTCTTCCTTAACCTTTCCTGCACTTCCTCCTCCTGCTTCTTCCTTTCCCTTTCCTTTTCTTCCTCCTCCTTCTCCTTCTGCCGCCTTTCTTTCTCTTTCAGTTCTTGTTTCCTTCTATCCTGGAATTCTTCCTCCTGCTTCTTCCTTTCTCTTTCATTTTCTTCTTCCTCCTCCTTCTTCTTCCGTTGCCTTTCCTTCTTTTCCTCATTCTCGTTCTCCTGCCTTTGCATTTCCTTAGCTCTCTCAAACTCCTTCTCCCTCATTCGCCTTTCCTTTTCTTCCTCATACTGAGGAATATTCTGTCCCTTCTCTTCCTCCGCCTTATTCATTTGCCTTCGCCTCTCCTCCGCCTCCTTCAGTAGCCTTGCCTTGTTTCGCATTGCACTACGCTCCAAATCTCTCCTCTTACATTGTGACGCAGTTTCATCCACTAAATATCTAACATAACTTTGAAACTCCTCCATATTCTTCTTCCTCTTTTCCATCACCTGTGCGTTAATCCTCCGCCTTCTATTTATATTCTCATCAATATTTCTTGCCTTTGCCTTCAATTCGTCATCCTTGTTCTGCATCTTTCGTAATTCAGAGTTCTTCCTTTGATCTGCAGCCTCGATATCTGATGGATAATCCTCCGCATAATACGATTCCAAGGCTTTTTCCCTGTTTTCATCATTCTCAATCATAAGTATATTTTGGTATCTTTCAAAAACCTTAGATAGATGGGACTAGCAGATCACTTCTCTAATAGACAACCCATAGAACGACGAGGTATCTCTAATCTGATGAGGCGCAAACATTGCTAACCTGCACAACACATTACATGATCATCATGATTAGAAATCGTCGGAATATTTGGGTTCATAAGAAACAAATCGTTGTATAAGAAGCAATCTTCAGATTGAAGAAAGAAAACTTACACGAAACTCACCGAAACGATGGGAATTTGGATATTCCAACTATAGAGTAAGCAGTGGTAACAACTAATACGCAATAGAAGGTGGTTATTATGCTGCGATTGCGCGTAAGACGGAAACCGATGCTCTGAAACAAAGGAAAAGGATGCTCCGACGACTCCAGATGAAGGCAAAGAATCTCCGGTAGAGTGCTTAGAGCAAGAATGGATTGTTTTGAACTATTTGAATCCTACAACATAACGCTTGCTACATACGCAAACTCTGCGGAACGTTTTGGCGCGATAACGATGGAGGGCAGTTTTGTCCTTTTCACGAACCGACGATTCAGTTTTCTAGAAGGAGGGCATTTATGTCCGTTCGAGGAAGAGGAAGTGAATGTTGGTAAAGGGTACTTAAGTCTTTGTTGCGGCACCAAATTACGATACAGTATGATGCAGACAGACATCGGGATCCATGCCGGTCTGGATCTTATACATGGCGCTATTTGGAACCCCCGAACATGAGATCTTAGTACCGGCCCTGTTCGGGGGGGGGGGACATATAACCTGCTTTGATTTTTTATGTATAACCTGTCAGCTGCGGGTCCCAACAATAGATCATAGAGGGTGATCTAGTGCCGCAGGATACAGAAATTGTGCAATCACATTGCACCTGATCTTCCTTACATTTTTAAATGCACAAGGGAGGTACTTTTCCATGGGCAATGGGTTTGAGTAATAAATACCAAACTCTAATTGGCAAAAGCGTTCAAGAATGGCCCTTTACAAAGAGAGAAACTGGTGAGGTTGCATTTTATGTATGGACACTACTTCCTTGCCTCTTGTTTTTTAAAACTATAAAATATACGACATTTACATGAGTACAAATTAAGGAAACCGCTTCATGCGCCATTCATTTTAATTAGTTTAAGACAAAGCCTTGGTGAAAAGAGAAAGAATAAGCATATGTACATATCTCAAAGCATGGATCTCAAAAATGTATTTTTTTCCAATTTACGACACTGAGAAACTGTTAAGAGAAAATGTCTTTGGAAAACGATAAACTTTGATGATATCTATTGATGAGCTGATGTGTATAAATATATACAAGATAAGTTACAAAAGTAACTTACAAAGATAAACAAAATGATAGGATTTAAGAATATTATCATGCTGAAAATGTGGACTCACATGATCTGACCTTTCCTACATTCGCTTTGTTGCCAGCCTAGCCTTTCCTTTATTTACATTGGAGGTTGACCTTCCAAATATTAAGTTTAGTAGAAACTGACTTTTGAATCATGCTTTTCTGATGCATGTATTTTTAAACCTCAAAAAATATATTTTTACATCAAAAAATATGATTTAAAGGTCAATTCCTACCATTTTAACCATGTTGAATATATCCATGAGGTAAGACTTGGCCAAAACAACCTCCTCCTATGAGGTAAGTCCTTACCCACAAGGGTAGCGAAAGCATGAAAAACAACAAAAGAACCCTCTAGCTGACAGTGCAAACAATCAAGAAAGTGTCATGCACGACAAGCATACACTCTAAATGCATGGTCTAACAATACAAAGTTTGAAGGTTACTTCAATGATAACAAATTACTCTAAAGAAACTAGGTGCTTTGAAAAAAGAACATGGGTGCCTAAACAAAACTTACATGGTCTGGTCATTAATATTATACTGGTTCATTTGCAAAGTAGATCTTTTTGAGGTCATCATCGGTTTAAAAGAATGCAGCAAAGGACACCAACCAAAAACTAAGTTATAATGTTCAATTGTTCTCTCAGCCCAGTACCTGTATGCACCTTGTACAGTTTGTGAAGTACTGCATAGTTTCGCACCATCATTGGCATTCTGTGCCCAATTTCAACAATGACTTTTTTTTTAATAATCCAAGGAAAAAAAACCTTCATCATCGACCACACATTGGCTGGCCGCTGGTTGGTGAACCCTTGAGGTCCTCCGTGCAGATCCGAGACTACACCCAGCTTTGACCAAAGCAGGTTATATGCCCCCCCCCCCCCACACACACACACACGCACAATTTGCTATAGTGCATATTCATGGGTCCGAATGAGTGCCACATACATAAGCACGTGGAGGCTCATATCCCCGTGTGTGTCGACATCACTTAGCATTAGAGTCTGGTGCGATTGCAAGGATTTAAGTACCCTTTTCCATAATTCCTCCATCTAGAAAAGTGAAGCAACGATTCGAGATCCTCCATCTAAAAAAGTGAAACTCCGGTTCGAGAATTATAACTCTTTAAAGTCCAAACGTTCTAGATTTTTCCCTAAGCAGTAAACCTTTGCATCATTGTTGTAACAAGGGATCCTTTTGAGGCCTGGACCCTCCTTTGTCATCATCTGCTTTCATCGAAGCATCCTTTGTCGTTGTTTGCTTCCATCAGAGCACTGTTTCCTGTCGTCTGCTACCGTCGAAACACCCTTTGCCATCATCTGCTACCTTCAGAGCAACCTTTGCCTTCGTCTGTTGTCGTCGGAGTATCCTTGAGACAACGATTTTGTAGTGGCAGCATCGTTGTCACCATCGACTGCGTCTACTTTTTGGGTGTTTCTCCTTTATTGTTGAATCACAAAACTTATATCATTTCGATGAGTTTCATAAGGTTTCGTTATGCAAACAAATTGATTTGTAAATCTGAATGCTAAATCTTATAATTGGTTTTACTATTTATGATAAATAACACATATTTTCATACTGAAATAAATCGATTTGTACTTATCCACCTTCTGGGTGTCGAAAAATAGTTAGCACGATTTGTTCTTATGAAGCAACAATGATTTATATGTTTAAAGTAGTAACGATTTAATGAAATTATTATAATTTATACTTAAGTTTGATAAATCGTACATCAATGTTTACGCATGAAGCCCAAACGTGACAACAACATGTATTTACTTATGAAGGTTGTGATTTGTACAACGATTTGTAAGTTTAAAGCAACAATGATTTGTACATTTAAAGCATTAACGATGTATATTTATGAAGTTACCTCGATTTGTACTTAAGTTTGCTAAATCTTATAACAATGTTTACTTATAAAGCCAAATATTGCGATGATTTGTAATGTTGGTGATTGTTTAACAAACAAGATAATTTGTAACATTATATACTTGGGGAGGTGGTTGTAACATATAATGATGCAGTTAAATTTATGTGTTGTGCAAGTTAGCAATGTCTAAAGCTCATTAGACAAGAAATGCTTTGTCATTCGATTTCATGAGACTTAATGAAATGATCCGCCATTCTCATCTATATGAGCATTATGAAGGGTACCAAAATATATTGAAGATTGAGAATGATAAAAAAAGGGACAAAGTGTTGGAATTGTATTATGTGGAGCAATATCAATCTGATATTGAGGCTGAAGATCAAAGGAAGTATGATGAAAAATGATCACTAATGAAGAAGAAGGATGACAAAGAGAAGGAAAAGCAAAGGAAGAAGGAGGAGGAGAATGAAAAGCAAAGGAAGAAAGGGCAAAGGAAGAAGGAGAAGGAGAGGGAAAGGCAAAGAAAGAATAAGGAGGAGGAAAAAGAGAAGAAAAGGAATTGAAGAAGAAGAAGAAGGAAGATAAGGAAAGGCAAATAATGAAGATGAAAGTGAAAAAGCAAAAGAAAAAGCATCAGGATGAAGAAGAGAAGGAAAGGCAAATGAAGGAAAAGGTGGATGAGGAAGAGAAAAAAAGGCAAAGGAAGGAGGAGGATGATGAAGAAAAAGAAATACAAAGGAAGGAGGACAGGGAAGATAAAGAAAGGGAAAGAAAGAAGCAGGAGGAGGAAGAAAAGGAATAAAAAAGGAAAAAATAAGTGGAAGAGAGGGAAAGAAAAAAGCAGAAAGAGGAAGAGAAGGAAAGGAAAAGGAAAAAGCAAGAGAATGAAATAGAAAAGAAGGAAAAAAATTGAAAAGCAGAGTAGGGAGCCGACCGAAAGAAGGAAGGAAGAAGAAAGGCAGAGGATAGAGGGAGGAGAAGAAGAGGAGAAAAGTGTGACAAAGGTACGCAAATTGATCCTGTCCATCACGATTTACTATGATAGTTATTACTATGTATAACGATTAATATGATAGTGATTATTGTGAACGATTTACTATGATAGTTATTACTATGTATAGCGATTACTGTGAACGATTTACTTTGATTGCGATTACTATGAATAATGATTACTATGATAGCAATTACTATGCTAGTGATTAGTGTGAACGATTTACTGTTATAGGTACGATTATGTATAGCGATTACAGTGATACCGATTACTGTGTATAGCGAGTGTGCAACGATTATTATTTATAGCTATTATCATGTACAATGACGTGTAGAAGTACAATTGAGACTAATTTTGATTTGATACGAATAATATGCTATTTTATGTTACAGATAGGTCATAAGAGAAGTAGAGAACCAAGTGAAAATCTCATAGGGCAGTGTTAGTGGCTTGTAGTTCTGTCGTGGTATGGAGAACTGAGTGAATATCAAAAGAATCCATTGCAAAATATGCACTTTGGCGACCTTCTAGACCATCATTCTTTTGAAATGTGTTGGAACACCATGACTCACCTGGTAAATAAGTGAGATAATAAGATGAACACATTCCGGTTTGATTCTTTTGATATCACCATGACCCTAGAAGATCTGACGCGGATTATGGGCCTTAAGTGCCATGAAAGTGCTATCTTATTACAAGATTCAAACTATACCGCAAGGGACAAGTGCATAGCCCTTCTAGGAATGTTGATGGAGGCAATGTATTTCTGGTAGAAGCAATTCTATATCGATGAAAGCTTATTTTTTCCAAAATAAATGGGAAGGCCAGTCCGCTACATGTGCATCTGAAAGAGCTGACCAAGAATTGCTTGACTTTCTTCTTTGTTTTTTTGGACTTACTTTATTTTCTGATTTGTCTGGTTCAAGAATATGTTACATGTGGCTGTAATTTTAGAAGACTTAGATAAAGTTGACAACTATGCATGGGGTGTTGCTATGCTCGCACACTTGTATAATCAACTTTATTGTACGAGTAATGGTAAAAAAACCATCGCAGGGTTTTGGCCATTTGTCCAAGTAATTGTTTATTATATATTTTATAGTTGTAGACTAAGATAGTCGAAGGTTATTGTCTTACTAATATATATGATTTTATAGGCCTCGTTGTGAGAGCATATTGTTGCTCTGCATCCTCAGTGTGGCCCTACGATTTGTGGTTTACCAAAGATCGACCGATGGGCTAGAATAAATATAAATGATCTTTAATTAAATGAGGTAAATGTTTAAAATCGTTTCAACATTTATCATTCATTAGTATAAATCGTTGAAATGTTTATCATTCTTAAGTAATCATCGCTGCATGATTTTCACTTCGTTAGTACAAATCGTTCTAATGTTTAACATTCTTAAGTAATGATCATTTTAGGATTTTCTATTCCTTAGTAAAAATCGTTATCACTTTAGCATTTAACTTTCATTAGTATAAATCGTTGTAATCGTTAGCATTCTTAAGTAATTATCATTGCATGATTTTGTATTCCTTAGTACAAATCGTTATCGCGTGTAAATTATTGTAATCATTAGCATTCTTAAGTAATTGTTATTGTAAATCATTGTAATATGTAGCATTCATTAGTGTAAAACATTCTTAAGTAATGATCGTTGCAGGATTTTGTATTTCTTAGTACAAATCGTTATCACTTGAGCATTTAACTTTAATTAGTGTAAATCATTATAATCGTTAGCATTCTTAAGTAATGATCGTTGCATGATTTTGTATTTCTTAGTACAAATCGTTATCGCTTGTAAATCGTTGTAATTGTTAGCTTTCTTAAGTAATGATCATTGCAGGATTATTTCTTCGTTAGTACAAGGCATTATCTTTTTAGCATTTAGCATTCGTTATTGTAAATCATTGTAATATGTAGCATTCATTAGTGTAAATCATTTTAATATAAAGTTGTCATTAGTAACAATCGTTGTAATATATTTAGCACTCGTTATTATAAATTATTTTAATATTTAGCATTCATTAGCATGAATAATGATGTCTATACCTAAACCATAATCTCTAATATACATGTTGTATGGAGACCGTATGGAGATGGGAAGGACGAAGACCAAGAGGTTGTTGTTGAGGCTGCGAGACTGTCTGACTGCGATATTTGATTATTTAGCAATCATGAAGCCGAGTTGCAATATGGTAGTCGAGTTCGTTTACAATTTGGCTTGGAACAATCTACCCCAAAGCAGCTTATGAAAGTGAGAAGGATTGTGAAAAGTGGTGGGGCCAAGAACGTTAATTGGCATGATCGCTTCAGAGAACAATTGGATTGTTGGAACAAAGTGTTTGTGCCATAGCGTATGATTATAAAGAATGACAATATGACCCCAATTATTTCAAAAAATATTAGAAACCCGTGCGTCAAAATCTAAAGATTGAGAATAAGGAATGTGGAAATGTTGGGAACCCGTGCGTTCCTTCTGTCCCACATTATGTCGTCTCTCAGCATAGAAAACACGTTCATAGTGTCCCTCCAACTACAACTATAATTCCCTCAGTTGCAGTACACGACGAGAAGCAAACATATCTCACAAAAAAAGGTAGACTCCGCCACAAGGTTTGAGATGTTGGTGAGGGAGAATAAGGAGTTACAGAAGCAGGTGAGCAAATTGGGGAGACAAATGCGGTCACTAGTAGAGCTAATTACCAGTGGTTTCAATAAGATTGCGGGAACCAAGAAGCCACCAAGGAAAGAGAGTCCACCAAGAAAAAGAAAGAGACAATTTGTGTGTCAAAGTCTATCTGAGTCGTCAAGTGCCACTGAATAAACATTATATAATTTTTTATCCCGATATTTATTTGTTGTAATTCTATAATTCTTTGTTGTAATTCTATAATTCTTTTTTATAAACTGACATTCTATAAATGTATAATTCTTTTTTTAATAAGCGTAACACATAAGGGCCACTGAACAAATCGTTGTAATATCCGACCTTTATAAAAAAAAATCAAAGAAGCGTTTAGCGTTGTCTATTGCGCAAATTATGAATTGCTTTTACGAGTTGTCTTCATATCGCGATTTATATAAACATTGATAAAAGGAAGAAATGATTTGTACGTATAAAGACTATGTACTATCGTGAATGATACATCACAATCTATACAACCATGCCACCAAAACCCATCAAATAATCAAACCAAATCTGTTTGAATATTCTATTGCGATTTGCCTTTACAAGCTTTGTCTAAGAAAACAATATATTCCATCACGATTTACATAATGACATTCATATATGGCGGAAAAGAAAACTAAATAAATCGACATGATGTTAGACTTAGTAAAGAACAAATCGAGTTAACTTCAAAGATATAGACATCATTGTGTAAATCACTCTGGGACAATATCTGGTATAACGATTCAAATACATTATATGTGCAACAATTTGCCTTATCGCGATTTACATTGATTGATAAAAGGCGAATAATATAAATCTACTTAGAACCATAATTCTTTAAGTATCATAGTATAATAATATTTTTCCTCTAGCGATTTGCTTTTATGAGCTATGTCTATGTGAACGATATGTCCATCGCGATTTACACAATGACTGATTAATAAAAGGTAGAAAATAAAAACAATAAATAAATCGACACGATGTTTACACTTAGTAAACTATAAATCTTGAAATAGTAGCAAATCGATTTCACTGCAACGATACTTGCTTGAAACTAATTGTCCTCTCGCTGGACATCCACATCTTGAATATGGCTTGCTCCTTGTTGGATTTTCACTTGACTTCTTCCAACCTTCCTTAGAATAAATATGTCTTTCTCACTATGACACCCTGTGCATTTTTTTACCAAGAATACTTTCTAACACTGAAACCAAGTTTTAAGGCATAATCATTGTAAAATTTATATGCAGCTTCCTTATTATTAAACTGCATTCCTTCTACGAGAACATAGTTAAGTATACTATCGTGTACATTCTTAGTGTCTGCACCTTTATCAAATGTATTGTCATGACCGTCTACCTTATTATCGAATTGTATTTCTTCTGCTGGAACATTCAAGTCAATAGTGAATCCAATCCCAGAACCCTTCTTATCACGTGCATAATTAGTGCACATGTTCACTTCTGTAGGTGCATAATTAATACATATGTTCACTTCTCCATAACTTTCAAATGATTGAGATAGATCATCTTCAATGCAACCAGATGATAAGCTCATCACTGTCATACGCAAGATATCATTTTGCATTAGCCAGCACATACATTTACTATGATTTATTCAAGATGCATATAACAACAAATACCGATAAGGTTAAGCAAGTTAAAGAAATGATTGAATGAATCACAGTATAAAATCAACAACGATTTGTTATTTATTTTTATTATGCATCAAGTTGTTACTTACCATGCCAATAAAAGAAATGATTTGTCGTATATCTGTTGACGATAACGATTCACGTGACAACAATTTCATTATATCTACGATGCTGTGAAGCGATTTCAATAGAAATCGCTAAATGAGCAGTGATTTGAATACAAAAATCGCCATCCCAAGCGCGCAACAATGTATTTCCGTGCGCACATGTTTTAAAAGTTTTTCTATAAATCTCTTACAAATCGTTACTAGAAAATACATAATATCTTACAAATCGATATACATATCACATAATATATTACAACTCGATACGACAATTCAGCATAATAACTTACAAATCGACACTATAAAACACATAATATCTTACAAATCGATATACATATCATAAAATATATTATAAATCGATACAGAAATTTAGCATAATAGCTTACAAATCGACACTACAAAACACATAATATCTTACAAATCGATATAAATATCGCAAAATATATCACAAATAGATACAAAAATTTAGCATAATAGCTTATAAATTGACACTATAAAACACAATATCTTACAAATTGATATACATATCGCAAATTATATTATAAATCTATACAGAAATTCAGCATAACAGCTTACAAATCCACACTACAAAATAATAATATCTTACAAATCGATATAGATATCGCAAAATATATTACAAATCAATACGAAAATTTAGTATAATAGCTTACAAATCGATATTAACAAACAAAACAATATCTCACAAATCAGTAGTATGTTACTAAAACCGTAATTTGCAATACATTGCATATACTGAGCGAATAAACGATACCAGATGGGGTTGCGACCCTTCCTCACATCTGTAAACAAACATTCTTGTCAATAGGTCCCAACGTCTTATAAATATCGTTAAGTTTCTAACCGTCAAAAGGACAAAATCGATCTGCAATAACAAAACAACGCCTTAATGACACTCACGACAACATACGTTCTTCAACAATAGCATGACATGGAAAGGTACTCACGATGCCTTAATGGCACTTGTTAGAATGTTTGTGCGTCATTGCTTTTTTCCATATTACCTAATGAAAAGGAAAAAAAAGAGAAGACTGTAAAAAAAAATGGCTGACAAATGCCCTTATGACGCCCACTAATGATCGAACCAGTCGATCGATTTATAGTTATCTCCACGAGGTAGGAATGAACCCAGGAATGTTTTGTAACACAAGGCAGGAACGAGAAGGCAACAATGTGTTGTAACACAATCTAAAAACCAAGGCGAGAACTTGGACTCGAGATGACGACAATGGTTGCTCTGACGACAACAAACAACGATAAAGGGTGAGTCGTAAAAGGGAACTCTTGTTACAACAGATGGTACAAAAGTTTAGTGCTTAGGGCAAAAACAGAACATTTGAACTTTGAAGAGTTAACATCATTCTCGACTTTCTGGATGAAGGACATTTTTGTCCTTTTCTCGAGCTGTCATTTTCCTTTTTTGGATGAAGGGTATTTTTGTGCTTTTCTTGAACCATCGTTTCTTGGTGAGAATAGCAGGAAAAAGTACTTAAGTCTTTGCAACCGCACCGAACTCCGATGCTAAGTGATGCCGATACACATGGAGATACGAGCCCCACGTGCTTATATACGTGGTGCTCATTCGGACCCCGGACATGCACTGTAGCAAACTAGCAACACCCTCTCAGCTTTGACCTTTTATGTTATGCTTAAGGAAAATATTGGCTACACTTGTGGATTCCGAACCCTTTGGTTAAAACTCATAAGGACAGGTCACATTGATCAAAATCTTATCCTGTGGATGTATTCAACATTATCAAAATAGTAAGAGAAACTTCGCGTCACATTTTCTTGAAGTAAAAATTATGTTTTTTTGTGTTTTTGTAGGCCATTTATTTTTTAGCCACCCTAGTAAACCCAACCTTCACATCAGAAAAAACATGATCTAATAGCTAGTATTTACTAAACCAAACATGTAGATCACATCTGGATAGTGAGGTGTGCAAAAAAAAAAAACGTTTTTTCACTCCTGGGTTTGGAACCCCATGCAGCCAATATTTTTCCCGCATAGAATTACCATGTTCGTGTGCATAAAATTTCCATTTTCCCTGCATACCAAGGAAAAAACATGGTTGTGCATTAAATACCAAGGGATATTTGCTTGTTATTGCTTATATATATATTAGCACCCCCTCGCCCGATGGCAGATCAGGTGAAATATATCACATTGCATACTTTAGTTTGCCGCGGCACCAGATCTGCCCTCCATCTCCTATTTGGTCCGATGACAGGCTGTACCCCGAAGATGATACGCGGTCAGCGCAGCGGCATACTAAAAGTGCGCAATGTGATTGCTACTGATCCTCCCTCCTCCCCCTCATTTTCTATAATGATTATAGGCATATATAAAAGTAGTTATCTCTCAACATTTTGGGGACTTGATTGCCATACAAAAAAAAGTAAAGTTCAAAAGAAAATTGAACAAAAAAACTGTGGCAAAGATATTCCCCTAGTCTTTTGGAAAACGCTCTCACGGAGTCACAGTACAAAGAAAAAGGAAAGTCCTCTTGTTAATCAATAGTCAACAAGATATTATTTACCTTACTGGTTAGCGTGTTACCAATTTTCTTTTGCTTAAACAAATCATTCTTTAAAGTGAAAGGAAAAGCTATTCTACTGCCACCACCGACGTCAGGATCGGGTGCAATATGATTGCAAAAATATTTGTGCATTTAGCACCTGATTGCCCTCCATCAGGCCTTGGGCCTCACAACTGACCAGCCTGTCTCCAGATGGAGGGTGATCAGGTGCTTAATGCACAAATATTTGTGCAATCATATCGCTCCTGATCTTTTCACGATTGGATTACTACCTTGTGCGTTAAGGGAGGTATGTTCTAAGCAAAGCTTAGAAGGCTACTTTATATATTCAAACGTTAGGAGGTCGCTTTTATGGTTGATCATTAATCTGAATCTTTGTTAGAACAAAACGTACAAAATGATCAAAGCTCTTAAACCCAATATTGAAGTTCATGAATTTAACCATGTTTCATGTGTAATACTCGAGTTTTGGTCAGTCTTGGCTTGTAAAGAGCTCGTTATAACTCATGATATAAGCTCAGTGAGTCAAACACTAACAATGAGTGTTCAGCTCAGGTCATTAACTAGTAATAAATATATTATATATATAGCCTAACCCCAGCCTGCTAATAAAAATTAGTAAAATAATATAGAAGAATTTATGTGAAGTCTATCAAAAATTGGTTAATCGTATAAAAATTAAGGGGCTTATACATTATGATATCTTTTTTTTTTTAATTTTGATAATTGCCATCATTCACATCACATGACCACAACGCTTTAGTTGAACAACTCCCACGAAACTTCTATGACAAAGACAACCTCATCATACTCCACATGACCATAATGCTTTAATTGAAACTTTGATGACAGACAACTCCATCAGACTGAACTTAAATAAAATTATTGGGGCTCTCATGCAAGAACATTCACGAGATAAACACTTAAAAACATCAATTTATTGTATAACACTCTACACTCATGCTCAAAATGCATAGCCCTGAGGTATATATATATATATATATATATATATATATATATATATATATATATAGAGAGAGAGAGAGAGAGAGAGAGAGAGAGAGAGAGAGAGAGAGTTGAAAGACCTTTGTACACTTCTTATGCATAAATGACAACTTTTGGCTTCTTCTATGAACTTTTATCTTAATGATAAACCAATGACTACTAATTACATGCATGATCCTTAACAGATATAACTCATATAACTTTCTTCTAGACTCTTAACATTCCATTTCAATGGCTTTACATTTACATGACTTGAGAGTTACCACTATGTGCAACCTGCATAATAACCTCACATTAATACTTCATGTTGCCATGTTACGTTATTTAAATACCAACTTATTTTATGAAATCTCTACGCACCATTCACTTTTTTTTCAAAAGGCATCACACACACTACCCACAACTCCTAATTATATAATAAGTTTAAAATTTTACTTTGACTCACAACCCAAAATGAGTTTATAGTTTCAACATGAACCCTGGTACATAAGAACAAGTACCTAAGATTCTTTGCAATTTGTTTTTGGAAATTGTCCTGTGCCCATGTCATGATGATGCTGATGAATAGTGAGAAACTTCCTTGATGTTTCTTGGAAAGTAAAATCTTTGGAAATTGTCTTATGCTAATTTACATCATGTTGTCACGATGATGCTGATGATTGGCGAGAAACTTCCATGATGTTTCTGGGTAGTTGCAATCTTCTCCTAATAACATACAAAATATCCCACCATGAAAAAGAAAATAGTCAGGGCCAAAAACTCTGTCAATTCATGGATACGGCTAAAAGGACCCAAGGCCAATCTTGTATAGTTTAATAATTAACAATAATAAGCAAGAGTATCATTGTATTTAAATTAATGATCTGTCAGGCTGTTATATAGTCGAGGAGGTTGTTTGGCAAGTGTTTATTATTAAATTTCATTAATTATTGTACTTCGTTGTCTTTTTTTTTTTTGGATGTTACTTCTTTGTCTTTTAGATAGAAACTAGTGCCAAACTGTTGTGATGTCAGGGATATCCAACCAATGGTGATTTTTTAAATATCCATCTTCATTGTGGTGGTACGGACCTTTTGGGCATTTTCTTACGACTTTTGAGAGCAGATCCGGTGATCCATCAAATTGCTTTATTCCACGAAGAACCCACAGTCTTTATGCAATTTGTGGACGGTGCAGACCACATGATCTACTCTCTACTCGAGCTCATCACCACAATATCACCTCTTCCCAACCCATATATAATCTCTCTCTCTCTCTCTCTCTCTCTCGTGTGGGTGGTGTATTCCATGGTTATTACTTCATTATCTATATTTGGTAGTGAATTTACTGAAAAAGTGAGGATACCAAGTGACTACTGAAAAAGCAAGCATATGACTAATCTTCAGGATTTGTTAGTTTATTCACGTCCTACACGGCCGCATCCCTCATCTATATCGCATTCAAATTTCTTTTACTGATCCTAACCAAGCTCACTCTGGTGGTTAATGGGTCACGATGTCTGTGCTTTGGTGGCCCCTTCATGCAGCTCTCTCTATCTACGCCCCAAATTTGACCAATCCAAATATTTGCCTTCTCAAAAACACCGATGTTTCTTGTCCAAAACTATTGAATCTACTTTAAATGTTTTTTTTTGGTTTAAAAATTGATGTTTGCAAGCTTTGCATTTAAAAGGATAACAAAAGAAGACAGCATAATCTTTTCAACACACCAAAAATCACCTCAAACAAACCTAGGACCCCAAATTACAACCAAAACAACCAATTTCAATATGAATCTAGATCCAGATTCAATCCAAATTGTCTTTCCAGCTCAATTGTCATCCATACATTGCGGTTTTGGCTTTAGTTGTCATTCCAAGGTTTTGGATTTAAACTCAAGTTGTCATTTCAAGTTTGGATATGTACCCAAATTATCATTTAAACGAATTAGATCTGAATTAAATCCAGTTAAGTTGTTGTTTGAGCTAACAATGTTGTCATTCTAGCTGAATTGTCACTCTTTTAGTTTGGATCTAGATCAGATCCATTCTCAATTATGAATCTAGTGATTGGATCTAGGTTAAATCCAGATCCAAATAGCATGAGTTGTTATTCTTGTGAATAGATCTGGACAAGATCCAATCCATGTTGCCACTTAGAGGCTGTGTTATAGTTTGAGCCACTTGGATATGGATTAGATACATATCTAAATAGCTAGGTTGTATCTTTTATGAACAGGGTGTCGTTTGGATCCAAAAATTATCATTTTGGGCCCAAATCGTATTACAAAAGCATTTTGAACTTAGAAACTTGCTAAAAATGCCCAAACTTGCCTCTTAGACCTTCCTAAAATACTAGCTTCCCCCTCGACCTGCTAAATCCTTCTTACTTAACTACTAAGTTAAATCCTTAGTCTATAAGATTAATTGTGCCATGTCATTTCTGTGGCCAATCAAATTCAGGCATATGCATGGCACCTAGATCTGGATTATTTGGTCCAAAATCCCTTAGATCTAAGTCCAAGACCCAACCCTGCACCTATAAATAGGGGTTCTGTATCCCATTATCCAACATCTATAGCGTAAGTCCTTCAACACCCAAACTCTGCCAAATTCATCCTAGCCTAGTTCACCCATACCTTACTCGAGCATGGACCCATACCACCCTCCCTAGAGCCTTCACCTAGCCTAAGCTCTACTTGTCTATCATCATGCTCATCACCATTATCATTGGCGTAGAAAGGGCCATCTATCTTAATTTATTTTGCCTATTTTAATAATTTAAATATGAATTTGTACACTTTGATATATTCATCTTTTTGGATCTTTTTGATCCTTGGTGGTGTCTCTACACCATCAAACTCACTTTTTTTATAGGTTTGCTTAAGAGGTACGTCAATCTACATACCAAAGCCAAGATTGAGGGAGGTTCAATTCTGGCGAGGTTGATCACTTTTCACTGAAAAAAAAAAGTCCGACATGCAAATGATGAAATGATGAGCCCATATTTTCTACAACAAAAATATGAATCCAGTTTAACCCAAGCTTTTGTCAAAAACCCATCGGATCCAAAGTGTTTCAAAAAATTTATTTTTTTGCAATCGCTTTCTCTCTCTCTCTCTCTCTCTCTCTCTCTATATATATATATATATATATATATATATATTTCAAGCATGCATCTTCATGGATACTAAGCCCTAGCCTCCAGGGAAAAACTCTTTTATTATTATTTTTTAAAAAAAAAAATATCATTACCAATAAGTGAAAGTTACAGTATGCAGACCAAACGATGACCTATCGTTGGAAAGAAAAGCAAACCTTAGAAATAATAGAGCTTATAAGAGACTACTAATCAGGAAAGCCATACACCACATAAATTACATGAGAGCCAATCAAGCCGAAAGACTACCCCTAGCATCCAGCGTCAAAACATGTTATATTAAATTTAGATGCTCAACAATCAACACCCCCTTAGAAAAATTTAGATGCTCCCAACCAATACAAGTCATCCTAAACCTGATTCCTCAAGGAAGTGATGAAAGAACACTCATAAAAAGTATGTTACACCTCTTCTTCATGACATTGGCACAGAGGGCACCTATTTGCCAAATGGAACCCTCACTTTTCCTTTGTAATCTTCCGCACAAAACGATCTAGGAGTTGAGATAAAATTATAGAATTAATGCAAGACATAGGAGAGTTCTATTGCTCGAACACCACCTCCGATGGATCTCTTCTAAGAGTTACCTCTCATTCATTAGAATTTGGTAAAAAGTAATCATTTATCCAAGCATAATGCCTCCTAGTAGCATGATAAAGGTGAGAAAATTCATCACTCAATCACACATTGTGCAAAAAAAGCATTCTCCTCCCATCTCCAATGATCACCTTAATGAATTGATAAAAAATATCAATCACTTTAGTCCACCCTTTCCAAATACTCGTTCCCTCTTGCCATTTATAATTCATGCTCCATCTCTAAGGCCATTCCAAAAAACTGTATTTCTCCTCATACACGGTAGAAAGCATAGACTCTCTTTTGCAAATCATCCATAACCATCTACCAAGAAGAGCCAATTTGAACATACGAATGTCCCGAATACTCAACCCTCAAAAGATCAAAGGTTTTGGAATATTAAGCCACCCCATCAAAGTCTTCGCCTTACCATTCAAACTCCCATTCCAAATAAAGTTGGTGAAAACTTTTGTAAACCTTTTTTCCAAATTTCTTGTCCTTTTAAAATTTTGAATAAAATGTAGACTCATGGTAGAGATGCTAAATTTTACCAAACTCATTCGCCCCACCTTAGATAATAAACATGCCACACAAGATTGGGTTCTTGCTCGAATCCGATCTTCCACCCCACCCCAATGAGACTCTTGAGATACACCAATGTGTACAGGTAAGTCAAGGTATATGAAAGTTAAAACAACCGCCACATAATAAAAAGTGTGACAAGCTAAAACTTGCTTGGAACCAAATTCATCATCATTTAATACCAAAACTTGGCTCTTACTCCCATTCATCTTCAATCCTGAAACTTTGCCAAAGCATCTTAGAATTACCTACATAGGTAACATGTTCTCTTCAGCAGCTTCACCAAACACTAAAATATCTACACCAAACACTAAAATATCTACTAAAAGAGAGTGAGTGATAGATATAAAGTTGGAAACCTTACACCCATGAAATATTCTATTTTCTTGAGCTAAGTTAATCATTACCGACAATGCTTCTATTGCCATAATAAATAATAAAGGTGATAATGGGTCCCCTTGTCTAAGCCCCCTCTTAAGCTTGAAAGGAACACCTCTCTCCCCATTAATGAATATAACTATAGAAATGGCCCGAAGCAAACCCCTAATCCAAGAGATCTATTTGTCCCCAAACTTCATACATTCCAAATAACGAACTAAAAAATCCCAATCAAGTGAATCAAAAGACTTCTCAAGATCAATTTTCAGAACAAAAGATGACATACCTGATTTCTTTATGGAATGAATGGACTCGTGAGCCAAACTGCACAACTCATGTAATCTCTGGCTCAGAACAAAAGCACTTTGTGAGGAGAAAATAATAGAGCTAATATAAACCTTCACCCTGGAAGCCAAGGCTTTAGAAATAATCTTGAAACATGAACCAATAAGTGAAATAGGCCAAAACCATTCAATATCAACCACATTAGATTCTTTAGGGATAAGAATGATAGTCAAATGACCCAAAATCCTCATAATGATAACATTAGCATGAAATTCGTTCATCATCCTAAGCAAAAAAACTCAATAGGAAAGCCATCGAGCCCCAGAGTCTTACCATTGGGCAAAGCCCAAACCACTTTTTTAAGCTCCTCCATGCCGAAAATAGCTTCAAATCCATTTCAAACTTCAACCTCCAAATGAGTAAAATCCATAGTCGATAAGCTAAATGAAACCTTTATTGAATTGAAGAAGCAATTTAAGAAGAATTCCGTAACTTTTGCAAGAATACTGGAACCCTTCCACTGCTGCCCCCCAATCCTCAAAGAGGTGATACGTTTCCTTTTCCTTCTCATAGAAGCACACATGAAAATATTTGGTATTTGCCTCTTCCGCATGCAACCAATGCGCTTTTTCTCTTTGCTTCTATCTAACATTTTCTTAGAATCTTCATTTATTTAAAGAATTAACCAAAGCTTCCTGATCTTCTTTCAATTTCACTGCCTCTACAACATCACTTACACTTTCCTCCTTTTCTCGAATGACCTGAAGTTGGCTTTCCCAACCCCTCAATTCATGAAATTTGGATGCATGCCTCTCTTTATTCCATTCTATCAATTTATCTCGCACAAAAGAAAGTTTAGCGATGATATACTGTACAACCCATCTCGCCGTATTAAGCACTGCATTTCACCATTCATCCATCTTATCGTGAAGCTCGAGAATCGTCAATCACCAAAGATCTATGCGAAATCCTGAATTTTTAGAATGCCTTTTCCCCGCCCAAGACAACCAAATAGGCGTGTGATGAGAAATTGAAATGAGGTCAGCAAAGACATTCATATCATGCAATGCCCGAAGCATAGGCAAAGAAGGAAGGAATCTGTCCAATTATCGAAATCTGCCCTTGGATCATATTTTTTGGACGTGTATGTTGGATTTTTGGATGTTGAAAATCAATAACATACAATATACCAAATTTTCAACTCTCAAAAATGCGTACTTTTACATCAAAAAATACAATCCAAGGGCCGATTTATTATCTGACCATGCTGAACACACTGAACACCTCCGTAGGGTTAGATTTGATAGGATCATAGGATGGGTACGTTATCATGTTTCTTCTATGTAAAAACAACATTTTTCACGTCAAGAAATTTGCGTACATTGTGGGTCGTTGATCTTTGAAAGTCTTAAAAGACCTACATGCACATCACAATTATGTTTTCTACCGTGAAACTTGGCGCGTGTAAATCATATCCATAGGGTTTGAATGGCAGAAAAACTCAGAAATTATTGTTTCTACTTGGTGGACGTAGGTGCACCGGAGCATACATGGTTGGACAGTTTTGGCATCATTTATACAGGGTGACTCCCACTTTATCAAAGTTGGCACAAGAAATCATTAGAAAGTTGCCCTTTTATTTTGACATGTACCTCTCTTTATATGGACTAGTTTTAGGCTTAGCTTTAATTGGTTAAGTTCCAGTACTGGTTTTGCTGCAAATGTTTCTAAAAGCCATCTTTTCATATTCAGTCAGGCTAGAATTGGAGTTCGGTTCCACTCATCCCCAATGTCATTCCCTATACCCCCCCCCCCCCCTTAAATCTTATGATGCAGGTTGTTTTGATTAAATTCAACCTTATAGATGGATTCATCATGGTCAATTTAATAAGAACCGACCCATGAATCATATTTTCTTGACAAAAAAATTATGATTTTTTAAATCACAAAATTTTATGTTTTGTAACCATTGATTTTTGAGTCGCCAAAAAAACCTTTATACAATTCAGATTTGGGTTATTTAAATGTGATTGTTACTAAATAAATGTCATAGATCACATCTAGAGTCCAGTTTGATCAAAACAAAATCCCGAGGGGTATGAAGATAGGGATGGCATAGGGGATAAATGAAAATGATTTGCTAGAATTGGATGATGCTAGAGAAGGCTGGATTATGTCAGCTAAGAGAAACATTCAAGTGTATCAGATAATGAACCTTCATATATTTGCATTAAATCAAGTACATCTACAAATGACTTGCTGTCCAAAAAAATAATATGCTTGAAGGGATGGTATTTTGAGAAATGGTTTCTCACCGAGTAATCTAGAGCATAGTTACCAGGAAACAAAATGGATACGAGAAGCGATGCATGATGCGAAAGCGGAGAAGCAAGTGTTAAAAAGTAGCATAAAGCATTAAGCAAGATTGTTTTGCAAGCAATTGTAGAAGCAGAAAAGAAAAATGTAGAACAAACAAGGGAAAATAAAAAATATAAATATTAACATGAAAAATGCAAAAAAGAAGAGGGGAAGCGATAGGAATAGAGTGAAAAATGAAAGGATGCAAGAGAGAAGGGATTTGAAAAGTGAGCTTCCCGCAAATGGGAAGCGACTTTCCCCTATGCTTCCTGCTTCAGAAGCATGCCCCTACCTGTGAAATTTATACTGAAATACTATTAAAATATGTAATATATATGTTAGAATGCACTCTTTGAACAATATTGTTCATACAATGTGTCATGACTCATAAGTAATGTGTACCCTCAGGATGGCTAGTATTTGCATATGAATCGATGGTAGTTTTTCTCAGGGCCGTGAAAGGCTATCTTGGAGGCGCAGAAGCACTGGATAAAGGTACAAAACGATAGACTCCAATGTATTCTACATCACTGAGACAAGATGTCACAAGAGTAATAGATAAATAATCTTCAGAGCACAACACATAGCGGCAGAGATTTTAGATTTGATTCCCATCATGAAACTCTCTACTTAATAAGAAACAAGGTCTGTTTTTTAAAATTTTTACTAAGCTGACGATCAAATAACCCTTGCGGCAGGTTAGCAGTTACCTGGAAGATTTTTACCAGGTGTTTATCAATGAAATAGCAATTTCATTGTGGCTTGAGAGCCTGACTGTCAATTGACCAGAATAATTTGTCAAACTGAACAAATTTTCCACTTCCCTGCTAAAGGTTCTATATGCCTCAAAGTTCTTGATTCTTACTTTTTCATGGTAGAACTTCAAGGCCTAGAATTGCAAACTGGGAATTTCAGCCTTAAACAGACAAAAGCAGCCACAAATAAATTTGATCCGGCAAATAAGATTGCTGAAGGTGGTTTTAGACCTGTTTACAAGGTATATTTCTGAAATTCAACGTGCTCCATTTTATCGTACTTGATCAATCCAAATCTTATATAACTCGGAAGTTTTAAGTTTATGTTCTGTTTAGGATTTTCTTATGGCAAATATATATGCAGTAGTGTCCTGCAGAAAATCATTGTTGCACATCTGATCAAATATCACAAGATGGAATTTTAGCTCAACTTTGTGAAAAACGGAGCATGATCCCCTGCAAAATCAGTCCCCATATATAGATGACTATTAATTCACCCATGTGTGTAATTGAACACCTTATGTTATCAAGAACAAAAAATAAACGCTTAGAAGTCAAGCATGATCTTGGTATTAACATGATAAACGTGAGAATAGTAACCATCGTTATGGAATCCCAACCAGAATAAAAGTGACTCGCTTCTGGTGTAGTCATTATGTGATAACCACCCCCAACTACCTTGTTGTGTGCCTTCCATGGTATTTAGCCAATAGTGGATCTTACCCAAAATGAGCTCAATAGTCCTATTCAAGCTTGACTATCCTTCAAAACAAAGTTTAATTACGTTTGAGTTACTTGACATTGTCAAGCTTGTAGATGGTATGAAACATTTTCTGTTTGATTTTCTTCCTTATGTTTTATGCTATGCTTTAAAGCAGGGAACTTTGTCAGATGGTGCCATAGTTGGAATTAAACAACTTTCATCCAAATCAAAACAAGGGAATCAAGAATTCTTGAATGAGGTAGGCATGATATCAGCTTTGCGGCACCCAAATCTTGTGAAGCTGTTTGGTTGTTGTGTAGAAAACCAAAACATGGTTGGATTTTATAAGGTACGTATAAATTTCTAACAAAAAAATGAACTCCTCCAACAAGGTATGTGCAATTTTTTTTTTTCATTTTTTTTGAATTAGAAAGGAATTTAGCAAGGTACATCCGAATTTCCATTTATTCTTTTCAAATCGGAAAGAAATTTTACAAGGTACGTGTGAATTTTTATTCATTATTTTTAAATGAGAAAGGATTAACTGAAAATTTGCACGTATAGTTTAAAATTCCTTGCTAGTGCAAAAAGTCACCAATTGCAAACACATGTTTATTCCCTGTTATATACACATTATACATAATTGAAGTGACTGAAAAAACCAATCACCTGTTACATAAACAACATATATCAAACAAAAAATAAAAATCAAACAATTTCATTTCTTGTAATATACACAATTCATTTTCTTGAAAAAACAAGAATCAAACTTCATTCTTTATTAAATACATAATTCATTCATAAACAATTTCATCACCTCACACACACACACAAAAGTCAATTAATGTATATAATAGATTTTAATAATCTATAAAGTTTAATGATATACACCACAAAATTCATTGTTTTAATAACTCGCTGTAATTTTGAAAATTAGCGATAAAAGCACCCTGAGAGTTAAGCATCTCCCTCAACCTGACAACTTCTTTCCTTAAATGGGCTATTTCTATATCAATTTTAGTAGCACTTGTTGTAGCCCCAACTTTCTCTTCAATGTTTACCTTATCGCCTTCTTCATCCTTGTGTACATCTGTTATGGATTTTCTATTGATGTCTTCCTCACCATCGTATCAGTCTTCCAGTTCGTGTTTAAACAAAGTGTGATAATCTCTTTTCTTATCTTTTATTATGTCATAGATTGTTTTACTAACTACTCTAGGGCGATGGGGTGTTTGCTAAACAAATCCAAACTATTAGACCACTCGGTTGGCTAGTTGCCACTTAACTCCACTCATATTGTACAACCAAATATCACTCATTGCGAAGTCTCTCACGTGCACAACTACATCCTCATGGTCCTCATCTACCACATCTACCACATCTACCACATCTACATAGGGGCACTATATTACCTAAAATTTAACAAATATCATGAATACCCCAAACAAAAGAATGGACAAACTTACATGTGCTTTAGTGATGTTTTATAACTGTGCTATGCAAGATGCTCTAATGATATTATGACCCAACCCTCTTCAATCATTTTTATCCTCATTGTCACGTGTCTATCTCTACATTGCAGCATGTGAAAATTTAGAGAAAAGGTTATGTCTTAAGGGTCTTTCAATAGATATGTACTCCCATATCCAAACCTGTAAGGACCAATACAAGGATTACTACTATATTAGCAATTTATAAATAACGAATGCAAAGAAATATCAAATAGAAAACATGAAAGAATGAATACCTCTAACAAAACCAAAATGCCTGCAATATTTTTGTTAGTCTTATATTCAAACAAACCTGCATACATGTATGCAAGAACGATAACTTTTCATGCATATTGATCGATGAAAGTCAATAGTTGCAATAATTTTAAGTACAATCCATGGATCGTCTTTCTACCCGAATTCATGAATAAGCATGCACCGAAAAAGTAGAGCAAGAATGCTCTGATACCGTTCTGTGGATTCTTTCTGTCATTTCCTCCAAAAGTTGGCACTAGCTTCCCATCAGAACTCAATGTGGGGTCATAGTGGTTCCTCAACTATGATAATTTGATCCCAACACCATCCCATGCCTTATCATCCGTATCTATGAGGACACAACAAAAAACTTAAATTCTCTCTATTGATGTCTAGTCACTGACTTCCCATGGTACTTCAATCCAGTTATTTGTGCTACATCCTCCAATGTAATTGTCATCTCAATGTCTTCAAAAATTAATGTGTTTGAAGATGAACTTCAAAACTTCACAATTGATCTACGAGATTATAGTTGATGTTTTATGGGGTGATCTACAAAAAGCCATGAGTGTGCTTTATTCCAAAAGAATTGGTACACATAGGGTGGTGAAGTGAAGGCTAATGTGCCCGTTTCACTCGCATGTACATATTCAATAGTTATAACATTTTCCTTGATTGAAATTCAAGTACATAAACACACAAATAAACACATGGCTAGGTATAACATGCATGTTGCACACACACACACACACACACACACACACACACACACACATATATATATATATATATATATATATACATGTGTGTGTGTGTGTGTGTGTGTGTGTGTGTCATACTTAACAACTATAACTTGTGGTGATATACTCTTGATTTATATAGATGTAATATAAAAAGTCAATCATTTTTTTAATGGATGATCAAACATCAAGTGGCAGTTATATACAAAATAAATATAGAAAAGTACCTGTCCCTCAACACCATACATTATTTGCTACTCCTTTGATGCTTTTGAAATAGGAGACAAATATTTAGCTGCAATCTCATCAACTTTTCTTTCAAAATCAAGAAGACTTGTGGGCCAGTTTGAAAATTTTAGTAGTTGATCTGTTGGAAGTGCATAAAGCTACTTGGATGAACGCAAATTTCTACGCTGCAAATAATTGAGGTTGTATTTTTAGTGGACAAGATCTGACAACCATATTTTTTTTTTATGTTGAAGTAGAATCCCTTTCTATTGGAGTGGCAAGCCTATTGTACATGTCAAGACAAGTCTCATGAAACACCATATAACAGTCAAATCCTTGAAGCCAGACTGACTCATTCTGCTTTTTTATTTTCTTCTTTATGATAGTAGGTCTTTTTTTGTGTATTTTTTCTCTTATTTGGTGCCATATTGTAATAAAAAACTTAATTCCTATGACAACAACAATAAACTAGATAATATACATGAAAAAATTGAAAAAACCGAGAAAACTCATGGAATGTTCTACACACTAAAAAGCCAAAAGAACCTATTAAACTGGATAATATACATGAAAAAACAAGCCAGCCGAGGGATGTAACTGACACATACAACCAATTAAAAAAATATTTATCAAAAAAACAACCGTGAAAAACTATTCAGCAAACCCTAGCTATCAATAACTTTACCAAAAAAAAAACTCGATTGAGGAACACTGATGAAGTCACTGCCAATGTTTTTACCAGAATATTCACTGAAATTTGAGGTTTTGCCACCATCGATAAACTATTGTAGATGAACTGCCGAATATAAGGGATTTTCATAAAGTCTCCAATGGCTAGAATATTTGCCTGAATTTCATCAAAATATCACCATAAGAATTAAGGACCACCAGTTGGGGACTATAAGAAATCTAGGGTTGCGAAAATAGGGATTTCAGATGTAAAAAAGGGGTTGAGAAATGAAGCGTTATTTGTATGGGACAGAGTTTCTCAAGAAAAAGGAATTTTTTAATACAGGCGATGCAAAATAAGAAATTTTGCAACATCAGACTTTCACAAGTTTTTTATAATTTTGCAATACTTCATGCAATACTCTTTCAAAATTTTGCAAGGAAAGGACTTCCATAACACTTAAAGGATTTACACAACGTGCATTGTGATACTTATCATGAGTTTCACAAGTGTTGTGAAGATTCATAATCTTTTTATAGAATATCGCAACTTCATATGCTATTTTGTTGACGGGTTTTGTGAGATCATCAACTTTTAGCGTTGTGACGTGCGAAATTAAAAAATTTGCACATGTGAGGGGTAAAAGTGCCCAAAGAAAGCTGGGAACCTGCAAAATTGTCTATTTGACATATTTGGTAAATTGTTGGACATTGTTGGAAATGCATCATTTTTGTTATACAATATAATCATTTTTTGTTAAATAAAGTCAACCTAATTGTTAACTGAATCAATTTTTAAAAAAACTTAGAAAATCAACATAAATTGGATTTAGTAGAGTCATCCATAACTTCATCCCAATACTCAACCACAGTTTCAGCCAGTTGTGCCCTGTATTCTTGAGCTTTCTAGGATTTAGAAACTTGAAAGAATTACTATGAACATAATTATAATGTAAGATGCTTACCTATGTCGGTTTAACCCATATCTGTCCATCATACCACCCACATTTGTCCAGCATAGCTCCATTCCTGTGAGAATAAACATACTTGCAAGTTCATTGCTAGCATACTTAATTGCATTTATTCAACAACTCAATAATTTTTTTTCATATTTTTGAAAAAGCACCTCACTTATTCACAAGTTCATTGGTGTAAAATCCCAAGTTAAGTTGCACGCTCATTGGTGTAAAAACCTCAAGTCCAAGTCCCTATTACCCACCAGGGAGTACGCATAGCTTCGGTCTCATGGCAAGGGCTTGGAACTCATGATGCCATTTCAAGTTAGTGACTTTCATGGGTTGCCTCTACCAGATGTGCAGGAGCCCTTGCGAAAGGGTGCATCATATATGTGAAAGGATCTTTGTAGGATGCATGAAAATTCTATGTTGATACAAGGTTTACTATCATCATTATCCTCATTCTCTTCTTCACCATTATCCTATGCTTTTATCTTTTTTTCTTGAGAAGCATGTTGATGATCCTTTTTTTAGTGTACTTTTTTATGATGACCCTATCCTTCCACTTGGTTTGACAAGTCTTAAGGCCTCCTCTATAAAAATTACTTATTGCTTCTATCTTATTGTCTCCTATCAAGTTGGTGCCATAGAGTACAAAAAAGCGGCAAAGGTCTAAAGTTTTTTTTAATGACATGGAACCCTTGCCGAGAAACATGTCACTTAATGGGCTCACTATATAAATAAAAATCTTGAATAAATTGAACAATTGAGTTATGTGTGTTATAGGACACGTTGGACATGGACTCACTCTCTCATGATCCAAATGGACTCTCTTAAGAGTCCCATGTTGATCAATCTTCCATAACTCTTCAAGATAAGCCTCAAGAGTCTCATGTTAATCGAACTTCCAAAAGTTGGATTTTATCGAGACTTGTAACTCTAAATCTACTTGAGTACTAGTTTGAATTAATCTTCATGAATTAAGTTCTTTAAACTCAGTTGTGTGCGTTGATGTGTTATTGTAACCTGCCCAAACTTTGAATCAGTCTCAAATCTACTATTCCACTGTGTTTGCAAATAGATAAATCGAATTAAAAAAAAAATCTTTGAAAATTTTTGATAAAATTTTGGAAAATTACAACTTTGGCATCAAAGCTTGGGAAAGAACTTGATGAATCTTGATACACCAAACTATCTAACATCATTGTAAGTATGTTTCAGCCTTATAGTAGTAATTTTTGAGTTATTTTGTGTAAGAGTTTAGAAAAACTTTGTGTGTAATAAAGAACTTGGAAACATGACTAGGGACGTTTCATGATAGGTTTTGGTTAGAGACTCACCTTCTTGTTTTGTTTAGATGGTCTGGGCAAACAGATGTAATGAAATCATGGTCACCCTACATAACTTTGTAGGGGTTGTAGGACAATAGGTCAAAGCCATGCAGGCCATGGGAGCCATCCTGCAACAGGTGGCTCAATAAAGGCAGGTCGCTCGGATGGCGACATGTCTTATAAAAAGTTTATAGACATGACCCACCTACTTTCTCAGAAAGGATGGACTCCGAGGTGACCGAGAACTGGATTAAGGAGGTCAAGTGGATATTTTATGTTCTCAAGATCCCAGAAGATCGAAAGGTTGACTTTGAGACATATCGAATTACAGAGCATGTAAGAAAGTGTTGAGAGACCACTCATATAGTCTGATTCCAGGTCTGGCCAATGACATGGGAACAATCTTAGAGGTGTTCAATGCTACATACTTTCCAAAGCATGTGAGGGATAAGAAGATGTAGGAGTTCCTCGACTTGAAGCAGTTTGAAACTTTGGTAGAGTATATCACGAGGTTCCATAGTTTGGAGTGATTTTGTCCCAATCTATATACGGAGTACTAAGATCGAGCCATAAAGTTTGCCTGTGGATTAAAGCCGGGCTTGAGGAACAAGGTCTACACACATGGGCCGTGGTCACTAGATAAAGCCACTGAGTTGGCCATTCTCTTAGGTGATGATTGGTTAGAGGGACATAAGTCCCATGGAAAGTCGTTTGGGCAGTCCTCAGGTGGACAAAAGAAGCAGTTCAACGAGAAGAGGTTTACACCACCCATTAAAAAAGGCAAGCAATAATATCAGAATCAAGCAGCATCATGCTCCAAGTGTCACTGTTACCATCAGGAAAAACCATATCCTCTTGACACAAGTGCATGCCTTCAATGCAGGCAGATGGGTCACTTCATCAGGGAATGCCCCTAGAAGAGGACCGATGGTGAGAAACGGGTAGCAGAAGGTCAGCCTCAGCAACAACAGTGCCAGCAGCAGGGGCAGAAAAAGGTTACTGGTCATGTCTATGCCACCACAACAACAGAGTTGGAGCAGGATGCAGACATCATTGAAGATACCATCCCTATAGTCGACTATAGTGGTAGAGTGTTGTTTGACACAGAAGCAACACATTCTCTCATTGCCACAAGTTTTGCTTTCATATTAAATCTACCTTCTATTACTTTGGGTTATACTTTAGAGATAGTTACACCTTTGAAAGATATGACCATCGCTTGTAATTACTTATCTAAGGCAGAGGTATTGATTACGAGGCAAAACCTATCAGCCAACCCAATTATTCTGGATATGATCGGTTATAATGTGTTTTTGAGGATGGATTGGTTGCACGAGCACTATGCTTGTATGAAGTGTCATGAGAGGCAGATACATTTTGTTCACATAGATTAACCCATCTTCAAATACAAAGCTTGTAAACTGATAGAGAAGGTAAAGTTGCTTTCAACAATAAAGGCTCAACATCTACTTAAGGGTGGTTGTGAGGCCTTTTTTGCTAGTGTTTCATTGGTCAGAACCAAACTAACCCCGTTAGAAGATATAGAGGTCATGAAGGAGTTTGTAAACATTTTTTCTGAGGAGCTACATGGATTACCCCTAGTGCAGAAAATGAACTTTGCTATAGAGTTGGTGCTTGGAACGATCCCAATCTCAAAAGCTCCATATAGGATGGTGCTAGCGAAACTTGAAGAGCTCAAGAAGCATTTGCAGAAATTGATTTCCAAAATTAATATGAGATTGGGCTATCACCAGCTATGAATCAGAGATGAGGACATCCCTAAGACAACATTTAGGACCCAATACAGGCATTACGAGTTCGTGGTTATGCCCTTCAGACTCAGAAATGCTCCAACTGCATACATAGATCTCATAAATAGGATATTCAAACTGTATTTGGACATATTCGTTATTATTTTTATCGATGATATTATGGTCTATTCAGAGAGTAAGGAGGAACACGAAGAACACTTAAGGATCATTCTGGGAATTCTTAGAGAACATCAGTTATATGAGAAGCTCTCTAAGTGAAAGTTCTAGCTCAATCGAGTGATATTTTTGGGCCATGTCATCTCTAAGGATGGGGTTTTAGTGGATCCTTCTAAGGTGAGTGATTTTTCTATGAATTTTAGAATGAATTTCTAATTTTTTTTGAATTTTAATATGTAAATTTTTGGTATTCTAATAGATGGATGTAGTTTTAAAGTGGGAACAACCCAAGAATATCAATGACATTAAGAGTTTCCTCGAATTGACAAGGTATTATAGATGCTTTATCCAGGATTTTGTATGGATCGACGAAGCTTCTCCATAAAAAAGTAAAATTTATATGGGATGCCAAGTGTGATGAGAGCTTTTAGACATTAAAAGAAAAGCTTATGACTGCTCCAGTATTAATCTTGTTGTCTAGGCAAGGTGACTTTGTCATGGTACTGGTCTGGGTTATGTTTTGATATAATACAAAAAAGCTATTGCTTATGGTTCTTGTTAGCTGAAGGTTCAGTAAAAAAACTACCTTACTCATAACCTAGAATTAGAATCATTGGCATTTGCCTTGAAGATTTAGAGACATTACTTGTATGGTGAGAAATTCAAGGTTTCTACAGACCATTAGAACCTCAAGTACCTGTTTGTGCAAAAAGAGTTAAACATAAGGCACAGAAGATAACTTGAGTTCATAAAGGATTACAAGTTCATGATTGCTTACTACCAAGGGAAGGTTTATGTTGTAGCGAACACTCTTAGCTAAAGGGAAAGAGGAGTTTTGGTAAGCATGTTGAGTTTGATAGAGGATCTCATTAAGTGGAGACCTTTTGGATCTAAAGAAAGTAAGATCAGAATGGTTAGTATGGCTGTGATAACTGAGATCATGGAACAGATCATAGAAAAACATAAAGATGATCACAATTTCACTCAGATGATAGCTGCCTATCAGGAAGATGAGTCAACTTTACACCTGCAAGAAGATGTAAGTATCTGGTATGAGCAAAGGTTATGGGTACCTAGTGACCCTCAGATTAAGGAAGAGTTGCTTAATGATGCACATAAGAGCAAGTTTACTATACACCCTCATAGTACTATAATGTTAAAGACTTGCACAGAAGTTACTGGTGAAACAGGATGAAGCGAGACATGGTAGATTATGTTTTGAGATGCTTAACTTGCTAGGAGGTTAAGATAGAACATTAGAGACAGCAAAATATTGGAGCAGATTGAGATTCCATAATGAAAATGAAAAGACATTATGATGGATTTTGTAGTTGGCTTACCCAAAACTCGCAGAGGTAATAATGCTATTTGGGTGATTGTTGATAAACTCACTAAATTGGCATACTTTTTACCAATCAGATTTAGTCGATTGTTGAAAAGTCTAGCTGATTTGTACCTCAAGGAGATTGTGCGACTATATGGAGTACCTCTATGGATAATCTCTAATCAAGATCCATGATTTACTTCAAACTTCTAGGACTAGTTGTAGAAAGCTTTAGGGACTCAGTTGAAGTTTAATATAACCTTTCATCCTTAGACAGATGGTCAGTCTAAGAGGACAATTTAGACTCTAGAGAACATGCTTAGAGCATGTACCTTAGTCTAAAAGGATGATTGGGACAAGCATGTTGTCTTGTAAGAGTTTTACTACAACAATAGTTACCATAAAGCATGACACCCTATCAGGCCCTATATGGATGACAGTGCAAATCACCGGCCTATTGGGACAAGGTTGATGCACAGACTTTGGACACACTAGTGGTGATAGAGTACTACACTAAGCAGGTGTGCAAGATTCGTGACAGACTACTAGCGGCTCAAAGTATGTAGAAGACCTATGCATACCGACAACGTCAAGAGCTCACATTTAAAGTAGCTGATTTTGTTTTTGTGTGAGTTTCTCCTACCAAGAGTGTGTTCATATTTGGCAAGAAAGGAAAACTCAGTCCCAGATATGTTGGACCGTTCAAGGTTTTAGAGAAAATATGTGCAATAACTTATCGAGTGAAGTTACCACCTCAGTATGCCAAAATTCATGACGTGTTTCATATGTTCATGCAAAGGAAGTATGTACCTGACCCATCGCATGTGATCCAGTACGAGGATGTGGAGGTACAAGATGACCTGACCATGGAGGAGCACCTAGTTGAGATCATCGATCATAAGGAGGTCGAAGACCATTCCTCTAGTAAAAGTACATTGACAACACCATGATATAGAGGAATGTACTTGGGAACCCAAAGTTGCTATGTAAAAAAAATACACGCATTTGTTTGAGTAGTTTTTGTATCGAATTTCAGGACAAAATTCATTTTTAAGCGGGGGGAGGATGTAATATCTGTAATTCTTCAATGATTATTTCAATAAATAAAGATGATTTTTATGTCATATTTATGGTTTTTTATTTATTCAAGTATGCATTGGGATTAGAATTATTGTCTTTATTAACTTAAAATTTAAACGCAAATGAGTTAGAATTTTAACTAAAGTAAAAATAAAATTCAAATTTAACTCAAGGTTAATTTCATGTAAATTAGAATTTAAATAGAATTTGGATTTGGATTTGGATTTAGTTACAAATAAATTTGGATCTAGCATTTGGATTTGGATCTCAAAGAGATTCAAAATCCAATTGGCTATTGGATTTTGGATATCTGAAATCCATTCTAGAAGTGGTTTTTGGTTGATCCATATAGCAGTGGGATCCAAATTGGATTTGGAATCAATTAGCAAAAACCAAAATAAGAAATTGTAATTAATACTAAATTTTAATTTAGTATTAAATTTTTATAAAGAGGATAGGGTGGCATGCCCCTTATGTGGGCCTCTCTGTGAGTTTTGGACCTCCATACAGTTTTAGATCCTATTTAAAACAAGGAAAGATCTAAGTAGGGTGGGATGTCCCCACCTACTTGCCTTAATCAAAATATTAACTAGAAAAAACATAATAAATAATGTAAGTAAAATCTTAATTTTACTTTGTGTTATCATCGCAAAATTTTTTTCCCTCCCTTGCGAGAGAGAAATGAATTTCGCGAGTCAAACTCGACCAAAGTTTTGAAAATGGTTTTGAAAATTACTCGCCTCCGTTTTGAAAATTTGCGGGAAAATTCCATGGAATGGGATCCGCCTGTCGGTACGAGGTTCAATCGTTCCTGGCACCTTTACCAGGGGTAATTGAACCAATGACCAATTATGTGCTCTAACTTGATTCAAGTATCTAAATTATGCTCTATTTTTCCTAGAATGCACAAAGAATCAGGCTTGTGCTATGAAATTTTTAAAAATGCAAGTTTGAGAAAATATGATGTTTGCTTTGGAAAATTGAAATGCATTTAGAAAAGGACTGGAAAATGCTTGAAAATGGAATTCCTGGGAAAATCATTGAATTTTATTGGAAATCAGAATTTTGCATTGGAAAGTGATTTCTCAGGAAAACTTGAACTTTGAAAAATCGATTTTTTTGAGATTTGGAATTTGCTTTCTCTAAGAAAAACGGATTTGAGAATTCTGAGAAAATCAAGAAATTCATTGGAAAATGACTTGTGAAATGGAAAATGGATTCTCAAGAACATGAGAACTCTGAGAAAATCGATTTCTGAAAACTTGGGATTTTTTTTTGAAATTTGAGAATGTTAACATTGGAGAATCTTGATTTGAACTTGGGAAATGCCTTGAAATCTCATTTGAAAGTTTGGAATTCTGAGAAAATCCAATCCTGAGAAACTTGGAAATTTTTGGGAAAACTGATTTATCTAAAATTGAAATTAGAAAAATGAATTTGAAAATAATGCAATTTGAATGATATGAATGAATGAATATGAATTTGAAAAGGGAATTTCAATTGAGAAATTGGGAAATCCTTTTAAGACTTTGAAAAATGCAGTGCATTTTGAAGTTAGCCTAAGTGTGTAGGCTGAATGTGGCTAATATGAAGATCATAAATCTTGGTTTTCTTCGTATTCTGACTATGGCCATAAATACAAATCCCACCGAGTTTATAAACTCCATAAGAGCTTGTGCACGTGCCATTCGTGTAAACCATAGTGGATTTGAAATAAATGCACATGAATCATACATCAAATATCGAAATTTGCATAAATTAAACTATATGCAATGCAGCCCTATTCTAAGCAGAAAAGTAACTCTTATTCCAAATTATTACATTTGAGGTTACATTGAATTGAAATAAAAAAAAATAAAAGCTAAGTCTTCTTCTTGAATGTTCATGCAAAACTAGAAAACAAGGTTAGCACAAAAATGTAGGTTTTTCTGAATTTATCCGAAAATATGGGAAATTATCGGATATTATTCAGATATAAACCCAAATTCATACCCCCTTTGATATAAACATGAGAAATAATGAATAAATTTTGAAAATAAACTTGAAAATTCGAAATTAGGGTCAAAATGACCAAAATACCCCTGATGACCTTGAAATCAGGGTTTTCTGAAAGAATTTTTTTGTAAATTTTGGAAATTTGAAAATCAAATGAAATAAATCAAACATAATATGATGAAATATGATGATATGCATGAAATTTTGGAGAATTAGAAATTGAAATTTCGAATTTTAGGTCAAAATGACCAAAATACCCCCAATAACAAGACTATGGCCTTGAAACCAGGGTTTTCTGAAATAATTTTTGCAAAATTGAAAAATATGAAATGCAAAGGAGATTGAAATTAACCCTAATACGATTCTACATGCTTATGTACATGATAAAAACCCTAAAATGGCGAAAATATCACTAAATATTGAATTTAACCTGATTTTCGCTTGATTTTCGCTTCTGAATTTAAAGATAAACTAACACATGGAGCAAATGAACTTGGAATTAAACCAAATTTGGCATAGACACCCAAAAGAACCCTAAAAACAGAATGGAGCTCGAAAATCTAATTTTTTTGTATTTTTAGACATAGAAATTTAAGTAAAAACCCTAAATTTTATGATTTTTGCCTAAAATATTGATTCTAAAGGGGATTTAGGATATCAAACTTCCATAAAAATTTCCCAAATTTTATGGGGTGACAGAGGACAGTAAGGCAAGGATTTTTGCCTTTTACACTTTCTGTTTTTGACCTATGGTCGGAGCTGTACCACTCCGGCAAGTCGGATCGGAATCCGGCGACTCTAGTAAATGAAGGAAACAGACAGGTTTCGGTAGAAAATGTGGGAAAAATGGAATACGGATGGGAAAATGGCTGAAATTGTGGGAAAATGTTCCTGATAAATAGAGGAATATTTGATCTTTTTACAGAATTGGGATTCGGGTTATGGTTTGGAAAAGGTCATACTGTTATCAGAGACCTAAATCTCTGAGATTTCTGGACATTGGAATCTGTTAGACAGAAATAGAAAATCCGGGAAAAATACTGGAACAGATCTAAAAATTCCCAAATTTTTGGAAATGATAGGAAATTATGTTATGAACAACTTTGGTGTTGAAAGTTTTTGCATAAGGGTTATAGATTGGATGGACTTGGTGCATTAAGGTCTGTCTATACCCTGACAAAAGAAAATCGATATTTTCCTAGGGGTCTGAGAAATCCGATTTTTTACAGAGGTCAAAACTAATTGGAAAAATCTCAAAATTTCCAGATCATTAGTAGATTCAATCATGAATCTACTGTGATTTTTGGAGAATGATCCGAATCTCCCACAATGGTGGTGCCGGAGGTTTTAGTCTGCTAAGGAAGAAACTGAAAGTTCCAGAAATACAGAATCCCAGTTTGGGATTTGATTGGTTTAGATGGATTCCGAAACACAAAATGAATCAAATTTTCGACAGTACAACAAAGACATGTAAACCTAACTACTCTAAAATTTACAAAATTTTTAAATGCATAAAATCACATAAATTGCTGTATGGACTTTGTCTAAAAACTAAAATTTTACAAATTTTAAACTAAGTAAAGCATGGTTCATATATAAAACGAAATAACTAGCAAAACGAATTAATCTAAGTGCATGCAAACATAAGATGACATGAATCATAAAACTAAAACCTAAATCGAGGAGGATATGATCAATTTAATATTGGCTCTCCAAAATGAGAGATTCGATCCATTGAGTGGACGGATCTTTTCATTTTTTAGCCTACACATAAAGCACAAGTTTTGTATTTATCTATATATATATATATGTATATATATATATATAGAGAGAGAGAGAGATTAAATGAGAGTTTTCAACAATATGAAACCAGCTTTGGTCTGATCTCACGTTGTGTTTAAATAAACCATGTGATAAATATCTTAAAAAAAATGAAAGCCAAAGGGTAAAGCAACACTTTACCTTGAGAGAGGGCTGGAAGATGTGGATGGCTTGGATGTGGAGCAGCTGCTGCCAGGCGTGAGGGAGGTGTCCCCGTGGTGCTGCCAAGGATGGAGGTGTGGCTGTTGGCTGGGAGCTTGAAGGTGATGCTTCCAAGTGGAGACCGGCTGAAGCAAGGTGGAGGCTGCAACTGTTTGTTGAAGCAGATGGTGGCTTGAACCGGCTAGGCGTGGAGGCTGCAGCTGGAGATGACCGGAGGTGCTGGTTGGAAGTGTAAGCTGTGGCTGTTGTGGCTGCAGCAGCCAAGAGAAGGGAAGGAGAGAGCTAAAGGGGGGGAGAGAGAGAGGCGTGAGATGGGAGAAGAGCCGTAAGTGGCCTCTTCCTTTTTTTTTTTTTTGGTATTTGCTAACTTAGGTCTTAATCAACTAAGACCTAAGTTTCTAATAATATCAAATGACCTTTATGAAAAGCCATACGTGAATGGCTGGAGGCTAGGGAAAGGAAGGGAGGAAGGAAGGGAAGAAGGAAAGAAAGAAGGAAGAAGAAAAGAAAGAAAAAGAAAGAAAAGGGAAAAAGAATGGAAAGAAAGAAAAGGAGGGAAAAAGGAAAAGGAAAGAAAGAAAGAAATGGGGCTGGAGGTTTGGGCAACCACCTTGTGGGTCCCACCTCTCTAAAAAAATAATACTAATAATAATAATAATAAATAAATAAAAATCAATAAAAACAAATAAAAAGAAGCATTTTTTTTTTTGAATAAAATAGAAATGCAAATGAATGGGCCATCTCAGAGCGGGTCCAAATTTTGATTTTGAAATTCATTTTGACGATTAGAGGGGTAAAATAGTCTTTTTAGAAAATTTTTAGACGAAACGAGCTATTTTTGGCAGTTTTTGAAACGAGCTCGGATTTTGAAGTTCAATACCCCGTTGCGAAGCAAATCCAATGTAGAATTTGAAAATGTAATTTTGAAAGAAATCCAAATTGTTTTTCTCGAGAAAATGCTTCCAACAAAACGAGCTATTTTTGGCAGTTTTTGAAACGAGCTCGGATTTTGAATTTCAATATCCCATTGCGAAGCAAATCCAATGTAGAATTTAAAAATATATTTTTGAAAGAAATCCATATTGTTTTTCTCGAGAAAATGCTTCCAACCGAAATGAGCTATTTTTGGCAGTTTTTGAAACGAGCTCAGATTTTGAAGTTCAATAGCTCATTGCGAAGCAAATCCAGTGTAAAACTTGAAAATTTGATTTTGAAAGAAATCCAAATTGTTTTTCTTGAGAAAATATTTCCAAATTTAGACTCCCGGGGTGAAAATGTCAATTTTGGAAACCCGAGGTTTGAAATTGATTTCTGAAAACTTTTAAAACTCAATCTGGATTGAAATTTATAAAACTGGAGTTCTGGACTTCGAAAATGAAATGAAATGTGATGAAATGTTATGAAATGCTAAGAAATGATATGAAATGATGAGAAATGACATGCGAAATGCAGACCCTGAATGGAGAATTTTAGATGTTAGACCCCGATTGGCAGCTGTACCAGTTTAAAAAGCATTAAAATTGATAAAATTTGCAAAATAGCTCAAGAAATGGTTTTCGGGACTCTACTGGATCAGAGTGACACTGAAAATTGAGGTTCGAGCTGGATTGAACTGAAATGAGCTGGATTGAGCTGAGTTTTAGAGTTTCAGAACTCAAATGAACTGACCAGGCACTGACTCAACTGACCTTTCCGACTGAATTTTCAAGAAAAGCTGTCATTTTTAGAGAAATGGTACGGAATGGTCACTGGAGTGAAGTGAATTACGAACTTGAGCTGACTTTGAGCTAAAAAAAAAGGTCAATAATACTGACATGAACTAAAATCGAAGCTCGAACACTAGCTCAATTGGCTGAACTCAGCTCAATTTCAGCTGAAAGAGCTGAAATGGACTAAAATGGGCTCCTAGACACTTGGAAAGGCTTTTGAACTGAAATTGGAGCGCTTGAACTCGTGGTGAGCTCAAGTTAGATTCTGGGGAGTATGACTGACTATGAATGACTGACTCAGAGACAATTGGCCTGGATTTGAGTGAGAAGTAAGCTCATTTCTGAAGAAATGATCCCATTTTGGCAGGAATGGTCAGAAATGAAAATGGTTTATTCATTATGAGCTCAGATGAGTTTGAAATGATTGATATTCTAGATGTTCTGAACTAACCAATGAGCTTGGTTGACTCCGACTGACTGGGGTCCGGGATGACCTAGGGGTAAATTGGTAATTTTTCCTAAAAAAATGGGTAAAATGGTGATTTTCTAAAACTGACTCAGGGTTTGACTCCTACACTGACCTAACAGGGTTAGCACTGCACGAGCAGGGTTGTTTGAGAATGGATGAGGAAAATTTGGGGTGTTTACAAATGCCCCTCTTTGCTACTAAGCCGGCTTGAAGACGAGCTTAGTGGCAAAGAAAATCACACCAAATTTGGGCTATAAAAATGCCCCAGTTAGAAGGATCTGACTGGATATGAAGAGATTTAGCCCTGATGAAAATGGTAGATATGAAATGGAGAATGAAGAGGAAAGAATTTACTTCAAAAGAAGTGATATTCAGGTTTTGCCCTTAATCTGGATGGGACAGGAAATACCTCGTGTAGAAACGAAGCTTAGGTTTGACCCTTAACCTGACCGGGAAATGAAATACCTCATCAAAGGAGGCTCAGGTTTGTACCCTTATCCTGATTGGGCAAAAAATGAAATACCTCATCAAAGGAGGCTCAGGTTTGTACCCTTATCCTGATTGGGTAGAAAATGAAATACCTCATCAAAGGAGGCTCAGGTTTGTACCCTTATCCTGATTGGGTAGAAAAATGAATGGAATCCTCGAAGGAAGAAACCATGATGGAACCTTCGGATTTCCGCACAATGAATCCGATAGGGGTTTTGCAAGAGGATGAAATTGGGGTCCCTAAAGCTTGAAAAGGGGTTTGATTTTGGGCGCCTCATTGCTGAGACTAAATAACTTTTGAAATTGGTGACCTTTTGCGAGAAAATGATTGGTGGCTTAACCTCAAGCCGAAATTGGACTGTCTATGGTGGGACAGTGGGGACACAGGGAAGTGTGCGAATCTGAGAGCCCATGCGCTCAGATTATACCAACAGAAGGGAAGAAATCTTGAAAACTCCCGTTATCAAGTCCTTAAAAGGGATAACAACTGATGTCAGGGTGCGCCAAAGATGAACCTCAAACTCGCGCTTCACGTCAGGATGGCTAGAAAATATTGTCAGAATGTTTGAAAATTATTGTTGATTCAAAATAATTTAAAATGATGCACATTGTTTTGAAAATAATCCCTCTTTTCTACCTGAAGTATTATCTCCGATTGGACTTAACTTCGTAAAATCAAGATTCGAATTCAAATTGCTTGCAATTGGCTTTCTTTCAAGGAAGCTATCAATTTCCCTGATATGAGCAGAAAAGAGAGTATTCTTGATATTGTGAAAGCAATTTGTGAAAGAATATTGATAATAGAATTTCACAAAATTTAAAGAGGATTCTTTGGCAGATTTGGCAGTCTGATATCCTGGAATTCTTTCTCATGACGATCTTTCTGCCTACTATTTTTTTTTGGCAGAATTAGAGCTCTCTTGGGTTTTTGGAGATTACATCATCCTTCATTTTGGAGATGTCTTGACTTTTCTCTCTCTTTTTTTTTTTTTTAGAAGGGTACGTCACAAACTCCTTCATCTCAGAGATGCTCCGATCCTTCTTTTTTTCTCTCAGGGATTATATCGACGGTTATTGGCTCATTGGTTGGAAATCTCTTGATGATAGCAGAAATTAAATATCCTTTAGGGTTTGTCGGGAGGCTCATCGCAGTCGCCTTCATCTTGACGGTGCTCTGAACTTTCTCTGGAAGGATCCGTCACAAACTCCGTCATCTTGAAGATGATTCAAATCTTCTTTGGCCCCGGGGGTCTACTCGCCTAATTCGCCTTCATCTTGACGACAGTTGAGAGATCCCTTTTGCAGATATTTAATTGCAGCTTTAGGTGATTGAGGAGATATAGGGATTGAATGGATTTTTCTGTATCACCCAGGATATTTTGACTGCTTTATTTTCCAAGAATGATCTTTAAAAATGTGCCATTGACTGCGATCAATACCGATCACTTATGGCTTTGCAACAACATTGAATTTCCTTTGCTGGCCATATCGAGGATTTATTCTTCATCCTTTTGGTCGGCTAATAGAAAGAATTTGAATTTTGAATCCTTTTTCACGAAAGCTTTGACCTTTCAGAGATAATACTGAAGGTATTCTGAGGTAATGTTTTTGTGCAATAAAAATTTTGAAATCAATAAATATTTAATGACAAATTGACAAGATTTTCTTGAAATCCTTTGTGGAAGCGAGTATTTGAAGCACAACGTAACACATCCATGACAAAAATTTTCTTCTCCTTTCCCCAAAGGAGAAGATTCAGACATTGGAAATAGAAATTACTCCTCTCTTCCCTGAAAAGGAGGTGTTTGCAAAACGAACTTTCGAAGAGAAATTAAGCTTTCGTCAAAACTTCCTAACATTAGGCTTCTCTTATGGAAAGGGGGCCGGTAATGATGAGGTCGGTGAATTGGTCATGAAGGAACGAGTCCATCACACTCTCCCTGAAAAGAGGGTCCTTCATGATGAAATGGCCTAGTTTGAAATTGCGGTCACAAGGAAAGCGAGCTTCCGTCGAAGCTCTCCCTGAATTAAGGGTTCCTTGTATGAAATTGGAAATTTGTTTTGCAAACGGTTCACATAGACACGAGTCCCTTCAAACTCTCCCTGAAAAGGGGCTAGGTGAACAAAGGATAGCATGCGAAAAGAACGAGCTCCCTTGAACTCTCCCTGTACAAAGGGTCTCTCGCAAGAGGAAATGATTGGAATTGGTATGAAATTGGAATTTGGAAAATTTAAAATTTGGAAATTGATATTTGGAAACTGGAAATTGATTGACTCGAAGGTCAAAATTGGTTGACCCAAAAGTCGAAATTGGAAATTTGGAATTTAAAAATTGGAAATTGGAAATTGGGAAATTGATTGACCCGAAGGTCGAAATTTGAAATTTTGGAAATTGATTGGCCCGAAGGTCGAAATTGGAAATTGAGTGACCCGAAGATCGAATTTGAAAATTGGTTGACCCGGAGGTCAAAATTGGAAATTTGGAATTTGGGTGGCTCGAGGGCCGAATTGGTAATTGAAATTTGAACTTTGATGAATGATCAGCACAAAGACTGAACCCGAGAGGTTGACTGATACGACCCACCAGTGAGACACTAACACAAGTGCTCAATCTTGAAAGAACACCAGCATGAATACCGGGTTTTGAAAATATGTCAACATAGACATTGGATTTTAAAAATATATCAGTTCGAGCACTGGATTTTGGAAGTGTACCAGTTTGAGCACTGGATTTCAAAATTGTACCAGTTCAAGCACTGAGTTTTGAAAATATACCTTGTTTTTAATTTGAAATTTGAATTTTTAAAAGAGACCTATGCTCTTAAAGTATTTGGGAATTGTAACGAGAATGATTGTCGGGGTCTCAGGATTATCCCTTATCCTGAATGGGTAGTTCAGGTTTATCCCTTAACCTGAAGGGGAAATGAATTTGATGCAAATGAATGTAAATGGATGCAAATGAATGCATGTAAATGTAAATGAATGCAAATGTATGCAAAATGATGTAAATGAATGCACATGTATGCAAAATGAGAGATTTGTTTGATCCTACCTGCATACATAATGTTTTGAAGACAAATTTTAAAATAATGCCCCAGTGTAACTGGGAAAGAAGGATTTGACCATTATTGAGGAAAATATATTGAGGAATTACAAAGGATGGAATAGAGGATTTAAGTATAGAAAATTTTCAAATGTTAATCATTGATGGGGTCTAATAATTCCACACCATCGGCATTGATGAGCAGATATGAATTGTAGAGTAATGCTTCCTCAACAACATAGGGACCTTCCCAATTCGGCGACCATTTGCCACCCAGACGGTGCTTGAGATAGGCCGTTGATCTGAGCACTAGATCATTGACTCAAGATTTTCTTTGAATGACAAATTTTGCATATTGTTTGGCTATCCTCTGATGATATGATTGAGCGTGCTCTGTTGCTCTGAGTCTTCTTTCATTGAGCAAATCAAGTTGTACCAGTCGCTGCTGCTAATACTGATCAAGCGATAACTCCAGCAGTGATGCGAACTTCAAGGCAGGTTTCTGAACATGTAGAGGCAGTACTACTTCAGTTCCGTAGACAAGTTCTGACGGAGTAGCATTAGTTGGAGTACAAATGGTGGTTCTGTATGCTCACAATGCATCATGGATCTTCTCATGCCAATCACAAACTGTTTTTAAAGTTCGCTCCAAGATTCTAATAAGAATCTTACTGGTGGCCTCTGCTTGGCCATTTCCTTGAGGATAATAAGGAGAGGAGAAATGATGATGAATTTTGAACTTCAAACAAAAAATCCTCATTCTCTCATTCTTGAAATGACTGCCATTATCTGACACAATATCATGTGGTATGCCGAAACGACATAGGATATTCCTATGGATGAATGAGACCACATGTCGACCTTCTACTGTGCGTAGAGTGACTGCTTCTACCCATTTAGTAAAATATTCTGTTGCAGCAAGAAAATATTTATGGCCATTTGAAGCAGAAGGAGTAATGGGACCAACAACATCAAAAGCCCACATAGAAAATGGCCATGCTCTACCAGACTGCCTTCTTCGTATTGCGCCAAAAATCCGCCACAAGCCACTTGATTAACTGAAATGTATAGCAGTAGGGGTTTCCCTAATTCTGGCGGCTTTAACACAGGAGGATTGAGCAAATATTTCTTGATGCGTTCGAACGATTGCTGACACTCTAGTCCCCATTCGAATTTCACTCCTTTCCTGAGCAAATGATTGAAAGGCTCACATCTCATGGCCAAATTGGATATGAATCGCCGAATTGATTGCATGCGTCCCTGAAGGCTACGCAATTCTTTCAGATTAGTCGGGGGAGACATGTCAATGATAGCTTTGGCCTTAGCGGGATCAACTTCTATCCCCTTTTTGCTGACTAGAAAGCCTAACAATTTGCCAGATTCGACTCCAAAAACACATTTTTGTGGATTGAGTCTTAGCTTGTAAAGAATGAGCCGCTTGAAAACTTGATTGAGAGTTTCGATGTGATCTTCTTCTTCTTTGGATTTTACCAGAATATCATCGACATAGGCATCCATGATTTTGTGCATCTGATCATGGAAAATGACGGCCATAGCACGCTGATAAGTGGCTCCAGCATTCTTAAGCCCAAATGGCATGACTGTATAACAAAAAGTGCCCCAAGGAGTAGTGAAAGATGTCTTGGACTGATCACGAGCGGCCAACTTGATCTGATTATATCCGGAATATCCATCCATAAAAGAGAACATAGCGTGACCTGCTGTGCTATCAATCAAAAGATCAATATTAGGAAGTGGATAATCATCCTTAGGAGTCGCTTTATTGAGATCTCTGAAGTCGATGCAAATTCGAACTTTACCATTTTTCTTGGGAACAACAACAATATTTGCTAGCCAATCTGGATAGTCAATGGTTCGAATGAACCCTGCTTTGAGTAGGTCTTCTAGACCTTCCTTAACTTGTTGTTCCACTCGAGGATCCATCTTTCTCAGTTTCTGCTTAACCGGCTTGACATTTGGTTTTAGGATGAGACGATGCTCAACCAATTTGGTATCTAGACCTGGCATGTCCTCATACGTCCACGCGAACACTTCTTCATGTTGCTTGAGAAAACGGGTGAGCCTTTCTTTCTCTTCCGGGCTCAAACTGCTGCCAATCTTGAGAATTTTAGGATCGTCTTCTGATCCAATATTGATATCCTCAGTCGGATCCTGAACTAAGGATGATGGCTCATCTTGTTTCTGAATTGCTGCAAATTCTGGTAATTCTTGAAGAGCTGAATCAAATTCTGCAGGTTCTTCTGACTGCTTTGTAATCTGACTGCATTCTGCTCTTATTTTAACCTGATGAATCACTGTTGGCTTTGAAAAGGTCTCTGGATTAAGAACGAGCTTCTTGATAGATCGGGAAGACATTCTGAAAATTGGAGAATAAATCGATTCAGGAAAATCTCCTATCATAAAACAAATTACTTTTGTTAAGAAAATAATTTGAAAGATAAAAGAGAAGAATAATGGCAAATTTTCAAAGATTTGATAACGAGAAGTAAAGAGACAAATGGCATCCAGATAGACAAAGGAAATTTGCAATTTTATTGAAAGATTGAATTGAGGACAATGATTGAAATGAAACGGGATATCATCCTAAATGTGAAAACAAAAGAATAGAAATGAAAGACAAGCAGATGCCCTTAGTGCGTCCCTTTGATAAAGATAGTGCCCTTCTGAGATCTTCTGCCACTAAAGCCCAATCCGGCCCTCTGAGGATAGTGCTGAGGAATTACTGGCTCGAGACGACCATTCCCATTTTTTCCCAGGCCTTGAAAAGGCTGATAACCATGCTTTACTAACAGATCAAATCCCTTTTTGGCCTTCATAAATTGGGAGAATAGTGGATGATCTTTGAATGTACTATAGTCAATTCGTCCTCCAATCTTGAAAAACTGTGGGCCTCTCCATCGAGTCATGGCCACTGTATGTGCTGGCTGTTCAGCCGTCTGCAGTATTCCCGAATTTTCTTCAAAGCTGACCTCATCAATGCCCCTAATGCTAGGGATATCAGTAGTGAAAGTGGGCCTAGGAACCATGGGTTGTGCAAGCCTCTTCTCCGGATCCTCGCCCAAGACTGTTGTGATCATTCCACCTTTTGACCACTTGACACACTGATGCAAAGTAGACGGCACCGCGTTCGTGTTGTGAATCCACGGTCGTCCCAACAACAGATTATACGTTGGGGGTACGTTGACCACATGAAAAAGGACAGAGTGAACCGAGTAGTCAATGAAAATTTCCAAGAAAATTTTCCCTTTAGCTGTCTGGCCATGATTATCAAACCCGTAGATAGTGATCGGGTCTGGGATATATTCCTCTTCTCTAATGCCCAAAGCTTTGGCTGTCATTTCTGGGCATATATTGAGGCTGCTGCCTCCATCTATCAGCACATGAGGAACAGTCATTCCTCTGGCTCGAATCACAACATACAAAGCGTTGTTGTGAAACACATGCGGCTTAGAAAGATCTTCATCTGAGAAAGTGATTGGAGCATTTGTCATGGCCTGATTGACTATCTGGGCCATGTCTTCAGGCGTTATGCTCGGTTTCACTTTGATTTTCCGCAACAGATCATTCAACACTTGCTGGTGCTTGGCGGAAGCTTGGGCTAAATCCAAGATTGAGACATGGGATAATGCAGTAATCGGCTTTGGTGTCGATGTCTCACCTTTCTCCGGAGCGGGCTTAATAAAGTGCTTGGGGAGCCATGGCATTCTTTTAGCCATCTCAGGAGATACCCCAGCGGGTTTATCAGATACTTTCATTTTACCAAAAGCTGCAATGAGATCCATTTTCTGAGCTTTGGACTCAGTTTGCTGCAGTACCAGGACCTGATGTTGGACTTGCATATCCCTTTTAGAGCATGGCCTAATATGCTCCTGCGGCTGAAAAGGCTGTTCAGAGACGACCGCCGTAGAATGATGGGGAAAGGGTTTCTTTAGAATATCCATATTTTCATCTTCGGCACCCTCTACCAGAAGATTCTTGTCGATGAGATCCTGAACAATATTTTTGAGAACGAAGCAGTTCTCAGTATTGTGCCCCACTGTTCTGTGAAATTTACAAAATTGATCTTTGAATTTCCTCATGGGAATAGGAGGATCAACCAACCTAAGCAGTTTGACCATCTCCTTGGTCAACATATACTCGAGCACAGTCTCAAGGGATTGGTCTAGTGGAGTGAATTTCCTGTCATAACTCCACCCTTCATGCTTTACTTTTTCTCGGGGCTTCGGTCCCTGTTCTAATTGAAGTGGCTTATTGTATTGAGGCACTGACTTGCCTTTCTGATCGTTCTTGTTGGAACTTCCTGCCCCATAACAGAAATCTTTGTTCTGCCCCTTACAGTGGTTCCAATTATTATTTCTGACAGAATGAGTGAAGTGAGTCTTCTTCTTCTGCTCAGTTTGGCCGTTGTTCTTAGTAAAGGTGAAGCCTTCATAGAAACCATTTTCCATGCTCAACTCGAGCCATTCAACTCGCTCTGTCAGTTCAATGAATGTCCTTGATGGTGCAGTAGAGATGAGACCTCTTAGAGGCTGTGAGAAGTTACTCAGAATTAGGGACAAAGCATGTCCCTCTGATATGGGGTCCCTCATCTTGTTGCAAGCTGACCTCCATCGGTGGATAAAATCTCTGGCCTTCTCATTTTCTCTCTGTTTAAGGCCGCAAAGATGGCTGAGGGTGGGAAGTGCCTCAGCATTGAAGAGAAATCGCTCAATGAACATGTTTACCACTTTGTCAAATTCCTTCAACTCAATTGGATTTACATGCTCCGAGTACCATTTAGCTGCGGTTCCCTCCAGACTGCGAGGGAAACATAGGAAAAGTGCACGGTTGTCTCGTTTGAATCTGGAGCATTCAGCGAAGAACATGGCGAGATGAGCTTTAGGATCGCCAGAACCATCGAATTTGATAAACTTTTTGGGGAGATTCTCGAGATTGTCGTCCCCATCCAAACCATCATAGAAGTCTTCGCTGGTGAAGACTTTCTTGCCCTTGTCGCGGGCCTGCAGGTCTCGAAGCATTCTGACCACATCTTTGAACTGCGGCTGGTTAGAGTCATTGAGAGATTGCTCTTTGAATTTGTGGGCTGACCCCTGCCCCTGGGTAGACTTGCGGAATGCCTGATGGGTCTCAAACTCTTCATCTGAATCTTCCACTGATTCCTCTTCATCAGTTGCATCAACATGCTGGGCAGGCTTCTTGGATATCTTCAAGGCTTTCTTGACTGCCCGGCCTTTTGTCTTTTGCTTCACCTGTGCTTTCTCTGTACTGGCTTCAGCTTGTTCTGCCAGCATTTTAGTCATCATCTTCTTAAACATGGCATACATTTGAGGATCAATGTCATCCTCAACCTGTTGCCCCTGATTTTTGCCTGAGCGCGGGGAATCCATTTCTTCGTCTGAAGCTGTCGAATATGCGATTCCCTCGACTGGTGCAGTCTTCTTCCCTGACCTTGTTTGAACCATTGACTGTCACGAATGCTCTCTGCAGGGCAAAATCGATGGTTAGGCTTTTGAGAGAGATTTTGATTGAAAGAAAATATTCGCTGAGAATTTTGGTAGACAATTTGAAAGAATATCCCATTACTAGGGATTGAGTCGTCGCGGGGATTACGACAATTGCGTTGTCATTCCTTTGCAAAGAAAATAAACAACTGAAAATTTAAGCCCTGTTACCTAGGCGAGGTCGTCAAACCAAGAATTGAAGAATTTGCAAGATTTTTATTTATTGAAAGAAAACATGATTGCATCAATAATAAACTTGAGAAAGAGGGGGCGGACAGACAATTTGCCACCACTCTTTATAACTAGCAGAGACACGAGGACCGGGAAAAAGCGGAAGAGTAACAAAAGAGTCCCAGCCATATCTGGCAGAATGGTATGCTCCGGACCACTGTGCTGATGTAAGGTCGAACTCTGGCAAGACTCCCGATAGCAGCCGCATCTCTATGTGCTTCTGTCTCTGAGAAAACTGTCGAACACACCGCTCCGGATGATAGTAAGCACAGAAGAATGGACCAAGCAACTTGAATCTCTTGCCATATGCATAGGTGTATCTGGGAGGCGATAATTCTCGATCAAAATAGTCCCACACCACTTCTTCTTCCTGCAGATAGTCGATCAGGAATCGGTACCGCGCAACTGGAAGGAGCTCCTTACCGTTGTATCTGAATGAACTAGCTCTGGTTGGTACATGCTGAAGGAACCAAGATTGAAGAGCATAAGTACATCCCTCGACTAAGATGGACTCTCCAAGTGTGAAGCGGGTCAGTCCTCTGTATAGAAAAGCAAGCGCGGCAATGGCTATCGAGAGACGGCTGGTCTGTCGACTTCCCCATCTTCTCAAAAGTTGAACTATTCTGACATCCACATAATTTTGTCCATCTGGAAAGAAAGCAAGTCCCACAGTACACAAAACCATCGCATGCTGAATTCTCTCTCGAGCTGTCCTGGACAACAAGCTGACTTCTGCGAATTCTCCATACTATCGGTAGATCTCGATCAGACTCACGTATTCATTCCCATTTTCTTCAATCAGTGGCCAAGACTTGCGCCCTGTCATGCGAGCTACGGCATCTTTGGGGTCCAGACCCTTGACATTGATCAGAAACTGCTGCTCTAACGGATCTCCAGGCTGACCGGCTGGCTCAGGCAGTCCCATAATCTCTGAGAATTCATCCATCAGTATTGTCATCTCGCCCCACGGGAACCAGAACGTGCAAGTGCGCGGATTCCACCGCTCCGCCAGTGCATGAATCAGATTGCCGTTGACTGTCAACTTTCCCACTGCAGATGCCAATTCCAACCCACAATCGCTCAAGTGGTCCGGAAACATACGAGAGAAATTTTTGAACCAGACATAATACCACCGGGGGAAGAAGGGTCCGGTGCTAAGAGATCGATGCTCAGGAAGACTTTGTCGCACCTCATAGGAGATGTGACCCTCAGGAAAAACAGAATCGAGCTGACTGGATGCCATTGGACTGAAAGACAAGAAGACTGGAATTAGACTTTGGAAAAATATAAGAAATTTGAAAATTGCAGGCAGGATAAAATGAAAGCTGGAAATTCGAAGTCCAGAGGAACGAAAGAATGGAAAATTTCCTGGAGTTTTGAAGGAAAAGGTGGATAATTTAGAAAAATCGTCCAGGGTTTTTGAGAAAAAGGAGATATTTCATAAAAGATGAAAAATGAGGTATTTTGAAAAATTGTTTGGTATTTTGGAAAACTTGGGAAAATATGAGAAAATAAGGCGAAAATGAATATCATATATACAATTACAAACAATTATGCACATACAACAATCCCTAGGAAGCCAACTCTAAATGCATTGATTTTGAAAGAGCTTTAGGACCCTAATCCTGACTCTAGGCTTAGATCAACTGTGTCCAATCATGCTATGCCGATATACTCGAGCCGAGGCTCGATGTACGTGGCATAAAACTCATCTTCGGGTCTAGGCTTATGTTTTCCCAACATCCTTGAGCGCCTGCCGATATACGTTGGACTATGGCCCTTGGTACGTGGCAGGGGGGCGTTAGCCCAAATAAGTGGCCCAGTTGTGAGGCTCTGTCCCGAACTATGGTTCTGGAAGAGAGCCCAGCAACGTGAAGACCGGGTAGACATAGGTGGGGTGGTTTTTGAAATATGATCACATGCAGGCAAACAGAGGGCTCTAAGTCCTAAAGAGATAGAATTTTGAAATTTTTTGAAGAAGCAAACATTGTTTTCATACAAGTCCTAGATTGAGGAGTGTTGTATTTCAGACCTAAGTCTAAGTGAGCATGCATAATTCTCCTCAATATGGTCCTACCAAACCATGCCTAGTCTATATGCAATCCATGTCAGCTGGGTTCAAGTCTAGGCTCCTAGGTTCACATGATATCAGAAATTAAAGCTGACATTTCATAGAACATAATTTTGACAATTGGGCTAAGTTAAAGCATATAATTGATCAGGCGAGGACAGGTCCCATCACGGTCGCCAAACCTGTTATCATCGCAAAATTTTTTTTCCCTCCCTTGCGAGAGAGAAATGAATTTCGCGAGTCAAACTCGACCAAAGTTTTGAAAATGGTTTTGAAAATTACTCGCCTCCGTTTTGAAAATTTGCGGGAAAATTCCATGGAATGGGATCCGCCTGTCGGTACGAGGTTCAATCGTTCCTGGCACCTTTACCAGGGGTAATTGAACCAATGACCAATTATGTGCTCTAACTTGATTCAAGTATCTAAATTATGCTCTATTTTTCCTAGAATGCACAAAGAATCAGGCTTGTGCTATGAAATTTTTAAAAATGCAAGTTTGAGAAAATATGATGTTTGCTTTGGAAAATTGAAATGCATTTAGAAAAGGACTGGAAAATGCTTGAAAATGGAATTCCTGGGAAAATCATTGAATTTTATTGGAAATCAGAATTTTGCATTGGAAAGTGATTTCTCAGGAAAACTTGAACTTTGAAAAATCGATTTTTTTGAGATTTGGAATTTGCTTTCTCTAAGAAAAACGGATTTGAGAATTCTGAGAAAATCAAGAAATTCATTGGAAAATGACTTGTGAAATGGAAAATGGATTCTCAAGAACATGAGAACTCTGAGAAAATCGATTTCTGAAAACTTGGGATTTTTTTTTGAAATTTGAGAATGTTAACATTGGAGAATCTTGATTTGAACTTGGGAAATGCCTTGAAATCTCATTTGAAAGTTTGGAATTCTGAGAAAATCCAATCCTGAGAAACTTGGAAATTTTTGGGAAAACTGATTTATCTAAAATTGAAATTAGAAAAATGAATTTGAAAATAATGCAATTTGAATGATATGAATGAATGAATATGAATTTGAAAAGGGAATTTCAATTGAGAAATTGGGAAATCCTTTTAAGACTTTGAAAAATGCAGTGCATTTTGAAGTTAGCCTAAGTGTGTAGGCTGAATGTGGCTAATATGAAGATCATAAATCTTGGTTTTCTTCGTATTCTGACTATGGCCATAAATACAAATCCCACCGAGTTTATAAACTCCATAAGAGCTTGTGCACGTGCCATTCGTGTAAACCATAGTGGATTTGAAATAAATGCACATGAATCATACATCAAATATCGAAATTTGCATAAAATAAACTATATGCAATGCAGCCCTATTCTAAGCAGAAAAGTAACTCTTATTCCAACTTATTACATTTGAGGTTACATTGAATTGAAATAAAAAAAAAATAAAAGCTAAGTCTTCTTCTTGAATGTTCCTGCAAAACTAGAAAACAAGGTTAGCACAAAAATGTAGGTTTTTCTGAATTTATCCGAAAATATGGGAAATTATCGGATATTATTCAGATATAAACCCAAATTCATACCCCCTTTGATATAAACATGAGAAATAATGAATAAATTTTGAAAATAAACTTGAAAATTCGAAATTGGGGTCAAAATGACCAAAATACCCCTGATGACCTTGAAATCAGGGTTTTCTAAAAGAATTTTTTTGTAAATTTTGGAAATTTGAAAATCAAATGAAATAAATCAAACATAATATGATGAAATATGATGATATGCATGAAATTTTGGAGAATTAGAAATTGAAATTTCGAATTTTAGGTCAAAATGACCAAAATACCCCCAATAACAAGACTATGGCCTTGAAACCAGGGTTTTCTGAAATAATTTTTGCAAAATTGAAAAATATGAAATGCAAAGGAGATTGAAATTAACCCTAATACGATTCTACATGCTTATGTACATGATAAAAACCCTAAAATGGCGAAAATATCACTAAATATTGAATTTAACCTGATTTTCGCTTGATTTTCGCTTCTGAATTTAAAGATAAACTAACACATGGAGCAAATGAACTTGGAATTAAACCAAATTTGGCATGGACACCCAAAATAACCCTAAAAACAGAATGGAGCTCGAAAATTTAATTTTTTTGTATTTTTAGACATAGAAATTTAAGTAAAAACCCTAAATTTTATGATTTTTGCCTAAAATATTGATTCTAAAGGGGATTTAGGATATCAAACTTCCATAAAAATTTCCCAAATTTTATGGGGTGACAGAGGACAGTAAGGCAAGGATTTTTGCCTTTTACACTTTCTGTTTTTGACCTATGGTCGGAGCTGTACCACTCCGGCAAGTCGGATCGGAATCCGGCGACTCTAGTAAATGAAGGAAACAGACAGGTTTCGGTAGAAAATGTGGGAAAAATGGAATACGGATGGGAAAATGGCTGAAATTGTGGGAAAATGTCCCTGATAAATAGAGGAATATTTGATCTTTTTACAGAATTGGGATTCGGGTTATGGTTTGGAAAAGGTCATACTGTTATCAGAGACCTAAATCTCTGAGATTTCTGGACATTGGAATCTGTTAGACAGAAATAGAAAATCCGGGAAAAATACTGGAACAGATCTAAAAATTCCCAAATTTTGGGAAATGACAGGAAATTATGTTATGAACAACTTTCGTGTTGAAAGTTTTTGCAGAAGGGTTATAGATTGGATGGACTTGGTGCATTAAGGTCTGTCTATACCCTGACGAAAGAAAATCGATATTTTCCCAGAGGTCTGAGAAATCCGATTTTTTACAGAGGTCAAAACTAATTGGAAAAATCTCAAAATTTCCAGATCATTAGTAGATTCAATCATGAATCTACTGTGATTTTTGGAGAATGATCCGAATCTCCCACAATGGTGGTGCCGGAGGTTTTAGTCTGCTAAGGAAGAAACTGAAAGTTCCAGAAATACAGAATCCCAGTTTGGGATTTGATTGGTTTAGATGGATTCCGAAACACAAAATGAATCAAATTTTCGACAGTACAACAAAGACATGTAAAACTAACTACTCTAAAATTTACAAAATTTTTAAATGCATAAAATCACATAAATTGCTGTATGGACTTTGTCTAAAAACTAAAATTTTACAAATTTTAAACTAAGTAAAGCATGGTTCATATATAAAACGAAATAACTAGCAAAACGAATTAATCTAAGTGCATGCAAACATAAGATGACATGAATCATAAAACTAAAACCTAAATCGAGGAGGATATGATCAATTTAATATTGGCTCTCCAAAATGAGAGATTCGATCCATTGAGTGGACGGATCTTTTCATTTTTTAGCCTACACATAAAGCACAAGTTTTGTATTTATCTATATATATATATATGTATATATATATATATAGAGAGAGAGAGAGATTAAATGAGAGTTTTCAACAATATGAAACCAGCTTTGGTCTGATCTCACGTTGTGTTTAAATAAACCATGTGATAAATATCTTAAAAAAAATGAAAGCCAAAGGGTAAAGCAACACTTTACCTTGAGAGAGGGCTGGAAGATGTGGATGGCTTGGATGTGGAGCAGCTGCTGCCAGGCGTGAGGGAGGTGTCCCCGTGGTGCTGCCAAGGATGGAGGTGTGGCTGTTGGCTGGGAGCTTGAAGGTGATGCTTCCAAGTGGAGACCGGCTGAAGCAAGGTGGAGGCTGCAACTGTTTGTTGAAGCAGATGGTGGCTTGAACCGGCTAGGCGTGGAGGCTGCAGCTGGAGATGACCGGAGGTGCTGGTTGGAAGTGTAAGCTGTGGCTGTTGTGGCTGCAGCAGCCAAGAGAAGGGAAGGAGAGAGCTAAAGGGGGGGAGAGAGAGAGGCGTGAGATGGGAGAAGAGCCGTAAGTGGCCTCTTCCTTTTTTTTTTTTTTGGTATTTGCTAACTTAGGTCTTAATCAACTAAGACCTAAGTTTCTAATAATATCAAATGACCTTTATGAAAAGCCATACGTGAATGGCTGGAGGCTAGGGAAAGGAAGGGAGGAAGGAAGGGAAGAAGGAAAGAAAGAAGGAAGAAGAAAAGAAAGAAAAAGAAAGAAAAGGGAAAAAGAATGGAAAGAAAGAAAAGGAGGGAAAAAGGAAAAGGAAAGAAAGAAAGAAATGGGGCTGGAGGTTTGGGCAACCACCTTGTGGGTCCCACCTCTCTAAAAAAATAATACTAATAATAATAATAATAAATAAATAAAAATCAATAAAAACAAATAAAAAGAAGCATTTTTTTTTTTGAATAAAATAGAAATGCAAATGAATGGGCCATCTCAGAGCGGGTCCAAATTTTGATTTTGAAATTCATTTTGACGATTAGAGGGGTAAAATAGTCTTTTTAGAAAATTTTTAGACGAAACGAGCTATTTTTGGCAGTTTTTGAAACGAGCTCGGATTTTGAAGTTCAATACCCCGTTGCGAAGCAAATCCAATGTAGAATTTGAAAATGTAATTTTGAAAGAAATCCAAATTGTTTTTCTCGAGAAAATGCTTCCAACAAAACGAGCTATTTTTGGCAGTTTTTGAAACGAGCTCGGATTTTGAATTTCAATATCCCATTGCGAAGCAAATCCAATGTAGAATTTAAAAATATATTTTTGAAAGAAATCCATATTGTTTTTCTCGAGAAAATGCTTCCAACCGAAATGAGCTATTTTTGGCAGTTTTTGAAACGAGCTCAGATTTTGAAGTTCAATAGCTCATTGCGAAGCAAATCCAGTGTAAAACTTGAAAATTTGATTTTGAAAGAAATCCAAATTGTTTTTCTTGAGAAAATATTTCCAAATTTAGACTCCCGGGGTGAAAATGTCAATTTTGGAAACCCGAGGTTTGAAATTGATTTCTGAAAACTTTTAAAACTCAATCTGGATTGAAATTTATAAAACTGGAGTTCTGGACTTCGAAAATGAAATGAAATGTGATGAAATGTTATGAAATGCTAAGAAATGATATGAAATGATGAGAAATGACATGCGAAATGCAGACCCTGAATGGAGAATTTTAGATGTTAGACCCCGATTGGCAGCTGTACCAGTTTAAAAAGCATTAAAATTGATAAAATTTGCAAAATAGCTCAAGAAATGGTTTTCGGGACTCTACTGGATCAGAGTGACACTGAAAATTGAGGTTCGAGCTGGATTGAACTGAAATGAGCTGGATTGAGCTGAGTTTTAGAGTTTCAGAACTCAAATGAACTGACCAGGCACTGACTCAACTGACCTTTCCGACTGAATTTTCAAGAAAAGCTGTCATTTTTAGAGAAATGGTACGGAATGGTCACTGGAGTGAAGTGAATTACGAACTTGAGCTGACTTTGAGCTAAAAAAAAAGGTCAATAATACTGACATGAACTAAAATCGAAGCTCGAACACTAGCTCAATTGGCTGAACTCAGCTCAATTTCAGCTGAAAGAGCTGAAATGGACTAAAATGGGCTCCTAGACACTTGGAAAGGCTTTTGAACTGAAATTGGAGCGCTTGAACTCGTGGTGAGCTCAAGTTAGATTCTGGGGAGTATGACTGACTATGAATGACTGACTCAGAGACAATTGGCCTGGATTTGAGTGAGAAGTAAGCTCATTTCTGAAGAAATGATCCCATTTTGGCAGGAATGGTCAGAAATGAAAATGGTTTATTCATTATGAGCTCAGATGAGTTTGAAATGATTGATATTCTAGATGTTCTGAACTAACCAATGAGCTTGGTTGACTCCGACTGACTGGGGTCCGGGATGACCTAGGGGTAAATTGGTAATTTTTCCTAAAAAAATGGGTAAAATGGTGATTTTCTAAAACTGACTCAGGGTTTGACTCCTACACTGACCTAACAGGGTTGGCACTGCACGAGCAGGGTTGTTTGAGAATGGATGAGGAAAATTTGGGGTGTTTACACTTTGGTAAAAGGTTGGTTAAATAAGGAACCTAGATTAACTAAGGTTATTGGAGTTAATTATGATAGCTAAATAGGAGTTTTACCTTCATAAGTATAGGATGAAGGTAAGTATGGATTACCCATTCCCTCCCACACATATTTGGGGGAGACCCTTTTGGGTTGTTTAATTGGGTTTCTTATTAAAAGAGAGGAAAAGGTAAGTTTTGACCTTTTCACTCTCACATTTTTGAGAAACCAAGAAAATAGAGGGTGGGTTTCTAAATTAGTTGAGAAAGTAAAAAATAAAGTTGGAATTTTGCCTCCCCCTTCCCCTCTCACATTTTGTAGAGTTCACATGTGGTGGAAAGTCAACAAGAAAATAAATATATAAATTGAAATATAATTGAGAAATAAATAAAATTGAAAACTTAATCAAGGAAGAATAAGACTTTCCTTAGGGGCTTGAGTGGCCAAGGAGGAGTTATTTGAACTCCTCTCAACGCCCCTCTCTTCCTCTCTCTCTTTCTTTTATCTTTCTCCTCTTCTCCTTCTTCCTAGGTTGTGAGAAACCAATAGAGTTGCAGCCAAGGTTGGAGGTATTGCTTCTGAATTCTAAGCTAGGAGACAAAGGGTTTTGCCAGTTTGGAACTATATACGAGGTAGGTGCATCAATTGCGTAGACATGGATTGATCCAAACACATGAGTTATGCATAGGATTGATTTTCAGATCTGATTCAATGTGGATAAGACATTGGGACATCTTTAAAAAGAGGATTTTCACTTTTGAAAAATTGTTTTGGTGAATCCATGTCACCTTGAGATTATTAAGAAAGACCAGTTTGCAAAAACTAGTTTTTTTAGCATTTAATGAAAAATCAGTTTGGGGAGGGTTCATTTCTACTTTATTTTGTAGATCTTGATTAATTCCATCATATCTAATGTATGAATATTAGATTAGTATGATGCAAGCACGAGTTCTAAATTCTGCAATTTATTTATACATAGATTTATGTTAAATCATGCAAAACCATTTTTGTAGAGGGAATTAGGCAAAATCGGGTTAGGGTTTTTTTATTGTGTGCTTAAATTAAATTAGTATTAGCATGTTAGTTAGTTGATTTCATATTAGTATTATTAATCATCATGTTAGTACATCTATAAAACCATGATTTGATGTCTTGATTGGGTTCCATGTGATTAATGGATAGATGCATGTTTATTTGAATAGATCAATGATTAAAATATGATTTAGGGATGATGGATGTTGATATTTTGGTTTTTGTTAGCATGACAAAGTCTAAATAATGACTATAATGCATTGTAGATAGATTTAGACGCCTATAACTATGGTTGATCATGTCTTGATATCATCTTTGATCTTGGTTATTGAATGTATTGAGTTTTGAAATCTCTGTTATTCTGTTCTTGATTTTAGCTTGATCAGTTTTGAAAAATAATTTATTTCTCTTAGAATATTAATTTTAAAAATAAAAATAAAAATAGTAGGATATTATACACATCCATGGATTGGTTTTAGAATCCTATTCCATTCCATTTGAGTTAGGTTTTGAGGGCAAAATATCAATTGCAATAGAGCATAATTTTTCTGTCATATTTGCAGGACTGTTTTGACCATTTTTTTGAAAAATCTAGAAACCTATTCAAAGAAACTCAAAATAATTTTTGAGAAATCTGGGTGGAGACATAGACATAGTAGAAGACTATTTAAAAAAAGTTTTGTCCAAAGAGTTCATAGTAAATCCCAGCAAATTCTTCAAGTTGTGAAACATTTCTACAGAATTTGTCCTATAATTATTCTAGATAAAGGTCTGTTACAAAATTTTCATGGATTTATAAAGAAAGAATTTGGGGCAGCAACTTTGGGGATTTGTTTCTAATATGTTAGGGCAACTCAAGTTAAATTTTGAGGGCCAAAAAAACTCTATGTGATTGTTGGTGATTTTTTTAAAATCCAGTAGAAGGGATCCAAATTTCCCAAATTACATGTGTTAATGCCTAATCATTTTCCTACATTGCTAAGTATGATGAGTAATGGTTAAGACTTGATTTGTGATATTTTTTTTATGTCAACTGAATGTGCTACTTATTGAATCATATTTGTTAAGAAGTCATATTTCATATATGATTATTTGCTTGACATGATCCTAAGATAGAATATAATGCACATGTAATTTTGATAAATGAGTATAGTCATGAATAGAATTATGCATGCAACTTTTATGTAAGCATGTGTGCATGTAAATTGGTGTATGTATAATGACAATGAATATGTGATATAAACATATGCATGGCTTGTGCATGAGTCTGGGTTTGATGAAACCCACAAGTTCATGTTGGGTACCAAAGAAAGAAAAAAAATTAGAAAGACATGTACATAACTACATAATTGCCTCAAGGAGGCCGTGCTAAAGGTCACCTAGAGATGGGATTTGTACTCCGAGTAGTTTGAATAGGTTAAAAACAACATGGTGTTATAAAATCTCTCAGTGTGGAGCTTGTGCTAAGGAACCCATGTGTTGAGAGCATTGAAATCTAAGACATGAGCATAAATTTAAACATCCAGTAACCCATTCAAACTCAGGACTACTTTGGAGAGGGTGGAGGTACACTTGACCTGTAGACCATTTTATTTGAAGAGCTAGGCATCTTCATTGGTCCCCAGTCATTGGTTGTCAGGGGATGGATTACCGTGTGACCTAGGCGGTATGTCCTAAATCTTTGTAGAGTAGAAATTGATTCTATATGAATCATTGAGAGATTCTCTATGTCACAGTCTGCTTCAGTGAGAAACTCCAAGGGAGTTGGTTGACTCTTCTAATTAATAAGGATAATAAATTATATGGCATAACAAACACCCCATTGGATTGGTTGAATCGAAGTTCGAAACTCTGAGCGTGTACCCTTCAAGGCAATAAAAGAAAAACAAAAAATTAAGTACTGAATCACTGACATTACTACAGTCTGTGCATGATTGTAGGGTTTATTATGAATTGCCTATTTACCTTTAAAATTATGCATAGTAGGATAATTGTCATGAATATTGACTGTAAGCATGATTGGTTGTGAATATGTGAATTGGGCTTATATTGATATGTTGTGTTGCATGTTTTAGTTGATTGTTTTGAAATGTACCAATACTTATCTCTTGCATTCGAGTTATATCCATGTTTATGTATATTGGTGTATCTCAGTGAAGTTGTGGATTAATGTTATCCTACTTTAACAATTTTCAGATAATGCATGAGCTGGTGTGATGGCGGGTTGCTCATTGGTGTCAAACAACTCATCATCATTTTCTTTTTTGGGGGATCCAACTTTATTTTGGATATTTTATATTAAGTTAAATTTTATTGAGACTTGTAACTCTAAGTCTACTTGAGTACGGGTTTAAATTAATCTTCATGAATTAAGTTCTTTAAACACAGTTGTGTGTGTTGATGTGTTTTTGTAACCCATACAAAGTTTGAATGAGTTTCAAATATACTATTTCACTGTGTTTGTAATTAAATAAATTGAATTTAAAAAAATTCTTAAAAATTTTTGATAAAATTTTAGAGCGTTATACAATGGTTCAAAATTTTTGTAAATATGTAAGCATAAAAAATCATATTTCTTGATCCGATTATGGTGATTCAATAGTCATTTCCAAGAAAATGGGCCATGCCGAATGCATTTGTAGGGTTAGATTTGCAAAAAAGCCTATGAAAATCTCGGTTCATACTAGCTTACATATTTTGTTAGTTTACAGATTCTAATTTCCCTTTATCTAGGGTAACTAAAATATGTAAACTGGCATGCACCGAGATTTTCATAGGTTTTTATTTTTTCTAAAATTTTACCATACTGATGCGATCTAGATGCCTGGTTTTATAGAAACAGACCCTTGGATCATCTGATTATGATGTATAAGAAGGATCTTCTAAGGCTTGAAAATCAATGACTCAAAAATTTCATAAATATGTAAGCATAAAAAATCACATTTCTTGATCCGATAACGATGATCCAATATTTGATTCCAAGAAAATGGAATACATCGAATGCATTTACAGGTTTAGATTTGCCAAAAAAAACTATAACAGTATCAATTCATACCAGTTTATATATTTTTTTAGATTACATATTCTAGTTCCCCTTGATCCAAGGTAACTAAAATATGTAAACTGGCATGCACCAAGATTTTTATAGTGTTTTTTTTTTATTTTTTCTATAATTTCACCATACAGATGCGGTCTAGATACATGGTTTTATAGAAACAAATTCTTTGATCATCTGATTACGATGTATAAGAAGAATCTTTTAAGGCTTGAAAATCAATGGCTTAGAATTTTTGAAAATATGCAAGCATAAAAAATCACATTTCTTGATCCGATTATGATGATCCATTATTCGATTTCAAGCAAATGGACCACGCCGAATGCATCTGCAGGGTTAGATTTGCAAAATAACTATGAAAATTTTGTTTCATATCAGTATACATATTTCAGTTTCCTTTGATCCAGGGTAACTAAAATATGTAAACCAATCAAATATGTAAACTGACATGCACCAGGATTTTTATAGGTCTTTTTCTTTCTAAAATTTCACTATAAAGATGCAATCTAGATGCATGGTTTTATAGAAACAAACTCTTCAATTGTCCAATTATGATGTACAAGAAGGATCTTTTAAGGTTTGAAAATCAATACCTCAAAAACAATCAACATATTGACGACGATAATTATCATTGTTAATAGATTACAAATAATTAAAATATTGACGACGTTAATTGTCATCTTTAATAGATTACAAATAATTAGTATATTAACAATGATAACTAAAATCATAATATGAATAGATTACCAATGCATCTAAATAATGTTAATGATAATTATTGTCAGTTGTAGATTTATATTCACGATGATAATTATCGCTGATTTTAGATTTATAATTATCATGCATGTTTATAGTTTTTTTTCTAAAATTTTACCATATGGATGTGATCTAGATACATGGTTTTATAGAAATAAACTCTTGGATCATCTGATTACGATGTATAAGAAGGATCTTTTAAGGCTTGAAAATCAATGACTCAAATTTTTTGTAAATATGCAAGCATAAAAAAATCTCATTTCTTGATCCGATTACAATGATCCAATAGTCGATTCCAAGCAAGTGGACCATGCTGAATGCATTTATAGGGTTAGATTTGCGAAAAAATCTATGAAAATATCGGCTCATACCAGTTTATATATTTTATTAGTTTACATATTCCAATTTCCCTTGATCCAAACTAACTAAAATATATAAACTGGCATGCACTAAGTTTTTTATTTTTTTTTCTAAAATTTCACCATACGAATGCGATCTAGATACATGGTTTTATAGAAACAGACTCTTGCATCATCTAATTACGATGTATAAGAAGGATCTTTTAAGGCTTGAAAATCAATGGCTCAAAATTTTCATAAATATGCAAGCATACCAAACAAAAAAATGAAAAAATTCGCACGCTAAAACAGAATTTTGCATCTCTTAAAGTTGACCACATGAGAAAGTCTCTCAATTCTGCAAACTTTTCAATATTTTTGCATCGGAAGTACACTTAAAAAATACCAATGCAAAACTCTTGATGAAATTCACACGTAATGGATTTTTACAAGGATTGTCATAATTGTAGTACTATATTTACAAAACTCATGAGAAATTTTTGCAAGGATTGTCAAGAGTTTTCCATCGGATATCATGCAAAATTAATGATTTTCGTAGAAACATTATGCTCATTTCGTTTTTAGTGATATTTGTCTTACAGTACTGCCATTTTTTGTTTAAAATCACTCTTAGTTACTTAATAAAATAAATTATGCTGATTATTTGTAATCTATTTATGACAATAATTATCGTCATCAATATGCTGATTATTAGTAATCTATGGATGACTATGTTAGTTTAAAATTGATGATAAATATTGTAGGTGATATAATTTTCAGTCGATGATAATTTATAGTCAGTGTAAAGAATATAATCGATGATTTTTATCGTCAGCTATATCCATTTTTTAATTTTGAAACTAACATAGCCGATGATTCATTATCATCGCTATAAGAAATACAACCGATGATTTTTATCATCGGCTACATTCGTTTTTTGTTTTTTGTTTTTAATTTTGAAACTAACATAGCCGATGATAAAATTTGTCAGCTATTTTCCTTATACCAATGATAATTTATTGTCAGCTATGTTAGTTTTAGAATAAAAAAAAAATATAACGGATGATAAAAATTGCTAGGTATTTTTCTTATAGCGATGATAATTGATTATCGGCTATGTTAGTTTCAAAATTAAAAAAATGGACATATCCGATGATAAAACTCGTTAGCTATATTGCTAATGCAGATGATAAATATTCATTGGCTATGGTAGTCTAAAATCGTTGACAATGATCATTGTTTGGTAATTGGTGACTATTAATTATTCTCATAATTATAAAAGAATTTTGGTGATGATTAATTATCATCATAATTTAATGTCGACAAAATATCCTCTCAACCATCTTTTGCGTCTTCCTATTCATATTACCGACATGATAAGAGCGACAATAAAATATCATCAACAATAGTTGTTTTTACTACGACCTTATATGTCATCAGGATTAAATTGTTATCAGCAACGATAATTTATCATTGCTATTTTTTGGTCCTATTTTCTTGTATTGTCTCTAGAGTTGTGTTGTCCTTAAGATGTTAGTGAAAAACCCACAATTTTTTGAAAATAATATGAGGAATAAAGATGAATTTTATTTAAAATAATGACTTTAATTTACTTCATATTTAATGTTAATTAATAATAAATTATTATTAGGATTTTAGTTGGAATTTAATTTAGTTTAGTGTTTCATTTTAAGTTGAATTTTTGTTAAAGTTGAATTTCAATTTGGATTTAATTTAGGATTTAATTTGTAGTGGATTTGGATAGTTATAATTTTAATATCTGGGTCTAATAAATGTATCTCGAATAATTTAATAAATGAATTTTAAATATTATAATAAATAAACCTTAATTAAAATTTGGATTTATTTTAGATTTAAATTGGTATATTCAACCCATAGGGTGGGATGCCTCAAACAATATCATTATTGTTTTGACAAAAATTTCAGCTGATCAATGGCTCATTGATTAAATCAGAGTCAACCTTGACATTCATCATCTCAAGGGCATCATGGTCGACTATCTATATGCCCGATTTGGTGGTGATTTGAGTGTTCTATCATTGGCTAAAGTTCATGCCTAATTGCGGGCCAAAAATCATTATTTTTTTATTTTTAACTATTTTCTAGATTGATCCATGCATGTACGATTAAATCAAAGACCACCATGATGCTCTATATTTTAAGGGCTATTGAATCAACTATTTAAATATTAATTTGGGTGAGTCTTTATGCCTATAAGCCTCCTAAAAAGATAGAGTTCTCATAGAGATAGGAGTCTCTTTGTTTGAGAGACTCTAGAAAAATCTATAAAAGAATAGGAGGAGATCCTCACTCAATTTTGACCTTCCCTCTCGTAGACTCAACTAATTTGAGGTAGGGTTCACTGACTTTTGATGTGTTTATGGGCTAGGGTACACAATCCATGCATGAGGACTAGTTCTCTATGCATACCTCAACCAAATATTGGTTCATTTATGAATAGGATCTGCTTTTTATGTGTTTTATTGTTTCAAAACTCAAAATAGGTTAATGGGAGATCGATTTTGGAAAAAGACTATGTTCTATGTTGTTTTGATATGTTTCATATATGGAATTATGTTTTGAGTTGTAGATCTATATCAAAATCATATTTAGATGTGTTTATGCAAGATTAGATGATAGTTTAATGGGTCAAAATAATTTTTGGTGGATTTTCATGGTAGATCTTGATGTAGGCTTGATTTCTTGTTATATTTCTTGAAATAACATGTTGTTTGAAATCTTGATATGATTAGTTTGGTTGTAAATTCAATTTCTCTTAAATGGACTTTGAGAAAATTATGAAAATTTATAGAGACACTCTATTCACGTAGAAAAAAGAGTTCAGTCTAAACCTCGCAGTCATCAAAGTTCGGATAAGGGAGATGTGACCTCTGCAAGTTAATATAGAGAATCTGTCCAGAATAATGACCCTATTTTGACAGATTTTCATTAGAAAAATCATATCCCTCCAATTTTGTATTATTTTGATCCAATCTTCTTATGGTTGATTCTTGATATATATGTAAACGTGAGAAAAATTTTATATTCAGTTTATTATGGTTTGAGAATTAAAAATTGGGCAAGAATACTCTGATTATGTATTTTTTTGTATTCTGTCATGTTAAGAGATCGAAGTTACAGGTTGTACAAAATTTGTAATTAATGTTTGGTAATGTTTTTGACATTAAATTTTTTATACTTGTTGTGGACATATCAAGCTATTCTCTATAGAATTGCCTAAATTTACTTCATTGTTTAAGATGCCCTGCTTAAACATCCAAAGATGGGCAGGTTCAGACAAGTCTGTCTTGTGACCAAAAAATAGACTGTCATTGCAGAATTTTTATAAATTCATCTAAAATGATTTTGAGGCAGGTTTTTTCTTGTAGTTAGGTAAGACATGTGAGAGAATACACTGATTTTTTAAGGGCCAAATTCATGATGTACAAATGTTGGCAGATTTTACAAAACATGTCAGAATTATGGCTACACAGTTCTGAGTGAGGAACATGTGTTTGCTTTCTTGTTTGGGTACCAAAGTTGACCTGATGGATATGAAACTGTTCCAGAAGTGAACCTGATCTGATTTTGACTTGTTTATGTACATTATGGGAGCAATGTGTGACATTGAACTATACCTTGGCTTGTGTGCATGATTTGTATGTTACAATGCATATATGACATGTGTTTTTGGTACATAACAAATGAAATGTGTCCATGATGTTTTGATGTATCACATGATGAGATGATGTGTAGTATACTATTGCAATGTGCATCATGATGTGAATGGATGCTATGTTGTGTTGTAAGGCATGGAAGATGCATGCACATTTAAATGCTCGGAAGTGAGCTTGTGGTTCTTGAAACCAATGTTGTGCCCTAAGTGAGGCAATGCATGATTCCCAATTGGAAGCTATGGACCACGTGGGTGGGTTAAAAGGCATAAATTGATGAGAGAATTAATGAAATAAATGTGAAATATGAATTATATCTTTTGTGCTTACAATGAGAGGCTAATCAGTACTCCATGGTTTTGGGGGTTACTTTATAGCTCAAGGGTGGCTTTTTCCCGGCCCTAGAGATAGAGGACATGGCTACCACTGAGATCCATGGAGTGGTAGGTATAAGAGTCCAAACTAGAGGTATAAAACTCAAAATTGAAAGTATAAGACTTCAACTAAAGGTATTCTAATATATTAGGTTAAAGGTTTGGGTCCCTCTCTCGACGTTGGATCACTCCAAACCTGGGATCAGAGATGTGTGCAAGGCTAGGTTAATAAGCCACAAGTTGTTTGAATATACACCCTAGGCCTTTGTCACTGAGTCTGGGTTGTTTGTGTAGTACCCACAAAATTGGTGTAAAAAGATAAATAATCTTGTATTGTGCATGTAGCTAAGACATGGCATACATCACTTAAGTAAGAAAAGATAACATAGTTAAGAAGCTACTCATGCATATAAGGATGGTTCAGTGTTTCTGGTAAGATCATGCATTGGTTACCTGTTTATATATAACTGACCATTTTCACCTGATTCTATGTGTACCCGCATATGTATTGCAAACATACCCCGGATAATTAAAGTTAATTGAAGAAATTTTCTGGTTTAATATTTGATGTCTGAATGTAAATGTAATAACAATATATTAGAAAGATAGCGTGATTACTATTTTGAAATACATGTTTCATGTATGCTTAATACTGTATGCACATGCAGTATACTATTGTGATGTGCATCACGATGTAAATGAATGTTGTGTTATATTGTAAGACATGAAAGATGCATGCACATTTGAATGCTTGAAAGGGAGATTGTGGTTGTTGAAACCAATGTTGTGCCCTAAGTGAGGCAGTGCTTGATCCCCAGTTGGAGGTTGTAGACCCCGTGGGTGGGTTAAAAGGCATAAATCGATGAGGGAATTAATGAAATAAATGTGAAATATAAATTAATTCTATTATGCTTACAAGGAGAGGATAAGCATTACTTTATGGCTCTAGGTTTATTTTATAGCCTGAAGGATGACTTTCCACAACCCCGGAGATAGGGGACATGATTACCATTGAGGTTCGCGGGGTGGTAGATATAAGATTCCAAACTGAAGGTATAAGACTTCAGTTGAAGGTATTATGATATATCCGGTTAGAGGTTTGAGTCTCTCTCTTGACACTGGATTGCCCTAAACTCGAGACCTGAGATGCGTACAAGGCAAGGTTAATAGGCCACAAGTTGTATGAATATACACCCTATGCCTTTGCCACTGAGTTCGGGTTGTTTGTGTATTACCCACAGAATTGGTGTAAAAGGATAAACAATCTTGTATTATGTATGTAGCTAAGACATGACATACGTCACTTAAGTAAAACAAAATAATATAGATAAGAAGTTACTCATGCATACAAGGCTGATCAAGTGTTTCTGGTAAGATCATGCATTGTTTGACTATTCATGCATTGGTTACCTGTTTATATATAACTAATCATTTGTACTTGATTCAATGTGTACCCGCATATGTATTGCAAACATACCCTGGATAATAAATGTTAATCGTAGATATATTCTGGTTTAATATTTCATGGCTGAATGCAAATGCAATATCTATATGTTTGAAGGATAAAGCGATTACTATTTTGAAATGTATACTTCATGTATGCTTGATACTGTATACACAAGCATTGTTAGTGTTTTCCCACTAAAGCTCGGAATGAGTCTGACCTCGATATTATAACCATACAAATAATGCGTAGACTTGTTGAAGCGATGGTGGGATGTTGCAGGGTGTGCCAAGGGCCAATTATTAAGATTCTGGATTTGTGTTTGGCAACACTATGATTTAATTAAACTATTTAACATTTATTTATAAACCAATGGATGGATGATTTAAATCGTTTATGAATGGCATGGTTACTTTTTGTTGATGTACTGGTAATCCGTTCATGATTTCTAATCAAAGTATTTTTCTGTTATTTAATAAAGTAATTCTTTGATGTAATATACCTAATCAGTTTGATCTTTGATGGTCTCGTACTGGACCTTGTATTAGGAGGCTAAGGCACGCTCATGCTTGCACATTGGCGGGTCTGTCTATTAATTGATATGGTTAGAGCGTAGCCATTGGTAAGACCGATGCATCATTATATATTACAATTAATGCTTTAAAAAAAATTCTCATATTTTCGGGTTAAAATTTTGAGGGGTTATAGTTAGTGACATATTACTTGCCCAAACTCAGCTGCAACATCTTGGCAAGTCAATCTAAACAGTGGTGGCCTCAACTCATGTGGGACTATGGACAACCATGGCCGTAAGGGGACTTGACAACCTGTGGTAAGCCTCCCAGAGCTCGGTCTGGGACTTGGAGCATGCCGAAAGCACGTATCTAGTCCATACTATTCTTAATAGTTAAACGAGTGGCTTCCATGGTCAATGGGCAGATAACTGTGCGGTTGCATAGAATGACCATGCAAATGGGGAAGGTCACTCCAAAAGTTATGCTGATGCGCTCAAGGAGGGAACTATGTCGACAAACGCTCCCACTGGACCATCCATCGATGACATTGCATAGTCCTTCAGTGTGAGGAAATATGGTGGAACTGAACAACTAGGAGGAAGGTTCAACTATGGCTGTTCAACAACGAATCTGAGGAGGACATCGAGAAGAAGGTCGACGGGATTCATTGGCGCCAATTCAGAGATATGAACATGTCCTTCCTATCGTCACTCAAGGCCTGCACCTAGAGTCTGGATCAGAGGACATTCAACGTTGTTTGTCTGCCCACGCTGGTGAGATGCATTCAAACTGGCAGACTCTTGTTGCCTATTTTCATGAAGATGGGCCTTATCCAGCACCATGGGCATCGTTTGGCTACAGCAGTCCCTGTGAACAGCGATGCCTCACTCCTATGACTGATGCAACAGACCAGTCGGCTTCGTCCAACGTCCCAGGGCTGGTGGTGCCCCTGCTGTGAAACCCTTAACGACCTTACTCAGCTGCAATGCTTATGGTGAGGCTTTGAGCACAAAAATTCTCACCCTCACTTCTTTATGACCATTGGGGGTAACGTTGGAAAGGATCTCGATACAGACCGAGGGACCTGGACAATGTTTAAGTCAAGGAAGACGAAGCAACACCAGAGGAAGATGTATCAGCCCCACAGGGTGAAACTGCATAATGGAGACTGAATCTGCTCCTCCTGCAACTATGAAGTCTTCAGGGCGCCGACATGCAAAAATGGTAGGGTACCCAGGGTGTATGCATCTACTTCGTCGACTAATCACACCCCACCGCCGATCTCATCCTGCCCATTGAGGGATCGTTCGAACCAGTCTCTGAAGGACGACCCTTGCAACGAGATCCTCTTCTCCGGGCAGTTCCGTTGTGATATTCAGTCGGGTCTAGCCCTTTAGGGAACATCTGGCCGGTGACCTGTAGTCTATCCTCAGCACATCTAGAGCACCACGGTGAAGGCTTCTAAGCATAGCTCCATCCACTGAAATCTGGCGTCGAGGACTGCTGTAGCTTTCCCTCCTGCAATCATTGATACAGAGGGAATAACTAGGGGCCATAATTTGGTGCTGGTTCCCAAGAGCACCCAAAAGCCTTACGTTATCTATCAAAGGCCTAAGATTGGGCCTACAAAGAAGCATATTCAAACAAACTAATGGGAGTGCTAGTGCCCTCCTTAAAAGTAGCATTAAATCGGAAGCTGATCAGGTCATGCTGAACGTGAGCATTTTTGCTCATGCCGACATCATGGCCGTTGTTGGCCGTTGTTTGCATTTTGGATGAATGCCACTTGGTTTTGTTGACTTTTGAGCTTTTTAAAATGCAAATCGGATGGCCATGATGTCGGCATGAGCAAAAATGCTCATGTTCAGCATGACCTGATCAGCCTTCCATTAAATCTGCATAAAGGTGGGGATCTTTTAAGATGTGGAATAACAATGACAACATCCTACATGTCGGGCTCTCATTCGACTATGGCTGGCATAAGAGAGAGGGGGTTGTGTGTTCTCCCCAAAAGACAAATTTGTGTGTTCGGGTGTGTATGGATGAATATCTTGGAACCCACTATAATTCATATGCCAATGTTATCCATGATGATTTTATAATAAAATAACATATAAAAAAGATAAATAACTTATAAAAAAGACATGCGTTTGACAAAAATGTCCTCCCGTAAGATAGATATGCGTATGATGAAAATGTCCTCCCGTAAATAGCTTTGTACATTCCCACGAGTCCAGGTTTTCACCTTGGTTTTTAGCTTGTGTTACAACACATTGTCGCCTTTTCGTTCCTGCCTTGTGTTACAAAACATTCTCGGGTTCATTCCTACCTCGTGGAGATAACTATAAATTGATCGACTGGTTCGATCATTGGTGGGCGTCATAGGGGGATTTGTCGGCCATCTCTTTTTATAGTCTTCTCTTTTTCTTCTTTTTTGTTAGGCAGTATGAAAAAAAATAATGACGCACAAACATTCCAACAAGTGCCATTAAGGCATCGTGAGTACCTTTCCATGTCATCATGCTATTGTTGAAGAACGTATGTCATTGTGAGTGCCATTAAGGCATTGTTTTGTTATTGCAGGTTGATGTTGGCTTTTTGACAGTTAAAAAATTAAAGATATTTATAAGACGCTGAACCTGTTGATAAAAATGCTTCGTTACATATGCGAGGAAGAGCCTCTACCCCATCCGGTATCGTCTATTCACTTAGTATATGCAATGTAATGCAAATCGCAGTTGTAGTAACATAATATTGATTTGTGAGATATTGTTTTGTTTGTTAACATCGATTTGTAAGCTATTATGCTGAATTTTTGTATCGATTTATAATATATTATGCAATATATATATCGATTTGTAAGCTATTATGTGTTTTCTAGTGTCGATTTGTAAGATATTTGTAGTATAATTGTAAAACATGTGCACGCAAAATTTATATTGTTGCGCGCTTGCGGTGATGATTTGTGTATTCAAATCGCTGCTCATTTAGCGATTTCTATTGAAATCGCTTCACAGCGTCATAGATATAATTAAATCACTGTCACATGAATCGCTATCGTCAACACACATCTACGACAAATTATTTCTTTTATTCTCATGGTAAATAACAACTTGATGCATAGTATAAGCAAATAACAAATTGCTGTTACTTTTATACCGTGATTCATTCAATCGTTTCTTTGACTTACTTAACTAATCAGTATCCGTTGTTATATGCATCTCAAATAAATCATAGTAAACGTATGCGCTGGCTAACATAAATTGATATCTTGCTTATGACAATAGTGAGCTTATCATCTGGTTGCAGTAAAGATGATGTATCTCAATAATTGAAAAGTTATGGAGAAGTGAATATCTGTACTAATGACGCACCTGAAGAAGTGAACATGTGCACTAATGATGCAAATGCAGAGAAAGACATATGTTTGTTCTAAGGAAGGTTGGAAGAAGTCAAGTGGAAATCCAACAAGGAGCAAGCCAGATTTAAGATGTGGTTGTCTGGTTGTTCTTTCTGGTGTATTAGTTTTAGGAGTGTAAGTGGCCTAGAGCTGGTCAGGTTTTGTTCATGTTCCATGGGAGCTGATCTTGCATTAGGTCTATATAGTTGATGCAAACCTAAACCTGTTTGGATTGAGCCGATCCAATTCTAGTCCAAAATTCATATTAGACCAGTATAGGTTTTTTCTATGCAGTTCATTTTTTATTCTGGTCCATGTATATAGCATTTCAGGTGACAGGTAGGATGGTCAACAATGGTTCTGATCCTAGTTGGGTTGGGTCATGGGAGGCCTTATTACTAGGTAATAACTTTATTTTTTAAAAGCACAATAGCTATGCATGAAGACAGTAATGGCGTATATAGCTATAATATAAGTTCATGTAGTTTTTTTAACAATAAGTACATACAGTTAGGCTGAGTAAAATTTCAATCAGATGAAACTAGTTAACATATGAATCAGGTACACATTGTGTATAAATATTGTCCAAGTTTGGGTTTGCTAATTGGGTTCATGCCAGTCAGGTATAGTCATTGAGGTTTTGTTGACATCGATGCTGATTGCACCAAGTTTTACTTTACAATAACATCTTGTTTGGACCTCGATGACTACACCTGACTGGAATGAACCCAATTAGCAAACCTAAACTTGGACAATATTTATACACAACGTGTACCTGATTCATATGTCAACTAGTTTCATCTGATTGAAAGTTTACCCAGCCTAACTGTATGATATTATTGTGAAAAAAACTACATAAACTTATATTATAACTATATACACCATTACTGTCTCCATGCATAGCTGTTATACTTTTCAAAAATGAAGTTATTACCAAGTAATAAGGCCTCTCATGACCCAACCCAACTGGGATCAGAACCATTGTTGACCATCCAACCTGTCACCTGAAATGCTATATACATGGACCTGAATAAAAAATGAACCACATACAAAAAGCCTATAATGGTCTAATATGAATTTTGAACCAGAATTGGATCAGCTCAATCCAAACAAGTTTAGGATTGCATCCACTGTCTAGACCTAATGCAAGATCAGGTCCCATAAAACTTAAACAAAACCTGACCTGCTGTAGGCCACTTACACTCCTAAAACTAATACACCAGAACGATGTTGACAACCGAACAATTGAATGTATGTGAAAAATGTATGAATTCAAAGGTATTTTATATCATCATGCATTAAAAGTACTTAATCAAGAGAAGATACAAGAAATATTTGAGTCATATTTAATGCAAAGATAGATGAAACAAACAAAAATTGAACTGCTGGTATGTGATCAATGTTGGGAGGTTGTTTGCATTTTTTGTTAAACTTAATGTAGTGTCTTATATTGTTTTGTTTCGTGACAAACTCAATTCAATTTAAAAGTAAGCAATGAAACACATAAATCGCGTGTGAATTCTTCAGCCACATAATTGTATTTGATTGTATTAACATGATCGATTGTTGTAATATGTATCCTTCACATGTATAAATGGTTGTCTCATCTAGCCTACAAAAATACACTTTTGATACCATTGGTAAATACCATTGGTAAATACCATTGGTAAATACCATAGGTAAATCGTCGTTGTTCAGTGCTTATTCCATTAGTAAAAATCGTTGTCGCATATAGCCTTAACATGCAAAACGTTGTTTCGTGAATAAACTGTATTAAAAGTAAAAATCATGTCTCATCTAGCCTTCACATATATAAATTGTTATACATATACTATAGTTGAATTGTTGCAAAATTTTTTTTTTTGTGAATAAACTATATTAAAAGTAAAAATCGTTGTCTCATTTAGTCTTCACATATATAAATTGTTATACATATACTATAGTTGAATCATTGTGCAAAAAGTTGTTTTATAAATAAACTGTATTAAAGGTAAAAATCGTTGTCTCATCTAGCCTTCACATATACAAATCATTGTACATATATTGTATTTGAATCGTTGCAAAAAAAATTATTTCGTAAATAAACTGTATTAAAAGTAAAAATTGTTGTCTTATCTAGTCTTCACATATACAAATCATTGTATATATACTGTAGTTGAATCGTTGTGCAAAAAGTTATTTTATGAATAAACTGTATTAAAAATAAAAATCATTGTCTCATCTAGCCTTCATATATACAAATCGTTGTTCATATAATGTATTTAAATCGTTATACCATATAATGTCCTATAGCGATTTATACAATGACGTCTATGTCAGAGACAACGATTTGCCTTTGCTACAAATCGTTTCATGGCCAAACCGTTGGTCATGATGTATTGTAACTAAATACTCATATTGTTTGTAAATGAATGTGGTTGTAAATCACGTCGATTTGTATTTATGAAGTTACCGCAACAATGATGTGTCTTTGTGTACAATATCAATTTGTAATATCATGATTTACTCATATCGATTTGCAACTGTTACTAAAATATTATTTTAGTATAAAACTTAAATCAGTATCAAGTTGTAAATCGATTTGTATTTATAAAGTTACCTCGATTTGTACTTTACTAAGTCTAAACATCGTGTTGATTTGTGTATTATTTTTCTTTTTCACCTTTTATGAATCAGTCATTATGTAAATCACGACAGGATTTATCATTCACATAGACAAAGCTCATAAAGGCAAATCGTGATAGGATAAATCATTTCCACTTTATGTCCGTGGCTGTATAAATACCATGATAGGTCAAACAAATTTGGTGGGATGAGATGTATTCGATTGAGAGGATGAGTTTAAGTGGGAGAGTGATTGGATTGGGTTAGTTGTGAGACCCATTTAGCTCTCATCAAATTTAAACTCAATCTAAACTATTATATATATATATATATATATATATATATATATATATATATATATATATATATATATATATATATATATAGAGAGAGAGAGAGAGAGAGAGAGAGAGAGAGAGAGAGAGAGAGAGAGAGAGAGAGAGAGATACATATTTACATATATATTTTAATTAAATTTATTTGGGTCTCAAATGAACCTAAATTCTATTTATTTAAGTAGAATCCATTTAGAATTCAGATAGATCTAAAACTTATTATATTCTAGTGAAATTCATAGTACACTAAAAAGATTCATTTAGATCATAAGTGAATCCAAATCTTGTTTTCTTAAGTAGGATTTATTTGGGTCTCGAATTGAATTCAGATCCAAACAAATTCATTTTACCTTCATGAGATCCATTTAGGTCTCAAATAGATCCAAAAGCCTTATTTACTTATTGGATTCCAATTGGATCTCCAAATGTGTCCAAATGTTAATTTACATAATGTGATTTAATTGAGTCTTCAAGTAGATTCGATATCTTATTTTCTTAGTAGAATTCAATTTGTTCTCTAAATAGATCTAAAATACTTTTTACATTAGAGGACATCTATTTGGGTCTTAAATGGATCCAAATCCCTTATAGGTCTGATCCAAACCCTGATCTGAGTCTAAACTCTTTCCATATCCATTTGGGTCGACCCAAATACTCTGCAAAGATCTGATAATTTTTTCAATTAAACATTAAATAGCTTGAATAAATGTTGAAATATTATCGATAATGAATTTTCTAATTAGTCAACCGATAAGTTTTTTAAAAAACAACTTCTAATGAATTAACTATAATAAATCACAAAAATGTCTTTTTAATTCATTTTGAAATTCTAAAAAAATTATGGACTTTATACAAATTTTCTCTCTTATGTGAACTTCCTTTTTAAATATCTAAATATGTGAATTTGTATTTTTTAGGTACTTTACTAAGTCCAAACATCATGTCGATTTGTTTTTTTTTCTTTTCTGTCTTTTATGAATCAGTCATTGTGTAAATCGCAATAGGACATATCATTCACATAGACAAAGCTCATAAAAGCAAATCATGATAGGACAAATCGTTTCCGCTTTAAGTTTATGGCTGAACAAATCATGATGGAACACCTCCTCTATAAAAATAAATCATGATCTGTTATAGAAAAAATTATATATTTATAGAATGTTACGTTACTATGAAGAATTATAACTAGTTGCAAGCCAATTTGTATCAATCAAATCATGATAGCACAAATCATTTTTTACTTGTGCTTTCAGATCTAGGTAGCTTGTATTGATCCAAGCTAGTTGTGAGATATAGATGTTGCAACAAATATCATGATTTATGCACTGACGACTATGTCTGTCACAATGATTTGCCTTTGTTACTAAAATATTGTTATAGTATAAAACTTAAATCAATGTGGTTGTAAGTCGATTTGTATTTATCAAGTTACCTCGATTTGTACTTTACCAATAAACATCATGTCAATTTATTTTTCCTTTTCTTTTTTGCCTTTTATCAGTCATTATGTAAATTATGATAAGACAACTCATTTTCGATTTGTACTTTAAAATCATCAAGTAACATGCCAACTTGTGCTTTCAGATCCAGGTAGCATGTATTGATCTAAGCTAGTTGTGAGATATAAATGTTGCAACAAATATCATGATTTACGCAAAGACGTCTATGTCTGCCACAACAATTTGCCTTTGTTATTAAAATATTGTTATAGTATGAAACTTAAATCGATGTGGTTGTAAGTCGATTTATATTTATCAAGTTACCTCAATTTGTACTTTACCAATAAACATCATGTCAATTTGTTTTTCTTTTCTCTTTTTTGCCTTTTATCAGTCATTATGTAAATCACAATAGGACAACTCGTTTTTAACTTTACTTTAAAGTCATCAAGTAACATGTCAACTTGTGCTTTCAGATCCAAGTAGCATGTATTGATCCAAGCTAGCTGTGAGATATAGATGTTGAAACAAATATCATAGTTCATCTGCGCGATTTACAACCATAAACATTTCATAGATATATTGTGACTAATGGTTTGGCTTAGATACAATACATGACCATCATCATCGAAGTTAAAGCTTTATCATCAAGCAAAACACAGATGGTTTGACTTAGATACTCCATCGCTTACAATACATCATGACCAATGATTTGACTTAGATACAATACATGACCATCATCATCAAAGTTTACACATAAGATGCCATCATCATCTTGAAGAAAACATAGATGTTTTCATCCTCAAAGTATATATCAGTATTCCACCTGACATGTGTTTTGTAAGAATGAATCCAATGGTCAAGCACATATCAGCATCACGACCAAGGCAACAAAGAGGTACTAAATATGGCATATTTGTCATGAAGTATGTCAAAGTAGACAGAATAGATCTATCCTCGATTATCAACATCACCCCCATCTATCATGCGCAGGCAGACAAAACAAAAAAAAACAAAGAAGAAGAAAAAAGAAAAAGAAAAAGAAAAAGAAAAAGAAAAAGAAAAAGAAAAAGAAAAAGAAAAAGAAAAAGAAAAAGAAAAAGAAAAAAAAGAACGACATAAGAAGAAGAAGAATAAAGAAGAAGAAAAAAGAATGACATAAGAAGAAGAACAAAGAAGAAGAAGAAGAAGAAGAAGAAGAAGAAGAAGAAGAAGAAGAAGAAGAAGAAGAAGAAGAAGAAGAAGAAGAGGTAGACGTGCATAAAACCCTAATCTATATAAAACCCTAATATAGATCTGTGTAAAACCCTATTCTATGTAAAACCCCACTCGACCTGACCCGTTGTTCAGGTCTAAAACCCTAATCTATTTAACCTCTCTTCCTCTTTTTTGCAGCAACACAACTTCTTTTTTTTTCTCCTCCGCCTTCTTCTTTTTCCTTGTATTTTTCTTTCTTCTTTGTTCTTCTGTGTTCCTTCTACCTGTGCTTGATAGATGGGGTTTGATACTGATAACCTAGTTGTTTCACGCCAAGCAAAAAGATCTGGATAATCTTCGATGATGATTATAGTGGTTATCTTCTATGTATACATCAATATATTCATGACATATACAACTATGAAGTATATAGAAGTTTACACAGAATATAACAACTATAATCATCCTTAATCGTTGCTGCCATACCCGAGCAAGCACATATATTCTGCATGATAGACAAGGGGTGATGTTAATGACCGTCTATTTGATCTATTCCTATTGCCGGACCCTCCATCATTCGCAAACCATCCTTCACAGTTGAAAAAATATCTGCCTAATCTTCGATATACTTCATGACAAATATGCTACAGTCGTGCGATTCCATCTTGTCTTCCTATAGAAATATATCAATGATAACTGAATCCCATAGATTTTTCAGCTCCATCTTCTTTGCGTGGATTACATTCGAAGGACATCACTATTTGGACGTAGGGGTAATGCTGATGATGAAGTCAATTTTCTTCGATGATGATGGTCATGTATTGTATCTAAGCCAAACCATTGGTCATGATGTATTGTAATTAGATACTCATATTTTTTTGTAAATGAATGTGGTTATAAATCACGTTGATTTATAGTTATGAAGTTATTGCGACAATGATATGTCTTTGTGAACGAAATCGATTTATATTTATGAAATTATCTCGATTTGTATCATTGAAGTTAGCTCGATTTGTACTTTACTAAGTCTAAACATCATGTTGATTTGTTTATTGTTTTTCTTTTCTGCCTTTTATGAATCAGTCATTGTATAAATCATGATAGGACATATTGTTCACATAGACAAAGATCGTAAACGCTAATCATGATAGGTCAAATCATTTCTGCTTTATTTCTGTGGCTGTATAAATCGTGATAGAATACTTCCTCTATATAAAAACAAATTGTGATCTCTTATAGAAAGAATTATATAATTATAGAATGTTACGTTACAACAAAGAATTATAACTGGTTGCAAGCCAATCAGTATCAAGCAAATCACGATAGCACGTAGCCTTCATATGTATAAATCGTTTTAGCCTTTTATCAATCATTGTGTAAATCACGATAGAAATATAACTCGTAAAAGCAAATCATAATTTCCACAGTACATAATGCTAAACGCTTCTTCAATTTTTATTTATAAAGGCCGAACATTACAATGATTTGTTCAGTGACACTCGTGTGTTACACTTATTAAAAGAAGAATTATACAATTATAGAATATCATATTACAAAAAAGAATTATAGAATTACAACAAAGAATTATAGAATTACAATAAATAATTATTAGGATTCAAAAATCACATAATGTTTATTCAGTGACACTTAACGACTCAGAGGGACTATAACATACAAATCGTTTCTTTCTTTTCCTTGGTGGACTCTCTTTCCTCAATGGTCTCTTGGTTCCGTCAATCTTATTAAAACCACTGGTAATCATCTCTACCAGTGTACCATATTGTGACCGCATTTGTCTCCCCAAATTCTGCACCTGCTTTCGTAACTCCTTATACAAATTGCTATTGATTTAAATGTAAAAATCATTCATACTTCAAAGGTACAAATCATTGTAAAAATTGCATCCTTCATAAGTACATATCGTTGTAACATTTGGGCTTCATAAGTAAACATCGTTGTATGATTTAGCAAAACTTAAGTATAAATCGTGGTAACTTCATAAATCATAAATACACATCACTACTACTTTAAACATATAAATCGTTGCTGCATCAAATGTACAAATCGCTACTGCATTAAATGTATAAATCATTGTTGCATTCAAACATACAAATCATTGTAGAAATTTAGCCTTCATAAGTACATATCATTGTAATGTTTGGCCTTCATAAGAACAAATCATGCTAACTGTTTTTCGACGTCCAAAAGGTGGATATGTAAAAATTAATTTGTTTCAATATAAAAATAGGTGTTATTTAGCATGAATAATATAACCAGTTGTAAGATCTAGCATTCAAATATACAAATTGATTTGTTTACATAACAAAACCTTACACGAAACTCACCAAAATGATAGAAGTTTTGGTAATTCGACAGTGAAGGAGAAACACCCAGAAGATAGATGCAGGTGATGGTGGCAATGGTGCTCCCACTGTGCATACGATGATAAAGGGTGCTCCGGCGATAGTAGACGATGACAAAGGTTGCTCTGGCGACAACAGACGACGACAAAGGGTGCATCGTCAAAGGGAGCTCCTGTTACAGCAGATGGTGCATCGTCAAAGGGTGATCTGGCAGTATCAAAGGAGTTTACTGCTTAGAGTAAAAACAAAATGTTTGGACTTTGAAGAGTTAAGATCATCCTCTCTTTTTTGGATGGAGAACATTTTTGTCCTTTTCTCTAACCATCGTTTCATGGGGGAATGGTGAGAGAGGGTACTTAAGTCTTTGCAACCATACCAGACTTCAACGCTAAGTGATGCTAACACACACAGGGATACGAGCTCCATGTGCTTATATACGTGGTGCTCATTCGGACCCCTGAAGACGCACCTGCATGTTCGGGGGGAGAGGGAGGGGAGGGGGGGGGGCATATAACCTGCTTCGGGCATAAGGAGGTGACACTTCACATCTCTCCACCTTATTTCCTTTTTTGAATGGTTCAACTTCCCCTTTTGTCGACTTGGTTCATGCAACAATAAATGTCTCTAGTGGACCCAAGCAAACTGCCCCTTAATTATCTCCCAGGGGAGGGTGTTGTGTGTTCTCCTCCGAAGACACACTGTTTGCTATAGTGCATGTCCGGGCATCCGAATGAGTGCCACATATATAAGCACATGGGGCTCGTAACCCCGTGTGTGTCGGCATCACTTAGTATTGAAGTTCAGTGCGGTTGCAAAGACTTAACTATCATTTCTTGCCATGAAATGATAGTTCAAGAAAAGGACAAAAATGCCCTCTATCCAGAAAAGGGAAACAACAGTTTAATAAAAGGACAAAAATGATCTCCATCCAGAAAGTCGAGGATGATGTTAATTCTTCAAAGTCCAAACACTCTGTTTGCACCATCTGTTGTTACAGGAGCTCCCTTTGACGACACACTCTTTACCATCGTCTGCTGCCGTCGGAGCATCCTTTGCCATTGTCTCGAGTCCAGGTTCTCGCCTTGGTTTTCAGCCTGTGTTACAACATATTGCCACCTTCTCGTTTATGCCTTGTGTTACAAAACATTCTCGGGTTCGTTCCTACCTCGTGGAGGTAACTATAAATCGATCGACTGGTTTGATCATTGGTGGGCGTCATAGGGGCATTTGTCAGCCATCTCTTTTTATAGTCTTTTCTTCTTCTTCATTTTCGTTAGGCAGTATGGAAAAAAGCAATGATGCACAAACATTCCAACAAGTGCCATTAAGGCGTCGTGAGTACCTTTCCATGTCATCATGCTATTGTTGAAGAACGTATGTCGTCATGAGTGCCATTATGGCATTATTTTGTTATTGCAGGTGTATCTTGTATTTTCAATGGTTTGAAAATTAAAGATATTTGTAAGACGTTGAAACCTGTTGACAAGAATGCTTGTTTACAGATGTGAGGAAGGGCCTCTACCCTATCCGGTATCATCCATTCACTCAGTATATGCAATGTTTCACAAATTGCTATTATAGTAACATACTACCGATTTGTGAGATACTGTTTTATTTGTTAATATCGATTTGTAAGCTATTATGCTGAATTTCTGTATCGATTTGTAATATATTTTGCAATATGTATATTGATTTGTAAGACATTATATGTTTTGTAGGGTCGATTTGTAACCTATTATGCTGAATTGCTGTATCGATTTGTAATATATTATGCGATATGTATATCGATTTATAAGATATTATGTGTTTTCTAGTATTGATTTGTAAGATATTTGTAGAAAGAATTTTAAAACATGTGCATGCAGAAATACATTATTGCACGCTTGCGGTGATAATTTTCGTATTCAAATCGTTGCTCATTTAGCAATTTCTATTAAAATCACTTCATAATGTCGTAGATAAAATTAAATCGCTGTCCCGTGAATCGCTATCGTCAACACACATATACGACAAATCATTTCTTTTATTGGCATGTTAAATAACAACTCGATTCATAATATAAGAAAATAACAAATTGTTGTTGCTTTTATACTATGATTCATTCAATCATTTCTTTGACTTGTTTAACCTTATTGGTATCCATTATTATATGCATCTTGATTAAATCATAGTAAACATATCCGCCGGCTAAATCATAGTAAACATATCCGCCGGCTAACACAAATTGATATCTTGCTGATGACAGTGGTGAGCTTATCATCTGGTTTGTAGTGAAGATGATTTATCTTAATCATTGGAAAGTTATGGAGAAGTGAACACCTGTACTAATGACACACCTGAAGAAGTGAACATGTGCACTAATGATGCACATGATAAAGAGGGTGTAGGCATTGGATTCACTCTTGACTTGAATGTTGCAGCAGAAGAAATGCAATTCGATAATGAGGAAGATGATCATGACAATACACTTGATAAAGGTGCAAGCACTAGGAATATACATGATAGTACACTTGATTCTGTTCATGTAAAAGAAATACAATTTAACAATGAGGAAGCTGTATATAAATTTTACAATGATTATGCCTTAAAACTTGACTTCAGTGTTAGAAGGTATTCTTGGTCAAAAAATTCACAGGGTGTCGTGGTGAGAAAGACATATGTTTGTTCTAAGAAAAGTTGGAAGAAGTCAAGTGAAAATCCAAAAAAAAGCAAGCCAGATTCAAGATGTGGATGTCCAGCGAGAATGATGTTAAGAAGACTTTTGAATGGGAAATATGTAGTTCATACTTTAATCAGTGATCATAACCATGATTTAGCAGCTTCATTTATGACTCGTATGTTAAGGTCATATAGTAAAGTAACTGAAGCGCATGCTGCAATTGCTGAAATAGCTGATAGCGTCGGCATTGCACCAAAGAAGACATATAATTTATGCGCGCATATAGATGGCAGTCGCGAGAATGTGCCATTTACACTTATGGATCTAAGAAACCACTTGAGAAGGAAGAAGACAAATAACATGAAGAATGGAGAAATATGTTCTTTGGTTGATTACTTACAGAAGAAATCAAGCATTGACCCTGGTTCTTTAGTGCAATGCAACTGGATGAAGATGGATATGCTGTGAATATGTTTTGGGTAGATTCAAAGTCAAGAATTGATTATGATGTGCTTGTTTTTGATACGACATGAAGATTAATACAAAACAATATCCATTTGCGCAGTTTGTCAGCGTAAACCATCACTCACAGAGTTGTATATTAGGCGACACTTTTTTGTATGAGCAGACCAAGGAAAGCTTTGAGTGGTTGTTCAGAGTATTTACACAGGCAATGAATGGAAAGCAACCTGAAGCTGTACTTATAGATGGTGATCACACAATTACGACTGAAGTGTCTCATGTATGGCCAGATGCACTTCATCGCCTATGTTTGTGGCATATCTTTCAAAATGCAGCAAAGAACATAAGATACATATTTAATCAAAAGATAGGGTTTGACAAAAAGTTTACAAGGTGTATACTTGAGAGCGTAGAGGAGATCACATTTATGTCTGATTGGAAGGAAATGATTCACATTACAACCTTGATGACTGTGTGTGGTAACAAAATTTATATACAGAAAAAGAGAAGCGAGCATTGACATATGGAAGACAATACTTTTTTGCGGGTACGATAAACACACAAAGAACTAAATCTATGCATGCCACACTGAAGAAAACCCTGTATTCATGTTTAACAGTGTTTCACTTTATGGAAAAATATGAATTATTTGTAGACGGTCTTCGACTGAATGAGCTAGAACAGGATGTGAAATGCTTCAATACACGTCCTGTAACTTTGGGCATGAAAATATTAATGCAACCTATCGGTATACACTAACTGTGTTTGAATGGATTAAGAAAGAGGTTATACAGGTCATGAGTTGCAACATAGAAGGACACGTGCAAACCGAGAATATGCACAAATACCATATTGTATGGGAGGATGAAGAGCATCCAAAAAGGCAAGAAACACATGTTACGTATAATGTTGACAATGAAACAGTTGAATATACGTGCAAAATATATGAATTCAAAGGTATTTTATGTTGTCATGCATTAAAGACACTTAATCAAGAGAAGACACAATAAATACTTGAGTCATTTTTAATGCGAAGATAGATGAGACAAACAAAGATTGAACTGCTAGATACAGATAATGTCAGTCAATCTGGTGTTGATGAGAAGTGCTACATAGCCTCCCGTTACCAACAACTATGTAGGTCAATTATGCATGTTGCAGATTTGGCATTGAAAAGTGAAGAAGCTTATGTATTTATGAGAAAAGTGTCAAGGGAGTTACTTGAAAACATGCAGTTAATTCACCATCAGTCCATTGGAGTTCATGAAGACCAATCCAAGAAAATGAGAGCGAACAACGGAGGTGAAAATCATGCTTCCTTTGACACTCATGAGAAGTTGCGCCGAAGCATAAACATCATCTTCAACAAGTCAGGAGTCAACGTTGTAGATTATGATGAAACAATTTACCTAGTGAAGGGTATCAAAAGAAAACCTGCCACTGATCGCAGTCGTCGGAGGACAAAGGGTGTACTAGAATTGGTTGGAAAGAAAAGGTCTAAGAAACAACCAACCTCTAAGCAAAATCAACCAATCCCTTCGCATGAACAGATATGTAATACATTATATTGCTTCTCATGTAAATTGCATTATGTACAACTTATCAATATCTAACTTGTGTAATTTCTAACATGCAACAATACCCTACAGACGTGCACTACAACGTGCTTGATAGATGGTTGTCTAGGTCTAAAACCCTAATCTATTTAACCTATCTTCCTCTTTTTTGTGGCAGTGCGACTTCTTCTTTTTTCTCCTCTGCCTTCTTCTTCTTCTTCTTTTCCTTCTTCTTCTTCCTTGTATTTTTCTTTTTTCTTTGTTTTTCTGTGTTCCTTCTACCTGTACTTGATAGATGGGGTTTGATGCTGATACCGTAGTTGTTTCACGCCATGAGGAAAGATCTGTATAGTCTTTGATGATGATTATAGTGGTTATCTTCTATGAATACATCGATATATTCATGACATATACAACTGCGACGTAATTGTCGTGAAGTATATCGAAGCTTAAGCAGAATATAATGACCATAATCATCCTCAATCTTTGCCACCATATCGAAGCAAGCACATATATTCTGCATGATAGACAGGGGGATGCTGATGACCATCTATTTGATCTATTCCTACTGTCGGACCCTCCATTGTTCGCAAACCATCCTTCGCAGTTGAAAAAATATCTGCCTAATCTTTGATATATTTCATGACAAATATGCTAGTCGTGCGGGCTGCATCTTCTCCGCCTGTTGGGATCCATACCTTTATCTATTTTTTGCACTCATTATATGCAATGTATCGTGTCAATTTATATCTGTATAAGAAGGTATACGACACTGGCATATTTGTCGTGAAGTAAGTGATACATTACATAAAAAGGTATACAAGTCGATTTGTATTTATCAAGTTACCTAGATTTTTACTTCACCAATAAACATCGTGTTGATTTATTTTTTTCTACTTTTTACCTTTTATCACTCAGTGTAAATCGCAATAAGACAAATTATTGTACATATACTGTATCTGAATCGTTATACCAGATATTGTCCCAGAGTGATTTATACAATGACATATGTATCTTTGAAGTTAACTCGATTTGTTCTTTATTAAGTCTAAACATAGTGTCGATTTGTTTATTTTTCTTTTCCGCCATTTATGAATCAGTCATTGTGTAAATCACAATAAAATGTATCATTCGCTTAGACAAAGCTCAATTATTTGATGGGTTATAGTGGGATGGCTGTACAGATCATGATGAAACATCTTTTTAAAAAACAAATTGCAATATCTTATAGAATTGGTTGCAAGGCAATCATAATCAAGCAAATTGCGATAGTACGTAGTCTTTATACGTACAAATCGTTTCAGCCTTTTATCATTGTTTGTATAAATCACGATATGAAGACAACTCATAAAAGCAATTCATAATTTACGCAGTACACAATGATTGTTTTTTTGAAGGCTGAACATTACAATGATTTGTTTAGTGGCACTTGTGTGTTATGCTTATTAAAAAAAGAATTATAGATTTATAGAATGTCACTTTACAAAAAAGAATTATAGAATTACAATAAAGAATTATAAAATTATAATAAATAAATATTGGAATAAAAAAATCATATAATGTTTATTCAGTGGCACTTGACGACTCAAATGGACTATGACATACAAAACATCTCTTTCTTTTCTCGGTGGACTCTTGGTTCCCTCGATCTTATTATAAACATTGGTCATCATCTCTACTAGTGTATCATATTGTCTCACTAAATTCCTCACCTGCTTCTGTAACTCTTTATTCTCCCTCTTCAACATCTCCAACCTTGTGACAGAGACTACCTTCTTTTTTATGAGTTGTGTTCGTTCCTCATCATGTACTGCAACTGAGGGAATCATTGTTGTAGCTAGAGGGACACAATGAACGTGATTTCTATGTTGGGAGATGACATGATGGGGGACAATAGGGATGCATGGGTTCCCAACATTTCTACGTTGCTTATTCTCAATCTCCAGATTTCGACGCATGGGTTCCCAATATTTTTTGAAATAGTTGGGGTCATATTATCATTCTTTATAATCATACGCTATGACACAAACACCTCCTTTGTTCCAACTATCCAATTGTTCCCTGAAGCGTTTGTGCCAATTCACGTTCTTGGCCCCACTACTTTTTATCTTGCTTCTCACTTCCACAGGCTGCTTTGGGGTAGACTGTCCCAAGCCAGCTTGTAGGAGAACTCGACTACCATGCTGCAACTCAGCTTTATAATTGCTAAACAGCCAAATATCGCAGCCAGACAGTCTTGCAGCCTCAGCAACAACCTCTTGGTCCTTGTCCTCCCTATCCTTATATGGTCTCCACACAACCTGTACATTGAAGATTATGGTTTAGGTATAGACATAATTATTCATGCTAATTATTAAAATAATTTATAATAATGAGTGCTAAATATATTACAATGACTGTTACTAATGAGAGCTTTGTATTAAAATAATTTACACTAATGAATGCTATATATTACAATGATTTCCAATAACAAATGCTAAATTCTAAAACAATAACGCCTTGTACTAATGAAGAAAAAATCTTGTAACGATTATTACTTAAGAAAGCTAACGATTACAATAATTTACGATAACGATTTGTACTAAAGAATACAAAATCCTACAACGATCATTACTAAAGAATGCTAACGATTACAATAATTTACACTAATAAAAGTTAAATGCTAAAGCGATAATGATTTGTACTAAAGAATACAAAATTCTGCAATGATGATTACTTAAGAATGTTAAACATTAGAACGATTTGTACTAAGGAATACAAAATCCTGCAACGCTCATTACTTAAGAATGCTAACGATTACAATGATTTACACTAATTAAAGTTAAATGCTAAAGCAATAATGATTTGTACTAAGGAATACAAAACCTTCAACAATCATTACTTAAGAATGTTAAACATTAGAATGATTCTAGCAACGACAAAATCCTGCAACGATGATTACTTAAGAATGCTAAACATTTCAACGATTTATACTAATGAATGATAAATGATGAAACGATTGTAAATGATTTTAAACCATTTACCTCATTTAATTGCAGACCATCTAAAATAAACTTAGCATTATCTTGCTTTATATTTATTCTAGCCCACCAGCCGATCTTTGGAAAATCATAAATCGTAGGGACACACTGAGGATGCAAGGCAACAATATGCTCCCACAACCAGGCCTACAAAATCAATATATTAGTAAGTTTATAACCTTTAACGATCTTAGTCTACAACTACAAAATATGTAATAAACAATTACCTAGATAAATGGCCAAAACCCTGTGACAGTTTTTGTAGCATTACTCACACGATAAAGTTGATTGTACAAGTGTGCAAGCATAGCATCACTCCATGCATAGTTGTCGACTTACGTATGGTATCTGTGTAACCAACAATCATCACTCAGTACCTTTACATCACGATACAAACCAAGGCAAATGTTGCTTTGGCAGCAACAGACGATGGCAAAGAGTGCTTCGACCGCAGCAGACGACGATAAATGGTGCTTTGGTGGAAGCCGATGACAACAAAGGAGGGTCCGGTGGCAGCAAATGATGACAAAGGGAGCTCCTGTTACAGCAGATGGTGCAAAAGTTTACTGCTTAGGGCAAAAACAGAACGTTTGGACTTTGAAGAGTTAACATCATTCTTGAACCGGCGTTTCACTTTTCTAGATGGAGGATCTCGAATCGTCGTTTCACTTTTCTAGATGGAGGACACTTTTGTCCTTTTCTCAAAACATCATTTCATGGAGGGAAAGGGTACTTAAGTCTTTACAACCGCATCAGACTCTGATGCTAAGTGATGCAGACACACACGAGGATACGAGCCCCACGTGCTTATATATGTGGTGCTCATTCGGACCCCTGAACACACATTGTAGCAAAAAATGCATCTTCGGTGGGAGGGGGGGGGGTATAACCTGCTTCGGTCTCGCATGACCAATGGAGAGTTCCACGCCTCCTATGGAGCAGCATTTGGCTGAGGGGTCCCCACCACCACCAACGACCTCTACCATCCTTATTTTGGATTTCTGAATAGACTTGGGGCAACTTGTTTGTCTTGACCCGGGGATTCAAAAGGGGTTTTTTTGGATTTGGATCAGTCCATCTCTATGCTGAACCTGGTCGCTTATGGACCAGATTTGGATCTGTCCCTGCACTAGACTTCCTGCAGCTCGCCTAGCCCTCATGCTGGTCACTCGTGTGATGCCTCCCCTAAATTAACAAACCCCAGTTCTACAGGGTCGTTGGCCACAGACATGGAAGACATTGATGCTCAGCTTAGCTTAGACATATACACTCGTTGCTATGGATCCAATAGGTCTGTCCTGTTGCGGAGAGAGACCACCCACGTCGACTGTTCGCCAGTTTACCATGGTGCGGATGTGTTGTTTGATGATGGCTATATGTGTGTTCAGATTTTTTAGGCCATTAAACTAAGATGGACTTGATCCAAGAAACGAAGATGGTCTTGATCAACAAGAATTTCATGGATGAGGTTTGAAGAGATTGTGGATTTGCTTTCAGACTAGTAAGGGGTAGGTTTGAGGGCATCCTCACCGCATGGTGGGATGGAATAGATGCCTTGGTTTATCATGAAGGAGACTATTCAATTTCGGATCCCAGGATTGCTGCCCCTATTTTGGTTACAACTGTTTATGGACCCTTCACAAGACAAAAAAAAAAGAAATTTTGGAAAGAGCTTAATATAATAAGGAACAAGTTCATCCTGAGTCGTACCATCTTTTTGGTATATCGGCAATGATTTTAACTCTATTTTGTGATTGGACGAATTGAAGCTAGCAACATGAGGAGGTTTGCTAGTTTCATAGATGAATGCAACCTCTTGGATCTCGTGATGCAAGAACCACACTTCACTTGGTCCAACAAGAGGGCATCTTCTATCATGTATTAGATGATGACAACATGTTAAGGTACATTGGCTCAATTCAAAGGAGCTCAGCACAAAGTACTTTCACATAATCTGAAAGGTCAAAATTAGTGGAGTGAGTCATAATCAAGCCATGTTGAATCGTTGCTTTGAGATAGCATAAAATGCACTTGATTGCATGCCAATGCTCTATAGTGGGTCGGTGCATGAATGAACACACTTTATTTACCACAAAAGAGACATCTGGCCAAGTCAATGCAATATATTGCAAGGCACCCACAATATTGCGATATAATGTAGGGTCTTCAAACATGAAACCACTGAAGGCTAACAAGGACGTATTGGTAGCCATAGGTGAAGTAACTGGTTTGGCTCCAAGCATGTTAGCCTGGTTGAGAAGCTCCAAAATATATTTTTGCTGACATAATAACAATCCGATGAAAATAGAGAGAACTTTAACACTAAAAAAGAAATGAAGAGGTCCCAAATCCTTGAGAGCAAATTCATGACCCATATCATATATGAGAGATCAAATTTGATATGGAGAGTTCCCAGTCACTATGATATCATCAACATAAATTAACACAAAAATAACGATAGAGCTCTAATAAATAAACAAAGAGGTATCCATTTGTGAACCCATGAAGTCAATTCCCAAGAGAAATGCACTAAGATGGTGAAACCACATTCGAGGTTCCTGTTTAAGGCCATATAGAGCACGTTGAAGCTTGCACACATAATATGGAACCCGGGGATCTTGGAATCTAGGGGCTTAAGACATGTATACATCCTCTTTTAAAACACCATCCAGAAATACATTCTGGACATCAAGTTGTCATATTAGCCAGTTGTTTCCAATGGCTAAAGCAAGAATGATGCGTATTATAGTTGGTCTGACAACCGAGTTGAAAGTTTCAAAATAAGCCACACCCTCTTGTTGACTGAACCCTTTGGTGACTAGACAAGCGTTATATTGCTCAAGACGACCATCAGACCTTCTTTTAACTTTATAAATCCATTTGCACCTAATAACATGATGATGGTCAAGAGGAACAAGAACCCAAGTACCATTCTTGATTAGAGTGTTGAATTTTGAGTACATTGACTACCGTCACTGTGAATCTTTATTGGCTATGGTAAAAGCGGTAGGTTCAGAGTCCTAAGCTAGTTCTAATAAAAGAGCCACATGAATAGGATGCTTAGTAGATAGGTAGAGTTTAAGTTTAAGTGTGTCATCCATGGCTCTAGTTATCATGTGATGGGTGTGAACCAATTCTGGAGAAAGAGGAGATAGCAGACTAGTTGAATCAACTAATATGTCATGAGAGGCAGAAGAGGAGTTTGGAGAAGAAGAGTGAGACACGGTCTGGGATGGGTCGACAGCAACAATGTTGGGAGTCAGGGGCAGAAGTGCAGAGGCAGTGAGAGGAGCCGAACGAGCAGAGTCATATGTAGGTAAGGGAGGGTGTGAGGTATGACGATGGGAACTAGTGAGAATGGATGAGTGGATGCATAATATGAAGAATGTGAGCCAAATAATATGTTATTCTTGTAGAAGGGAAAACATGTTTCATTAAACACAACATGCCTTGAAATAATATTTTTGAAAGTGGTCGTTTTGAGACACACATACCCCTCATGCTTGGGACTATAGCCCCAAAACATACATAAGATGTACCAAGCATCTAATTTATGACTTCGATAAAACCTTAGGCAAGAAAAACAAGCACAACTGAAGACTTTCAAGAATTTGTAATCAACAGTCCTTTTGAGAAGGAATTCCAAAGATGTTTTATGAGAAATAGTGGTCGAAGAGAGTCTATTGATTAAATACACAACAGTTTGAAAGGCATATCTCCAATATTTCAAGGGAACTCCAACATGAGCCATGATAGTGAGACCAACCTCCACTATGTGCTGATGTTTATGCTCGGTGTTGCCATTTGGTTCATGTGTGTGGGGGCACGACACCCGTTGGACAATTCCACATGCTTGTAAATATGTAAAAGCATTATGATACTCACCACCCCAATCAGTATAAAGAAACTTAATTTTATAGTTAAAAATGTTCTCTACATATAACTTGAATTGCTTAAAAATATCAAAAACTTGTGACTTATGTTGTATCATATAGATCCAACAATATCTAGAATATGCATCAAGGAAAGTAACATAATATCTATCACCATTAACTGAAGACATAGGGGATGGTCCCCAAACATCAAAAAAGATTAAATTCAAAGGTCTAGACACTTGATGAGAAGAAGAAACAAAAGGCAAGTTATGACTCATGCCAATTTGACATGCCTCACATACTTTATTTTCAAGCTGTTTTTGAAAAGGTAAATAAAATTTATGAAGCACATGTTGAACAATTTTAGATGAGGGGTGACCAAGGCGTTGATGCCAATGATCAACCATGGTTCGCTCACCCACCACGACTTCTTTATTCTCTCTTGCTTGAAAAGAAACACGATAAAGACCTTTATCACTCTTAACATTGGCTAGAAGTCTTCCCAAAACCATGTCCTTGATATAACAACAATCATGATGAAACTCAACAAATAAGTTATTATTTTCAATCAATTTACTGACTGACATCAAATTCTTTGTGATATGAAGAACATTGCTCCATAGTCTGTGTACCAAGAATCATCACCATACATCATGGGGGCACCATGATAAGCTTGTAGAAAACCTGATTGATATAGTAATGCATATTGAAAACACTTCCTTGCAATGTGGCCCGGTTTATCACATGCTTGACAGACAACCTTGTTTGATTGATTTTCATTACCTCCAAAATTTTATTCACCTCGAAGATTATTATAGTTTCGAAAGTATCCTTTATTTCGCTCTCTATAACCACCACGGTTGCCACCATTATTCCTGCTTCTATAGCCACCATGGCAACTCTGGTTTTGTTTTTTGTTTTGATTTTGACGTGTAATAAGATTAGCCGTTGGAACGGTCAAATTTGTAATTGGTTCATTTTCACTCAATTGAGCTTCACTGATTAACAAAAGTCCTTGAAGTTCATCAAGTGTGATTGGTTTTGTATGAGTTCTAATGGCCGTGTTAAATGAATTTAATTCTAAAAGAAGGCCGCGAAGAATATGCACCATCAAGTCATCTTCAGATACTAGCTTGGATGCAACAACCAATTGGTGCGAAATTCTTTTCGCATGTTGAATGTATTTCTCAATATTTTGAGAACCTTTCTTCAACTCAAAAATCGATTTTTTAACTACATAATTCTGGCTCGGGACTAGGCTGCGTAAGCAAGCTTTAACAAATTCCAGACTTCATAAGAAGTCAAAAGTCCCACTACATGAGCATGGACAGATTCATACAAAGATGAGAGAATCCAACTAAGTAAAAGTTGGTCTTGACGTTGCCATAATATGAAATTCAGATTGATTTCATTTGAGTCCATTTTGAATTTTGATGGATATGACTTTATTCCATCAACAAAGCCAATAAGAGCATTTGATTTTAAGAAGAAAAGAAATTGTGATTCCTATAACAAATAATTGTTGGCAGTTAATTTAGTGGTAAAAAAGTGATGGAGAACAGATTGAAAATTTGGTTGCGGCAGAAGCGAAGTGAGAGTACCTGATGCTTCTGATTGACTTTCATACTGTTGATTGTTGTTGGTGGATGTCAGTGGGCTTGCCATTGTCGATGAAGACATTATGGCTTTGAGAGAATTTGCACACACGATACACAAAACTCACACACACTATCAAGGCCAAATATAACATGGTTCAGTTAAACAACCTACGTCCACGATAATCACTCTATTAAGACTTGAATAAGTACTATTCTCTTCTTCACTCTATAAAAATTACAAGGAGAATCAAGCTTAGTACATTTGAAAATTTTCAGGATTGCCTTAGAATTAGAGATCAACATCTTGGCTGGAGAGCCTTCCTTATCCTTATCTTTAGGATTTGGTAGTGAGGTTTGGTCTTTATCTCACAACGATTTGGAGTTTATTATATGCATAGAATTTTCAACTAGGTTGATGCCCACGTTTGTTGGCTTTCTTTTCATATTGTCATTATCATGAGAGTTCATTTGGGAAGGAGTCTTGATGGGTGACTCTTCCAGATTCAGTGCTCTAAATGGATCCCCGTGAGTCCACTTCTGGCTTTGTCCACCTCAAGCTGACCATTTATCGGATCAACATCAACATTCTATCTGTTTACAGAGCCTCGACCCAACTAAAATGTCAAGTTTTGCATGTAAAAGCTTGTAAGATCTGGATGGGTATGCACTACAAGAAATAACATTTTTACTGCCATTTTTGGCAAAGTTATTTTGACTGGCGCATTAAAAACGTGCCAGTGAAGCCATTATTTCTGGCGCATTGCAAAATGCGCCAGTAAAGACTACGATTTCCCCTTCTCTTTTCACCATCCAACAAGCTGGATCGACCACTACCGTCGGCTGCTCCTCTCTCCGAAGTCCTTTTCTCCCGGCAGCATCCTCTCCACCGCCTCTTTCACCCCTGTTGCTCATCCGCCGTTCTTCTGACTGCCATTTTCCAGCATCCACAGCGAAGACAACCATTTTTTGGCGTTATTGAGGTCTGTCTCGTCTTCCTTCTCTTCTTATTCATTTTCTGCTTTTCTTCTCGTTTCCTTTTCCCCCTTCTGCTTCTTTTTCTCCTCGTTTCGTTCTTTTTCCCCTTTGTTTTCTTCTCGTTTCCTTCTTTTCCCCCTTTTCTTCTTCGTCTTCATCTCATTTTCTGCTGCTGCTGCTTCTTTTTTCCTTCTTCTTTTCCCCCTTTTATGAATGAGATCAGGAATTTAGGGGGGTTATGTTTTTTTGTGTCAAGGTGGGTATGATTTGCCTTGGCTTTGCTTTTGTGTTTTTTCCTTTGGTTTTCTCTGCCCGCAGCTGAATATGTATATTGTTCTGGAATATGTTTAGGCTTTGAGTATTTTTGTCTTAATTTTTGTAATTGGGTTTTCTCCATTGATGTAAAAATGTAATCTTTCCATCACTTTGAATTTTGAACGGTGCAATTGTTCCTTCTTCAGTATCTAGATTCTAGATTATGAGAATGTATTGAGATTCTGCTCGCACATCATTTTCAAAAGTAGCCATTTTTTGTTGCAAACCATTTTTTTTTTGCAGAAGGCAGGTTGTTTTCTGTTTCGATTCTTATCAGAAATGAACATGCCAGCAGGCCATTATCTTTAGCATCCACTTTATGGTATCAAGTGTTTTCCTGTGAGGTTTGAGGTCACCTACGCTTTCTTCTACTTCACAAGTAGCCTTAAACTTTTGATGAACATTGAAAAACTTATATATAAGCTTGATTCAATGCAATTGCAGGATGTCAGTGATATTCACCATGTTCATGACCATTAGGTTTAGAATTTGTTCCATTAATATATTCAAAAATTAAATTTACGTAATCATTTTGCAAGGATTAATATTTTACTTTTGATTGATCCTAGATAGCACTGATTAAATCAAAATAAGAGAAGCAATTCCATGGTGTGTCATTTATTCCTGTGTGATGGTGCATGCATTTAACTCTTTTCCTTGAATTTTATGAAATGTTTTGAAACCTTTGTTCCAAGTTGATTATTTTGAATATGATGCTTAAAAGAGGCCTTTGCAGATTCAAGCCATTATGAAAGCCTTTTCTTAATCCTGTTAGAGCTGAACCATGATGTCAATAACAGTGAAAGTGATGTTCGATTTCTCCAACATCTCACTTATGGGTAATATTATGTAGTGATTTGTTGAGGACCTGCACCTGCAGCAGAGGCAAGCAGAAAAGCCCCCTTAACATTTCTACTGCTATTTGATTTACCCTATTGTTTACTTTTTTTAGGGTCTTCACATTAGTTAGGGAGCACATACCGTTTCAGGTTTCAGTATATTGTGTCACAAGCAGGCCTAGATTTTTCTTGTAGGCCACAACCCCTTTCCAAGTTTTTGATGTTCAGACTCTAATTTTTACTCTTTTTTCTTTGTAGGAAACTTCTTTCGCACAATATATCTTGCAGCAGTATACGACTGCATCTGGTGGGTTAAAATTGCAGAGCTCAATCAGAAATGTATATGCCATGGAAAAGGTGAGGATGGTGGCCTCTGAATTTGAGATTGCAACGAAGGTTATGAAAAATAGGAATGTGTCATGATCTGTAGGAAACTTTCTTGCAAGATCTTGTTACTGTCTCATTACATGAAAACCATTCATGTGTGGAGAATTCAATGAGGCACAACTGCCCAGTTTGCTACGAGGTGCATCTTAAGTTATTATTTTGACAGATTTTTAACTTTTTCTTTCCATATCCATCCTATATGTGGAATGTTGTGACTCCTTTGATTTGCTTGCTGATGTAGGGTTTTATCTTATTTATGTGACTACCGTTCGTTTGCTCCCTTGCTTAGAATTTAATTTTGGTTATGTGAGTTTCACATTAAAGTATCTGTTTGATTCCTTTCTAGATACAACTGTATTGAAGTGTGGGCACACAATGCATTTCGACTGTCTGAATGAAATGAACGAACATGAGCAGTAAGCCTTCGTTTTTTAAGTTTTTATTTTTTGTTCAATGTTCTGTTGCATGATATTTGCATTTTGTTTCTTATTTTTCAATTTATTCATTGTTCTCATTGTAGATACTCATGTCCAATATGCTTTAAGATAGTGTTCGACATGTCAAAAGTCTGGAAGAAGATAGATGATGTCTCTCTCTCTCTCTCTCTAACTTCAGGTAGTCAAACTAAAATTTTCATCAATTATTAATGAATTGTCTACTAATGATTCAAATATAGATTTCTTTGATGTTGGGATCTTCTGTTGTTTATTGCTCAGTTTCTCTTGTTATACCTAGAGAAATATAGATTTGCAGAACGTTGCCCTGCATCAGATTAATTTTTTCTATGCTTGTGCTTTAAAAATTAAACTTGCAAGATGTTCTCTTTTTAGCAGAATTTGGGTTTCTTTTCGATCAAGGTAACATGCAAATGCTATAATATTACATTGCTAATTTCTTGGTGGCATTTTTGTATATCATCTCATGTATTTTCTTGTTTATTTTTTCCGGTTTACCATTGGTTGTATTTCATGTTTTTGGCCATTAATTTATCCATAAAAAGCACAAGTGAAGGAAACATAAGCAACTAGGAAAGTCTTTGTTTTTTGAACTTTTTCCTGTGAATTATAGTGATTCTGAACTTTTGCCTGTGAATTACAATGTTTCATCACTTTCATGTTCTCTTTTTTTTTTCATTACTATATTATATATATTTCCTATTAGAGGTTTTTATTGGCGCACTTATTTAGTGCACCAGTAAAACGCTTTTACTGGTGCTAAATTAGCGCGGGTAAAAATGTGATTTTTTACTGGTAAAAGTTTTCTCGATGCCATCTTTACCAACGAACCTATAGCACTTTGCGTGCGCCCATAAAATTTTTTACTGGAGCACGGTAGTATTTTATTGATGCTAAAATAGCACCAGTAAAAGTGTTATTTCTTATAGTGATGGGACTAGGTTGAATATGCCTTATTGATAAAAATTTGAAAGTTGAGAAAAATTGACTAACCTGAATTCACTGAAAATCCTTTTTGAAATTATGGGGACACTGTTTACAGATCTCGACCATCCTTCGCCTGACGGGAAGGCAAAGCCTAGACCAATTTCTTGATATTTGTAGCTCAAAGCACACCATCATAGATTCAAATATGCATATAAGATCAAAATATGTATATCTCTACTGAATGAATTAAATAAATTAAAAGAAAGACTAGAAGATCTGGAAAAATACGTTTTTCGGACTCGGGCTTCGTTTAGCTTTTATGCTCCTTTTCATCCGTTAGTACCTCTGCGTAGTTATAATGGTTCTTCAATGGCTTCGGGACAAAGTGCAGTCAGAGTTGAAATACGCTTTTTCTACAAGGTCAACACTTACATATCTAATTTCCTGATGATCATGCTATAGGGGTGATCCCTATTTATAAGGTTCAGAACAAGGATACAAATCACTGAAGTTTTTGGGTTTAGTTCTGATCTAGATGGATCTGAGTCTATATCAAATAGAGATAAGGCTCATTCAAGAGAGTCTTCTCAGATGAAGGCTTATCCAAGAGAAGTTTTTCCACCCTAGAAAACACGTAGGGTGGTTGAGAAGAGATAAGGGTAAGCCAAATGACTTATCTACACATTCGGTTTAGCGGACGACGAAGTGGCTGTGCCATCCCGAAGCAGATGACATTTTGTTTCGTCATCCCATAGAGGACGACATTCCTTTCTATCATTCCATAGCGGACGACGATCTGTTCTGTCATCCAATATCAGATGCCAATTCAGCGAGTCATCCCCTAGATGGACAACAAAATCCCCTTGTCGTCTGAGCTTTAAGGGGTATCTGATTCCCCTTGGGTATCTACAAACACTCATTTCAAAAGACGTCAGTAATCAGGCATTATAAAAATTTTGGTGTCTACAGATGCCACTCTTTGTCATTAATCAAATATGATTCGATTTATGACAAAGAAGTGCACACTTAAGGCTTGAAACACTAAGTTGTCGAGACTAACTCAGTTCTATCGAACGAGGTCAGACTAGTGTTATTGAAGGAAACTAGGTTACTAAGACCGTGCTTGGTCTCACCGAGAGAGGTAGGGCCAATTTAAAAACCACTGGATTTTGGAGACCATTTGGGTCTTGCCGAACGAAGTTGGGCCAATGTTTTTGGAGAAAAATTGGGTTGCTGGGACCGTGATTGGTCTCGCCGAACGTGGTTGGTGCCAACATTCAAAGAAAGGAGTTGGTCTGTCAAGACCATTATAGGTCTCAACGAGCAAGGTCGATTCATTTCGAGGACAACTGGATTGCCAAGACCATCAGGTGGTCTTCCCGAGCGGGGTCGGTGCTAGTGCTTGGACAACTAGATTGCCAAAAGTATTTGGTAGTCTTGCCGAGCGAGTTTGGTGCTAGTGTCAAAAAAGAAAAGAGTTGGGATGTAGAGACCATTATGAGTCTCGCTGAACGAGGTCAGGCCAGTTCAGGAACCACTTTATTTGTAGTAGAAAGAGAAAATGTTGGGCTTCAGGCAGGGATAACACAAGAGGAATGTAGCTCTCTTTCATGCCTTTTAGGCCTATTTTGATTTTTGATGCCTTTGTGATGATTTTTTTTTTGAGAATTTATGGGGGCAAACATGAAGAGTCCTACACCTCTTGTGGATTCATAAATAAGGTAGAGTTATCCCAATAAGGCATTGGGGTGGAGATATCCTTCCTAAAATTATCAATTTAGACATAAGACTTTTTGCCCAAGTAGAGGGAGTTAGATATAGTTCGGTCAGGTAGCACCGAAGAGAGGACAAATCTTTCTGTATACTTCCTAGACTTAGGATCTTTATGGCTAGACTCTTTGATGCATACAATGGACTTTTATGATATGCAAAGAGACTCATATATTTATAATAGAGTGGGTAGCCTATAACAACTATGAATGATTGATCATATAAGGTCACAAATTTTTGTACTTTCTTCAAAAATTAAAACCTTCATAACAAGTTGATTCCTGCACTTAGATTCCTACACTTTAGTCTTTCCTCCTCTCAAGTTGGTCTAAGATAGTGACACTCGATGTCATTGAAATTTTTTTTCCTTTAATTCTATTTTGGCTTTTTAAGTGACTAGTTATAGGGATATGAGATTAAGTTTTCAAGGCATTCTTGTTGGGTCTATTGGTCCCTACTAAGGTTTGAATTCTAAAGGATTAGGGCTTGATGAAATATGATCAATTGCACCATTTGTCTTTTGGCGAGCTCCTTAGAATCTTTGATTGTAACTGGAGAGAGTTTTATTCCTCATTTTTTTTATCCTTTGATGAGAGTTGGATCCCTGACGAGCGCATCCATCCTGAATCGGAAAGCCTTGGACCCATGGTTGCTAGGTCTAAAGAGCTGGATCCATTTTGGGACAAGATCCCTGACCTTTAATGATATACTTTGGATTATAATGAAACCCTATCATCTACCTATGACTATTGGAGTCAAGGTGAATTAGAGTGTCAAGACTGTTCTGGGTCTTGCCAAACAAGGTTGGACCAATTTAAGGACAATTGGGATGTAAATACCGTTTATGGTCTCATCGAATGAGGTAGGGCTAGTGTCCGGGACTACTGAGATGTAGAGACCGTTATGAGCCCTAAAGAATGAGGTCGAGCCATTGTCTAGAGCTAAACTGGGCTTTTAAGACCATTTGGGTCTCATCAAATAAGGTCAAGCCAGTTTAAGATTTATATGCTTGGCTGCTAGATGTTCCTTCTTGCCTAATTGATTTAAACTTTGAAATGACTTTACAATGCCCTATCTCTAGGTCTTAGATAGGTTTAGATTCCTTTGACATGCCCACACACAATTTCGACAAAAAGGCATCATTAAGAATGATCTGAAAATAAAAAATACTTCCTTAGTCTTGTCAACAGAAATAGTATGATCCTACAATAAAGATGATAGCTTGGATTCTAGCAAGATTTTTTTTTTAATTTTCTTGGATTTTCTCATTTTTTTGGATTTTTGAAATGTTTTATTTGTTTTTTTTTGTTTTATTTTTTTGAGATTTTTGGTTTTTCAAAAGACTATTTTAAAAAATCTAGGTTTTGAAGGCTTACCTGGGGTTGTGGATGGTGACCCGTGCACAATGTTCTTTTTCCTCCATACCATTGTGACTTTGCCCTGACTTGTAGTCATTTTTGTCTGAGCATGCTGACCTTTTTCAAAATGAGAGTAAGAAGAGCTTGAGTGATTGTTTGACTTTTATGAGCTCAGACTGAGTTGATAGAGAGAAAGTACCAATCCAGTGTTCTCAGATTCAACCAGACTCTACCGAGCTGATGATGGTTGGCCCATTTCTGAAGTGATCTTTCAAGACCCATGCGAGCTTTTTCCTTTTGGCTCTTTTTTGTTGAGATCCTTCATAACCTAGACCCTAGGTTCTCATTCTAGGTGCAATTGAGAGTGATTCTATGACGCCCTATTGGTTTTTGCCCAATCTTTTGAAAGATTGGTACCTCATGTACAAGGTGATTCTCCACCCATTGAAAGAATTTAGGCCATTATGATAGTTGACGCTTTATGCTCGCTGACCTATTTTGGGAACCATTCTTCTTTAGGCTCACAGACTTGGACTTCTTCCTCTTCATTGTGGTTCATATCCTCATTTTCTTGGAATTGTTCTTGCTGTTGGTTTACGAAGAGGTCACCACTCTCGATGTTGTCCTGCATAATATGTTGGAGGATAAAACATTCCTCAGTGTCGTGCCCCATAACTCTGTGGTACCAATTGTACTTATTAGGGTCATTTTCTTTCATTTATGGTAGGTTAGATACCTTGGGCAACTTCACCAACTCACCTTTCAACAAGAGATTTAGAACATCTAACCAAACTTGTTGAAACTTGGAGAACACTCCGTCCTTAGTCCATTTTTGGTTTCCTCCATATCTAATTGTTTTCAACCTTTTGGGCGTACTGGCTTTTTGGCCACCCGCTCTTCGGGCTTGATCGCCTTGCTTGGGCTAAATTCGATCGTTCAACCTTTGCTCACATCATTTTGAGGATGTACTGCATTGACTTGACCCTTGATCGGGTCAAACTTCTTGTAGATGGTTCAGTCCCTGCTGGTTTTTAGGAACCTGTCATACACTCTTCTTTTGATGCGTACCTCGAAGGCTGTAGCTTTCTTTATGAGATTGGCATAGGTTTTGACCTAAGCCATGCTAATGACACTACGTAGAGACTAGGATAAATTGTCAATCAGTATAACTATTGCATGGGAGTATAAAATTGGCTCCTTCATCCCATGGCCATGGACCGCCATCGCTTGATGAATTTATGGGCATTTTCATCCTTCTTTTACTTCAGGGCATATAACTGACTTATAGTGGGGAGGACCTCTATACTCTATATGAACTTCTCTATGAACAAATTTATGATCTGCTTGAATTCTCTTATGTTCTTGAGGTTCTACGTAATGAACCATTCTAGGGCCTCTCCCTTTAAAGTTCTAGGGAACTAGTTGATCAAACGTCTGCCATTTTTTTTATACTTTGAAATGTGTCCCATGAATAGGGCTAGGTGGGTTCTTGGGTCTTCTTTTCTACTGAACTTTAAAATTTTTGGAAGGGTCTTAACATCATATCCCTTCAGTAGGAAGTCATCCATGCAATATTCTCTCTAGTCCATGTCCATGTACCTCATCCTCAAGCTTAGGCCCTCGACCATATTTTTTAGTGATTTAATCTTTCTGTTCGACTCAAACAATATGGTTCTGACTGGATGGGTCAACCTGGGTCTTTGAACCTTCTTTTCTCAATCAAACACATAAGATTCTCTGCACTGATTGTACTCTCTATTGTCTTGTGGGTTCTTAGTCTGTTTGGTCCTTTCTCTAGTCTCTCTGCCAACCCATGCCCTTTCATATTATGATTCTTGGGCTCTTTTGGCTCTTCTTTCAACTCGTGCATGTTCTTGCCCTAACTTTTTTTGGATCTCTTTTATTTTCTCCTCAATTTTATCCATGTTTCATCTGGCCTATGCTAGCACATCCCTTTCTTTGGACTCAGCTTTGAAATATGAGGTCTTGAGGGTTCATCTTTGGGTGGACTCACTTGTACTAGAATTGTCCATCTCGTAACCCATATAGAGACTTTTACGAGACTAGTAAGGGTGCCATTCTTTAGACTAAACTTTCAAATGTGAGGTCCTTGAGATTTGTCTTTTGGTAGACTCATTCGTGCTAGAATTATCCGTTTCATAACCCTCCTTGGGGACTTTACGAGACCAATGAGGGTATCGACGTGAGCTGAACTCAGGGACTGTTGGGTCCTTTCCCTATTTTTGGTCATTCATAAATACATCAAGAATGTCAGTATGGGTCATTTTTTCCAGGATCCTTATCAAATATGATGTTTTACATCATATGGGGTGGCATTCCCTACGTGAGATTCTCCAGAGCTAGTTCCTCTTGGATAGATAGGATTTGGAGTTTTTGGGCTTTGGATAGTGCATTAATTATACCCCAAGTATGGTTTACACATGATCAAACAAGTAACGAGAGATTTTTAAAAACAATGGGTACCATAGTATTTCTTGAAAGATGTATTCATGGATCTGCGATGTCTCTTCAAATTTTAGGGTTCAGGGTTTCTTTCTGGTTTTCATACTGATATACCCATGCTAACAACTTAAGGGTACTAGTACGGATAATCCAACTATAATGGTACCACCATCGATATACCCAAGCTAACAACTTAAGGGTACTAGTGAGGGGATCAAAAGATCCACATGATAGGACATGAAATTTAAAAAAAAATTCAATAAAAGAGGGTCCATAACATAAGAGAAGAGGGAATAAAAATATGAAGAGCACATAATTACACCAAGCAGTGTCCCAAACAAACCCTAACTTGCTAGAGGCTGTATTTATCATATTTTCTATGTGACATAAAAATCTGCATTCAAGGGTTTCTAGGACCAAGCAAATCTAGCAAAAAGAAGTAAAACAAACCAATAATTATCTATACTACACTGATACAGATGGCAGACACGTTCGAATGATGTAAGCTACCAGACGACCAATCTGTCAGATGGCAAGACCTAACAGACGGTGGAACTTGTTGAGACTGTAGAGACATCGAACAACATTGTTTGCAAACATAAAAACCTGACAACCGCCATCTGTCGATGCTGTAGACAGAGCAGACAGTGTTGTCAACCGCACAACGTTGTTTACGGAAAACGCTGACAGCCAGATGACTAATCTATCAGACGACAAAATAGCAGACACGTGGGTCTGTGGATAGTGAAAACTAGGAAAAAAATATAAACTTCAGGTCTGCGAATGACAAACTTTTGTCGGATAGCACAACACTAGATGACAAAAGCTTTTGCCAACGATAGAAGACGGGCAACTAAAGCTTTTTGTAGGGTAGAAACTGTACGACATAAGCTTTGCAAATAGTGGAAGCCGAATGACATTCAGCTAGCGGATGACAAAACAGGGTTTGCCGTCCGAACAAAGGCAAAAAACTCAAAAAATGCAATTCTAGTTACGAAAAAAAAAGTATGACATCCCATTGTAATCACCTAAAACTATTGATCAAATTTTGAAATTAGGAAAAATTGACTCACCTGGATTAACTAAAAATCTCTTTTGAAATTATGCGGGCACGATTTACAGATCTCGACCGTCCTTCACCAAACGAGAAGGTAAAGCCTAGACCAGTTTCTTAGTATTCATAGCTTAAAGTGCATTGTCATAGATTCAAATATGCAAATAAGATCAAAATATGTATAAGTCTCTATTGAAAAAATTAAATAAATTAAAAGAAAGACTAGAGGATTTGAAAATATACATTTTTTGGAATAAGGGCATGTTTAGCTTTTACACTCATTTTCTTCCGTTAACACCTTCATGTAGTGACAATGGTTCTTCAATGGCTATGGGAAAAAGTACCACCTGGGTTGGAATATGTTTGTTCTGCAGGGCCAACACTTATGTATCTAATTTCTTGATGATCAGGCTATAGGGATGATCCCCTATTTGTAGAGTTCAAAACAAGGATATAAATCACTGATTTTTTTGGGTCCAAATATGATCAATATGGATTTCAGTCTATCCTAAATAGGAATAAGACTCATCCAGGAGTGTCTTCTTGGATGAAGGCTCATCCAAGAGGAGTCCTCTCGCCCTAGAAAATATGCAGGGCAGTTGGGAAGAGATAAGGATAAGCCAAATGGCTTATCCACACATTCGATGTTGTAGATGATGAAATGGTTGTGCCCTCCCATATTGGACGACATTCCGTTCTGCCATCCCTTAGCATACATCATTCTTTTTTGTTGTTTCATAGCAAATGACGATCTATCCTACCATCCCATATCAGACGACAGTTCGATGAGCCATCCCCTAGATGGATGACAAAATCTCCCTTGTCGTTCAAAATTTAAGGGGTATCTGATTCTTGCTGGGTACCTGCAAATACTTGTTTTAAAAGATGTTAGTAATCAGGCATCGTAAAATTTTTGGTGTCTATACTTGTCAATATTTGATTCACAAGATCCAAGCATTATGAAAAAAATGGGTTGGGTCGTGTAATATTCCATAGCACAATAACTAGAAGCAAGTTAGTTTCTTTGGGGTAAACTTCACAAGGGGTCTCACAAGAGGTGTAGTTAGGTGATTGGGCAGATTCTCTTACAAAGTAGCTGGGACACATAAAACAAAGACAATGACAATGACTAATACAAGCATGATTTATGATGATTTTGTCTCAAAACTGTTGGCTTAGAACTTAGGTTTGCCTACCTATTACCCTACATTTATCTAAGTTAGTGATTTTCATTTCTTTTTAAAAATTTAGTTCTAAATTTAATAGTTGAGGGGTCCTCCTATGGGTTAATGGGTTTATATTGTGGGGAGTTGCTCTTTTGGGAAAAATAAATAAATAAATAACAGCCATACCATTTTTCAAATAGCTACCAGTAAGAAAATGGCCAGTCAATGTTGTCTTCATTAGGTGACATCAACTCGATCATATTGTGACCGATGGTTGGTCGGATCACAGGGTAACGCTATTCTAACCATTTCTTGACCATTGTTTGACCAAAAAATGGCTGACCACCATCCTTCGTCTAACGAGAAGGTAAAGCCTAGACCAGTTTCTTAACATTTGTAGCTTAAAGTGCACCATTGCAGATTCAAATATGCAAATAAGATCAAAATATATATAAGTTTTTACTGAATGAATTAAATAAATTAAAAGAAAGACTAGAGGATCTGAAAATATACATTTTTCGGACTCAGGGTCCGTTTAGCTTTTACACTCATTTTCGTTTGTTAACACTTCTATATAGTTACAATGGTTCTTCAATGGCTTTGGTACAAAGTAGGCTTGTTCTGCAGGGCATCACTTTCGTATCAAATTTCCCGATGATCATGATTTAGGGGTGATCCCCTATTTATAGAATTCGAAACATGGATACAAATCACCAGATTTTTTGGGTTCAGATCTGATAAAGATGGATCTCAGTTTTTCTTAGATAGGGATACGACTTATCCAGGGGAGTCTTCTCGGATGAAGGCTCATCCAAGAGGAGTCCTCCCACCCTAGAAAACATGCAAGATAGTTGGGAAGAGATAAGGATAAGCCAAATGGCTTATCCACACATTTGGTGTTGTAGATGACGAAACAGTTGTGCCATCCTATAGCGAACGACATTCCATTCTGCCATCCCATAGCAGACAATGTTCTTTTTTGTTGTTCCATAGCGGATGACAATCTATTCTACCATTCCATATCAAACGACAATTTAGTTAGCCATCCCCTAGAAAGATGACAAAATCTCCCTTGTCGTTCGAGCTTTAAGAGGTATCTAATTCTTGCTGGGTACTTGCAAACACTTGTTTCAAAATATGTCAACAATCAAGAATCATAAAAATTTTGGTGTCTACACATGTCAATGTCTGATTCACAAGATCCAAGCATTGTGAAAAAATAGGTTGGGTCATGTCATATTCCATAGCACAATAACTAGAAGCAAGTTTGTTTTTTTAGGGCAAACTTTACAAGGGGGTCACAAGAGGTGTAGTTAGGTGATTGGGCAGATTATCTTACAAAGTAGCTTGGCTACATAAAACATAGAAAATGACTAACACAAGCATGATTTATGATGGTTTTGTCTCAAAACTATTGGGTTACAACTTAGGTTTCCCAACCTATTACTCTATATTTACTTAAGTGATTTTCATCTCTTTTTAAAAGTTTAGTTATAGATTGAATAGTTGAGGGGAACTCATATGGGTTATAGGTTTATATTGTGGGGAGTTGTTCTTATGGGAAAAATAAATAAATAAATAACAACGATATCATTTTCCAAATAGCCACCAGTCAGAAAATGGCCAGGTCAATGTTGTCTTCATTGGGCGGCATCAACTTGATCACATTATGACTGGTAGTTGGTCGACTCATAGGGTAACACTATTCCTACTATTTCTTGGCCAGTGTTTGACCAAAAAATGGCTGACCCCATCCTTCGCCTGACGAGAAGGTAAAGCCTAGACCGGTTTCTTAATATTTATAATTTAAAGTGCATTGTTGCTTATTCAAATATGCAAATAAGATCAAAATATGTATAAGTCTCTACTGAATGAATTAAATAAATTAAAAGAAAGATTAGAGGATCTGGAAATATACATGTTTTGGACTCAAGGTCCGTTTAGCTTTTACACTCATTTTCGTCTGTTAACACCTCTGCATAGTTACAATGGTTCTTCAATGGCTTTAGGGCAAAGTACCGGCTGGGTTGGAATAGACTTGTTCTATAGGGTTGTCCCTTACGTATCTAATTTCCTGATGATCAGGATATAGGGGTGATCCCCTATTTATAGAGTTCGGAACAAGGATATGAATCACTGGATTTTTTCAGTCTAGATCTCATCAGTGTGGATCTCTGACTATCCCAAATAAGGATAATACTCATCTAGGGGAGTATTCTCGGATGAAGGCTCTTCCAAGAGAAGTCCTCCCATGCTAGAAAACACGTTGGGCAGTTAGAAAGAGATAAAGATAAGCGAAATGGCTTATCCCTACATTTAGTGTTGTAGACGATGAAAAGGTTGTTTCGACCTGTAGCAGGCAATGTTCCGTTCTGCCATCCTGTAGCAAACAACGTTGTTTTCTGTTGTTTCATAGTGGATGATGATCTATTCTATCATCCCCTATTAGTCGACAGTTCGGTAAGCCATCCCCTAGATGGATGACAAAATCTGTCTTATCGTCCAAGCTTTGAGGGGTATCTAATTTTTCCTGGGTACCTGTAAGCACTTGTTTGAAAATATATCAGCAATCAAGCATTATAAAAATTTTGGTGTCTACACTTGTCAATGTCTGATTCACAAGATCCAAGCATTGTAAAAAAAATGGGTTGGGTTAGGTCATATTCCATAGCACAATAACTAGAAGCAAGTTAGTTTCTTTAGGGCAAACTTCACAAGGGGGCTCACAAGAGGTGTAGTTAGGTGATTGGGCAGATTATCTTACAAAGTAGTTTGGACACATAAAACATAGAAAATGGCTAACACAACCATGATTTATGATGGTTTTGTCTCAAAACTATTGGGTTAGAACTTAGGTTTGCCAACCTATTACCATATATTTACCTAAGTTAGTGATTTTCATCTCTTTTTAAAAGTTTAGTTCTAGATTGAATAGTTGAGGGGACCACATATGGGTTAATGGGTTTATATTGTGGGGAGTTGCTCTTATGGGAAAAATAAATAAATAGCAACCATATCATTTTTCAACTAGCCTCCAGTTAGAAAGTGGTCAGGTCAATGTTGCCTTCATCAGGTGACATCGACCCCATCATATTATGATCGGTGGTTGGTTGGCTCATAGGGTAACACTGGACCTACTATTTCCTAGCCAGTGTTTAGCCAAAAAAATGGCTGATCACCATCCTTCGTTTGACGAGAAGGTAAAGTCTAGACCAGTTTCTTTATATTCCTAGTTCAAAGTGCACCATCACGGATTCAAATATGCAAATAAGATTAAAATATGTATAAGTCTCTACTAAATGAATTATATAAATTAAAAGAAAGACTAGACGATCTGAAAATATACATTTTTCGGACTGAGGGTCCATTTAGCTTTTATGCTCCTTTTTGTCCGTTAACACCTCCACGTAGTTACACCAGCTATGTTAGAATAGGCTTGTTTTGCAAGGCTTGTACTTACGTATCTAATTTCTCGATGATCAGGCTATAGGGGTGATCTCCTATTTATAGAGTTTGGAACAAGGGTACAATTCATTGGATTTTTTGGGTCTAGATGTGATCAAGATGGATCTTAGAGTATCCCAAATTGGGATAAGACTCATCCAGGAGAGTCTTCTCGACTGAAAGCTCATCCAAGAGGAGTCCTCCCATCCTAGAAAATATGCAGGGCAGTTGGGAAGAGATAAGGATAAGCCAAATGGCTTATCCCTACATTCGGTATTGTAGACGACAAAAAGGTTATTTCGACCCGTAGCGGACGATGTTCCATTCTGCTATCCCATAGCAGACAATGATTTTTTCTATTGTTCCATAGCGGACAAGGATCTATTCTACCATCCGATATCAGATGACAGTTCGGTGAGCCATCTCCTAGATGGATGACAAAATCTCCCTTGTCGTCCGAGCTTTGAGGGGTATTTAATTTTTGCTGGGTACTTGCAAACACTTGTTTCAAAAGATGTCAGTAATCAGACATCATAAATATTTTGGTGTCTACACTTGTCAATGTCTGATTCACAAGATCTAAGCATTGTAAAAAAAAATGGGTTAGGTTGGGTCATATTCTATAACACAATAACTAGAAGCAAGTTAGTTTCTGTATGGCAAACTTCACAAGGGAGCTTACAAGAGGTATAGTTAGGTGATTGGGCAGATTATCTGACAAAGTAGCTGGGACACATAAAACATAGAAAATGGATAACATAAGCATGATTTATGATGGTTTTGTTTCAAAACTATTTACCTAAGTGATTTTCTAACTCCTTTTAAAAGTTTAGTTCTAGATTGAATAGTTGAAAGGACCTCATATGGGTTAATAAGTTTATATTGTGGGGAGTTGCTCTTATGGGAAAAATAAATAAATAAATAAATAAATAAATAACAACCGTACCATTTTCCAACTAGCCACCAGTTAGAAAATGGCCAGGTCAGTATTACCTTCATTGGGCTACATCGACCCGATCATATTATGACTGGTGGTTGGTCGGCTCACAGGGCAACACTAGCCCTACAATTTCTTGGCCAATGTTTAGCCAAAAAATGGCTGACCACCTGTGAACACCCCAAAATTTTCAAAATCTTTTAAATATTCCCTTCTTGCCCCTAAATTCATCTTTTGAGCAAATGAGTCATTTTAAAATCTAAATTCCAGTTCATTTCTCAAGTTTTACTGAAATTAAATTCATTGTATATGTTTAAATTGATTTCGGACCTGGATCTGTTGTCCAGATCCAAATCTGAGTCACATTGTCCAAATTTTAAATTAAAATTATAGAAAATACCAAAAATAATTTTTAAATAGCTCGGACAGTCCTTCCGACATCTGTTTGGATCCATCAAATCATATTTCTCGATTCTAGTGTCAAAACTTGAATATTTTCTCAAAACCGGGGTCCAAACCCTCTTTTTTGAAGAAATTTTCCCGAAATGGTCTGAAATTCTCAGGAAGATACTTTTGTAAATAGTCTTTTTAGAAAAATACCAAAAAAAAATTAGGATTTAGTCTTTATTTTCTCAGGTTTTTATTCCAAAAATACAAAAAAACCAAAATACTCAGAAAAGAACAACAAAAAATAAAATAAAATAAAATACAAAAAAAAAAACCATTCTTTTGCAAAAACCTTTTGAAAAACACTCTTTTGAAAAATCGGGTTTTGAGAAAAACTTCTCTTGCAAAAAAAGTTTTGTTAGGGAGCCCCTCTTTGCAAAAACTTAAAAATAAAGGGCCCCCCTTTTGAACTCGTTTTTTTAGGGTTTTGTTAAAAACCCTTCGCAAGGGGTCGAATGGGAAGACCTTCTCCTTATCGCAGGTGATCCATGGCGCCTTTCCCCTCCATTCTCATCCATCAGCGCTCCATCAGCCTTCTGATCGGCTGGTTCTCCCTAAGCCCTTCATCTTCAACCGTTTTCCTCCTTCGCGAACCTCCTTCTCCCCTATAAAGGAACCACGCAGAAAACCCTAAAACCACCGCTTCTTCACCAACCCATTTCTCCTTCACGGACCCGTTATCACCCTTCTACCTTCCTCTCCTTCACCACCGCGTTTCACCCCCGCACCCTTCCTTCACCTTCAGCGATCTGTCTCCACCTTTCCACTGGCATCCTTCACCCATTCTCTCCCTTCCAGGTTTTCTTCTCCTTCTCCCTTCCTCCTCCTTCTTTCGGATCTTCCCTGATCGAGCGAAGAAGAGCCCAACTTCCAGTGACGGCCACGAATCAGTCAATCCTCCAACAATCCAAGCTGAAGTTCCATCTCTAAAGGAATTTCATCTTTCGTTGTTGGGAGTAGATCAAAACCCCTGCAATGACCAGGTAAGTAGCCATTCTTCTCACTTCCTTCAGATTCTCTGCAAAATGTTATCTCTCTGCTTATTGTTTAAGATTTTTTTTAGTTTATAGCACGAAGAATGGAATCGTCCTGCATATAGCAGGGTCGACCCATTCAGTGCAATATCAAGAGGAATCTTCAGATTCCAACATTTTTTTTTTACAAAAATTTCGTTAGTTTTCAATTTCTTATTCGCATTGTGCATCGTCATCTTGTCTGAAATTTTCTTTTCTTCTTTGAATGCCCTTTGGCTTCTCATTATAATATATGACTATGCCTTGCTGTAACCTGATTTCGTGTATTGTTGTTTGAGTTGTTCATGCTTCCTGTAATTTATTCATCGTCAGCATCCTGCTAACCACCTTTTTTTTTGCTGTTTATAAGAACTGGGATCCATCATTAGCATATACTCACCATGTTTTGTTTCATTTGATATCCCTTGCGTATTTTGAAATCCAGGCAATCCGATCCACTAGTCCTCAGCATCACGTTAGCATAGGTCTGGATATCCAGTTTTTGGATATAGCATTCTTCGTGAAGACATAAGCTCAATCCACTAAAACCCCACCTGGAGCATAATGCAGTACACAGCAAAATCCACTGACATTTATTCACAAGTTCAGATGGGTTCTGTGTCTCACAACATTTGCTCCCTATCACAGCATTATCATAGCATATTTCGTTTATTAAGCTTCATTTCACCATCATCATGTCATTCTCATCATGTTGTTATTTGTGGCTTCACCAGTATGACATTCATGGTGCTTTATCGCACCCCAAAATGGTGTGCTAGGTTTATTGGGCCCCGTCTGCATCAATGGCATCATTTTGGATTCTGTGAAAACTTTTCCATCAGGTTACAAGGGATGCTCATTCTCCTCATGTCTTAACTTTCACTCCCCTTTGGGCTGATTTTCTGTTATTATTTCAATCTGTCTTTTGTTATTTCCTTATCCATGTGCTTGTTATAAATATCCTCTTTCAAAGTTCTTTGGAACTACATCCGTGCATGTCAACTTCAAATTGAGGGAAGGTTATTAGAAATCTCTCTCTATCGGTTTTGTTGCAAAGGAGAATGGAATTTGTTAGCTGAAGAAGAATGGTGCATAAAATGAATTGATCAGACAAACAACTGATATAAAGCTGGGCAGTCAAGTGGTCGATTCAGTGAATATGATACATCCGCAGGAAATCCATATATCTACAGGGAAATTGTCTATGAAAGAGAGCATTGGAATGCTTCTGTAGCCTCGTCCCCGTCTTCACTTCGATTGGCTTACCAATAAAGCCACGCTGGTAATCCCGTAAATCAGTTTGAAACATTCAGGTGGTATCATCTAATTCTATTACGATTCCTTTATAAATGATTCCTGTAACATTGGTCGTACATTGGAGATTTGAGAGTTATATAGTAAAAGACATGCATGACAGCTTATATCATGCATTTTGGGGCTCATACCGTCAACTGATTTGGCTTAAATAACAGGTTATATGGGAAAGGGATAAAAGTTCATCGAATGATCTAAAGAGGCCTCTTCTTGAGGCATTATCCTCGGGCTTTAAAAATAGAAGAGCTATCATAAAACTCTGGACAGGGTGTTTGCAGTGAGTCATCATCCTCAAAGACTCAGAGCCGAGGATTGGGTAAAGGACCAGGTGCTACGCTAGTAAGGGAACTTAGCAGGATAAGGTGAAGTAGATGTTGCTTGCGTTTAGCTCCTGTTTGTTAACTGTGTTTCATATGTCAGTTTGTATTTCTATACTAACTTGCATATATAGCCATGTCGTTTGATGGGATGTCACTCAGCACTCATAATGGGTACATAGTGAGTCCATCACATATAACGCAGGGTAAATTTCGCTATTAGCATATCCATTCCCTTACCACTCTTGCCACCACGTCTACATTCTTAACATTGTGCAGAGTTGTTGATATATTCTCTACTGACTTCCAGTTTTGTTATGTTTCAGATTTGCTTCTTAAAATTATAAAGGACTGGATGGTTTCACTTTTCCCCTTTTTATTGATGAGGGAACGATGAACACAGAAAGAACCAAATCTCCATGCTTCCCCCACGAAGAGAAGCCTCATTGAACAACTATCATCTTGTATGAGCATTCAGGGCTTGTATGATTGCAATCCAATTATCAATGATTTAACTCTTGATAATCTTAGATTGTCTGTTATTGCTCAACAGAACACGATAGTGAAGAAAAGAGGGAATCTGCATCTCTCTTGAGCTATTTCTTTACTGCTTGTTCACTATTTTTTTTTCTTTCTTCTTTTAGTTTCTGTGTTTAATATTTATAATAATTGTCTGAAGGCCTCTGTTCTTAATATCACTCCATCTCCCATTTCAAAATATAGGCAACCTCATTATATCATCCCTTCAGCATTTCATTTAACTCCTGCATCGGTAAGGTTGCTTGTATAGCAGCCTCTTTTGTCTATACAAGGCTGTAGCAGGTTTATATAGCACCGTTTCATCATCCGATTTAGCAAAATTGTTTCTGACCGGATAGCATTATGAAAGATCTCGGGTCAGCATAATCGGTATACAAGCTTTTGAAGGATTGGTTGAGACTTGGGCATGATAGAAGGTGCAACTTAGGCCCTCTGGCAAGGAAATCACATCAGTTTTGCTGGTAATTTAGCTCGGGGATTCTACAAGAGGAGCTAAATATTTTCCTGATTATGGTGAAAAGTCAAATCTCATTAATCACAGTGGCTTGACTGTTGTTGCAATTATCCTCTAACAGGTACTTCAAATCACAGCTCCCATTTCGTTTCCTTATGCATATTATATTGCTGCATCATCTCACTATCATTTGTTTAGCATTTTAAATATTTATTTGCATATAATTATGGTTGATCATATGTTCATGGTTATAATTCCAGCAGACACCTCCACACACTTTCTACACTTTGCAATCATTCCACTATTATATTATTACAGTCACATGCTTATGTGCTGCAACTTCACATCAACCACCAACATATATGCGTTTACTTGTCATATGGCATTTCTCGAGCACGTTTTATTACAGCCTTCACCTTTTACACCCTGCAGTGTTCAGTATCGCATACCATTCATCACCACTCTCACTAGGCACGGGTATATGGTATTCATGTATCATCTGTCACCCTGTAGAAAACCCATTTGCATGTTATCATATTCTGAGCATCAACACATTGTGTTCCATTAGCATTGCAACTCAGCATTCAGATGTTTTGATCTTCATTATAAATCTTATATCTTTGTTTCACATCACATTTTTGCATTGTGTCTTGTCATTATATTATAAACCTACACCAACCCTTGCTGTCACCTGCACAACACATTACCATCATTATTTCTTCCACTTACCAGCATCAATATATAACATCTGTGTGTGCTCACAACACCATTTGTTGTAACACCTTTGCAGCTTCTAGCATTTTTATTCCATTACACAACACTACCTCACCTCCAGCCTATTATACCCACAGATGAAACCTCTCACTCATTCACAGCAATAGCATTGCTGTGGTGTTCCACTCACTTACAACAATGTCCACACATTGCTGTAATCTCCATATACTTACAGTAGTGCTCACTACTGTAATTCCTCACTTATTCATAGTAGTGCCTAAAGCAATTGCTGTGATGTTCCATTTACCAAATGCTTCTTCAGCAACATCTGGTTCATTGTCACATGACAATACCCTGCATCCCTATACCATTCATCATCTTCACAACCTACCTCTTTAGAAATTTTCACCAACACTTGCTTCACTACCCATTTTATTCCTATTGTATATTCTCCAGACCACTCATATTTCAGCATAATGTCCATTCCATCATTTATTGCTATAGTCCCTTACCTCATTACATGCCTTATATATGTATATATATATATATATATATGTATATATATATGCACATATATATATACCTATATATATACATATGTATGCATGTATAGATATATGTATATAAGTGTATATGTCATTATCCATCTTTTCTTCATGTATATCTGGGCATGTGAGCAATTTTACCATTAAAATCTATGTGATATGCATAACTTTCTTCTATTTTCATGTTAATCCAGTTGTTTTGCAGGGAGTATGTAGAAAATATCATCACTTAGGGTTTGTATTTTCAATGGTGATAGTTAGATCTTAATAAGAATTTACATTTTTCAGCTTTTAGATAGAATGAATGAACATTGTAAATATCATAAGTTGCCTCTTTTCGTGTCTTTTATCTTCATTTTCCTAAATCTCACAATGGTGAAACACGAATGGCACATGCACCATTTCATAAAAGGTAATTAATCCTAAGTTGATGATTTACATCAATGACCATAGTCAGGATGTAAACAAGACTTAGGATTTTTAACTTTTACGAAATAACACTGGATCTACACTGGATCCATTTTCAAAATTCATCATATTTTTAAATATTTTCTCCTTTTATTAGAATTTAACTTAAAATTGACTCAAAATATATACCAATGGCCATAGTCAGGGTATATTGAGGGTTAATTTCATTTTAAATCCTATAAAAGCACCAAATGTATTTCATTCTTCACCTGAATTTAAATATAGATTATTATATAATACATCCAATGACCATAGTCAAGGATGTATTATATCTTCAATCTTATTTTAATTCATTTAAAGAATGAAATAGCTTTTTAAAATCAAATTTCAAAAATCTAAATTCATTCATCATTTAGGATAGAACTGCACTATGTCTTCAAAAATTTCTTTTTCAAAACTCCAAGTAATGTAAATATCTTCTTCAATCTATCTTTAATTCTTGTAAAAAACCAATTCATCCTCTTCATTTTTTCAAATTCAATTCCATTTTCAATCTCAAAAGTTCAAATTTAAACTTTGAGATTTCAAAGTCATTTTTATTCAAATTCAAATCAGATTTCAAAATTCACATTAACTCTGAGATTCCAAATTCATTTTATATTCAAAACTCCAATCCAATCTCCAAGTTCAATTTAACTTTTGAGATTCTTGATTCATCTTCTAAAACTTCAAATTCAAGGTCTAATTTGGCTTTGAAATTCATTTGTATATTCAAAGATTCAATTTCTAAAATTCATTTTCCAAATTCAAATTTAACTTGGAAGTTCTTGACTCATCCTCTGAATTTAACTCCAAACCCATTTTAGGATTCAGGATTCAACACTCATATTGGATCTCAGACTTCAGATCCAATTCCCCTTTAGGATCCAGATTCCAATTTCACTTTGGATCTTAGACTTCAGATCCAATTCCATGTTAGGATCCAGAATCCAACTTCACCTTGGATCTCAGACTTCAGATCCAAATCCATCTTAGGATCCAGAACCCAATTCTACATTTGGATCTTAGACTTCAAATTCAAATCCATCTTAGGATCCAAAACCCAATTTTATATCGGATCTCAGATTTCAGATGTTAAATCCATCTTCAGATCCAATTCCATTCTAGATTTCAAATCCAAATCCATTTTCAGATCTCATCCAAAACTCCCTAAATCCATTTATTTTCTTAAATACCATTTAATCATCTCAGATCCATTCCGAATTCCAAACTTCAAAAACCCAAAATTCAATTCCATTTCAAATATTCATTTTTTCTTCCTAAATTCAAATTCAAAATTCGAAGTCTATTTCCGACTTTGAAATTCCACTTCCTTTCATTTTAAAACTTCGAATCATTCTTTCTCAAAATCAGGAATTATTCTTCCAAATCCTAAAAACTTAGAACTACTCTGATCCATCTCAAAAGTTCTAAAGATTAGATTCAAATCATTTCTTCACTCCATTATCAAGTTCATCTCAGAATACTTGGAAATTTTCAAAACATCTTTTCAAAAGAAGCATACATCATAGCACAAGCATGACTCTTTGTGCGTTTAGAGTTAGAATAAATTCTTAGATTATATTTAGGCAGAGCAAAAAAGCATAGGTTCGATTACCCCTGGTAAAGGCGCCAGGAACGGTCGAACCTCGTACCGACGAGCGAATCCCGTCTCTCCATTTTCCCGCAATATATTTCAAAACGGAGGCGAGTTAAATTTCTAAATTCTTTTCAAATCAAGGTCAAGTGAAAACCCGCAAAATAGTTCATCTTCTCTCTCTCTTTCTTTCTTTTCTCTTCTCTCTTTCTTTTCTTTCTTTTATTCCACTCCCTTCAAAAAGGAGGAGAATAGAGGTTAGAAAAGGAAAAGAGAAGGAAGAGAGAGAAACCATAAGGATAGGAAAAATTTTGCGATGATCACACCACCATGCTTCGCTTGACAAGAAGGTAAAGCCTATACCAGTTGATTAATATTTATAGCTCAAAGTCCACCGTCGCAGATTCAAATATGCAAATAAGATGAAACTTTGTATAAGTCTCTATTGAATGAATTAAATAAATTAAAAGAAAGACTAGAGGATCTGAAAATATACATTTTTTGGACTCAAGGTCCGTTTAGCTTTTACGCTCATTTTTGTCAGTTAGGACCTCTGCATAGTTACAATGGTTCTTCAATGGCTTTGGGGAAAAGTACCAATTGGGTTGGAATAGGCTTCTTATGTAGGGCCAACACTTACGTATCTAATTTTTCGATGATCAGGCTATAGGGGAGATCCCCTATTTATAGAGTTTGGAGCAAGGGTCCAAATCACTGATTTTTTTAGGTCTGGATCTGATCAGAATGGATCTTAAACTATCCCAAATAGGGATAAGACTCATCTAGGAGAGTCTTCTCGGATGAAAGCTCATCCAAGAGGAGTCCTCCTACCCTAGAAAACACACAGAGCAGTTGGGAAGAGATAAGGATAAGCCAAATGGCTTATCCATACATTCGATGTTGTAGACGACAACATGATTTTGCCATCGAACGATGTTTTGTTCTGCCATCCCATAGCAGACAACATTCATTTCTGTTGTTCCATAGTGGACGAGGATCTATTCTACCATCCCATATCAGATGACAGTTCGGTGAGCCATCCCCTAGATGGATGAAAAAATCTCCCTTGTCATTCGAGCTTTTAGGAGTATCTCATTCTTGCATGGTACCTGCAAACACTTGTTTCAAAAGATGTCACTAATCAAGAATCATAAAATTTTTGGTGTCTATACTTGTCAATGTCTGATTCACAAGATCCAAGCATTGGGAAAAAAATGGGTTGGGTCGGGTCAGATTCCACAGCACAATAACTAGAAGCAAGTTAGTTTTTTTCAAGGCAAACTTCACAGGGGGCTTACAAGAGGTGCAGTTAGGTGATTGGGCAAATTATCTTACAAAGTAGCTGGGCCACATAAAACATAAAAAATGGCTAACACAAGCATGATTTATGATGGTTTTGTCTCAAAACTATTGGATTAGAACTTATGTTTGCCAACCTATTACCATATATTTTCCTAAGTTAGTGATTTTCATCTCTTTTTAAAAGTTTAGTTCTAGATTGAATAGTTGAGGGGACCTCATATGGGTTAATGGGTTTATATTGTGGGTAGTTGCTCTTATGGGAAAAATAAATAAATAAATAAATAAATAAATAAATAAATTACAACCATACTATTTTCAAACTAGCCACCAGTTAGAAAATGGCCTGGTCAATGTTGCCTTCATCAGGAAACATCAACCTGACCATATTATGACCGGTGGTTGGTCAGCTCATAGAGCAACATTGGCCCTACCATTTCTTGGCCAGTGTTTAGCCAAAAAATGGCTGACCACCATTTTGTCTTACAAAAATGAAAAAAAGGGGATGGGCCATTTCCCAGTTGGTGGGTCATCGGGAAATGGTTGGTTGTGCCTTCAATGTAAAAAAAAAGTTTTTTTTTGTCTATTTTTTATTTGCCACCAGCTGAAAAATGGCTGAGATGATGTCGCTTAGTGTGGGTGACACCATCTCGACCATTTTTCAGCTGGTGGCTAGATGCCAGTGAGGTGGAGAAGGCATGAGGAAGGAATGAGGTGAGGAGGGAGTGGGGTGAAAATGCCCTCCCTGATAAACCATGTTGACAACTTGGGGAGAAGGGATTTTTTCACTTAGCTGGGTTTTGGTAAAAGCTTGGTTATCAAGCCTAGTTTTGGTGTCACCCAAACACACCAAAACCCAATTCAAATTTGAGTTTTGGGTGTAATCAAAATGGTATCTTAGCTAGTATGGAAGCTTAACGACTAAGAATCTCTTAATAAAAACCTAAATAAGTTATAAACATGTGATTACAAGTCAAGCTTGTTATGTGCAAACAAATAAGAATATCTAGAGTAAACCTAGACTTGTAAAGTCTAAAGCACATTTACGTGTATGGATTGCTTGGGCAAGAAATAATCTCAAAGAAGTGAAATATTGCCAAAACTTAGCAGATACATTAACAAAATAATTTTTTTGAGAAATTGTCTTTAAGACATCGAGGGGAATGAGGCTAAAGCCTATAAAAGCAATCACTTCTAATGGGAACCCAACTACATAATATGAGTCAAACTAAGTCTAATGGTTAAATAGGAAGAACACGTCACTAAGTGATTGGGTTGAACGCTTATAATTTTCTTAATCCTGATGTCAAATGCTTGAAACCTATGTTAGGAGGTTGAGTTCAAACTGGACTTTTAATGAGATCCATTTACCTTATGGCTGAGGTGTTTCAAACAAGTTTACACCTTTGACGGACTTACTTATGTGGAGTGTGATGGTAGAGGTTGCTTTTTATGGGACTTAGGCTTTGTTTCTATAACACTCGTGAAACTGAGATACAATACATGACCCTTGACTTTCATATATTGGTAGACACACTATGATTATCTATTGTCTCTGAAAAGTCAATTAGGATTCTCAATTCATAGTTAACGCTATTGGGTCTTAGATCAACTATGACTAACACTAATATTGAGGTTTAAACCTAAAAGGTACCTTTATGTACGCATTAGATCTTCATGAATCACCTCTTGAGCTTTTCTATAGTTTTGATCTACATGGGGATTGTTGGGGTTTTGTCTGAAGACTATTGTGTTAAAACTTATGTTTGCTTACCTGTTACCCTACATTTACTTCAGTTAGTGGTTTTCATCACTTATAAAAGTTTAACCCTAGATTGAAGAGTTGAAGGGACCTTACTTGTATGGGCAAGGCCCATTGGGGACATCAATTGAATTTTAAACTTTGGACCTTGGACTTTGAATTTGGATTTGTATTTAGCTTTGGACTTAGATTAATTAGATTTAGTTTCAAGTATGGGTTTAGGTTTCGATTTCAGTCCAGTTCGGCTTGGCTATGCTCGGTTTATTTTGCTTTCGTTTGGTCTTGGTCATGCTTGGACTTTGACAATTTTTTTTGGTACTTGAGACAATTTTATCCCCAAGTGTTTGACTGACCTATAGTGAAATTTTGACTAACCATTTTTTTACCTTGATTGGGTCTAGTTAGTGGACTGTTTGAGCCACCTTTGACCTCAATCTGAGCCTGCCCAACATTCCTGCATGGCCCATTAAATGCTCCATCATCCCCTAGCTGCCCTCATTATTTTAGATCTGTTGACTGTTGATTGTGCCTCTCATTCTCGACTTTTTTGTACCTAGCAAGGTCATTCTCGACCCTTTGATTGCTTTTTTCATTCTTGAATTTAGCTCAACCCGTAACTTTTTCTTTGCTAGCCATTTTTCCATTAAGTGTCATTCATTGCTAGCCATTTGGCCCCCTTTATGAGGTTGATGAGGTTGTGGCCTATATATATTTCAGCCATCTCGCAATCTTCTCCATCAGCTCTCAAGCTCTCTTCTCTTTCCTCTCTTCTCACTCATGATCTCCCTGCTCTCTTCACCCTCCCATGAGCTTCCTACTTTCTAGATCACACGATCTTTGTCTCTAGTGCTCTTTCTGTCCCTTTCTCTAGTGAGGTCGAACTTTGATTTAACCGGGCTCTACCTAAGTCGAGCCTAGGGTCTAGCCTAAGTTGATCATATATCTACCCAACTTAGGCAAGAGCTTATTCAAGGTTATCTTTGTCGAGTTGCTCGTTTCATCCAATGTAGAGCATGAGCCAACATTCACAAGCAGATGAAAGCTCGATTGTATCCTGCGATTGGAGTTGCACGAATACCCATTACAATAAGAATTTGGTCCTAAGTAGGACAATTATCGCTTTAAAGATAGTTCATCTAAGGTGTCCCTCCGTGCATACCTGGTTCAACTAAGTTACTATACTACCGGGTTAAATTTTCAAGACGATTTTTTTTTTTGTATAAAACAAAACACAGAAAATTGCTACCTGTACAACTATTTTCTGTATAGAATACAAAACACGGAAAATCACTATATGTGCAGTGGTTTTCTGTGTTTTGTGTAGTCCAAGTACTTTACAGCAATGATAATTGGATCTATTCGATCCCAAAGGGCTAATCTTATCTAGTGGGGCCAACAATGTAACCAAGTTGGCCGAATATTAAAAGTTTGAAACCCACAAATACACGTCTCTTGCCCGCTAGGGTGTACTCCCTTGTGGGCAAAAGAGACCGGCGAATCTCTTTAATGGTTTTACCCCAGTTATATTAAAAAAAAAACTTATAATATATGGATTTGAAGTCTTCCTCTTGATAATATTTTCCCCAAGAGAACGAGCACCACCACTCAAGCAGTTATCAAACGTCCATATGCACAGTCTCATCTCTAACGTCATGTGTAATAACGTATTCATTTGGCCTTTACACTACTTGGAAATTCATTGCCTGCTGTGATGATGACACCATGTGGCTTTGATAAAGAAGGGGCGACATGTTTTTTAAGTCTTTGCTTCACTTATATACCCTGTTTTTATCTCTTCTTCTTCTTAATATTATTATTATTATTATTATTATTATTATTATTATTATTATTTGCTTAAAAATTGAAAAGACCACTTTATCTTAGCCCGTATTTGAACATGAAAAGTCACTTGGACAGGGATTGAGTCCAAAGTTGTGCATATGTCAAGATACCTTAGGTGATACTCAAGCAAACTTGGCTTGTATTATTCTATGGAATTTCAAAACATTAACCCCCAAAGTCACTACTTATTTTTAGCCTAAGAAAGAAAAAACAGGCAATTTACAAAAAATCGCCTAATATATATATATATCTATATATATATATATATCGGACTTATCCAGATCATAGCAGCAAATATCATCAAGATGTGAAAATCTAATGATAGAGTTGTGAGATATTCACATGCCATGAAATTATTTTGATAACGATGTGATGTTTTTCAAATCCCTCTAATTTTTAATAGACTGTGATTCAGTTATTAAGGAACGATCAATACACTTTTAATGTCGACTAGGACAGAAATAAAGCATTTAATTGATCTTTGTTTTGGTGTCAGAGACTCAAGGTAATAGCTCTGAATGTCTATCAGTTCCTGAGAAAGGGTAGAAGAATGGGACATGCATGTAATATGATTTTCTTGGATAATATGACAATTTTATATTTTTTTAAATATTTAACATTTTCTTATGTTTTAATTTTTCTTATATTTTAATATAAATATATGGAGATTTTCTCTAGCTTTTCCGGATCCTATCCTTTTGCATCCCTAAAGAAAACCTGGACCTGCACTGGTTAGAATTGGGCCTAGTTGGTGCAAGTAAATCTGGATCTTGGTCTTAGTCATGAAATGCAAACTCATACTTAAGAGACTACACACAATTAGATGAAGACAAAAAACAGATTTCAACCAAATTTAATCAAGACAAAATCCCATAATATATCGCCTAGGTTTAGGGGTGCAAGCGGTTTGGATTTGTAGCAGCTTGGATCTGGAACAGTTAAAAATTGCAAAGCCTCCATCCTAGATCGAACCCATTTGCATCCTGGACTTGGTTTGAGCTAAACTTGGATATGGATTCATATAGGTCCAAACGGTTGACACCATCCAATCGTAGGGTGATTGTTCCCACTGCTAGATACCAAGAGGTTAAGTTGGTGTTATCTTGAGCATGGATGGCAGTGGACCAGGGGAAAATGGGGCCCTGCCTCACCCCATTTGAACTGGGGATAGAGGACATGAAATGGAGAATGAACTGAGGATGAAGGTTAAAATTAAAACCCATGCAGAGATGGAGGCGGGGATGGACTTACTCTTGCCTCCGCTCAGCCTCACCCCGTCCTGTCTTTGATTCTCATTAAAAAAAATACTATTATATTCTTATATATCTATATCTATCTATATATATATATTCTTAACCCTAAAATAAAAGCCTTTCTCGAATCTCTCTTTTCTTCTTCTAATGAGCTGAGCAAGCTTTCATTTCTCTCTTCTCATTTTTCTAACAACGAAAGACAGTAAGAGTGGCAAAAGGATCGGAGTAACGGGGCTCACCCCGCCTCACCCCCATTTGAATCGGGAATGGAAGATATAAAACAGAGAGTGGACCGAGAACAAAGGTTAAAATCAAAACCCGCGCAGGGATGGAGAAAAAAAAAATGAGACGTTGCGGGGGGGGAGACCTTGTCCCCCGGCCCGGCTCTGCCATCCGTAATCTTGAGTAGGGGTGGCAAAACCTGACACGACCCGCCAACCCGCCTCTTAGGCGGGTTCGGGTTGGGCTTAAGCCAACCCGTTTAATAAACGGGTCGACCCGTGTAACCCGTTTATTAAACAGGCCGGGTTCGGGTTGGGGGTATGCCAACCCGGCTGACCCGTTTAATAAACGGGTTAGGCGGGTGGGTCAACCCGCCAACCCGACCCGCCAACCCGACCCGCCAACCAGAGAACCCGTTTACCTGACCCAACCCATTTATTAAATGGGTTGGCGGGTCGTGTCGGGTTACCCGTTTATTAAATGGGTCGGGTTCGTGTTTGCCACAGCCGACCCGTTTAATAAATGGGTCGGGTTCAGGTTGAGGTATGCTGACCCGCCGACCCGACACGATTGCCACCCCTAATCTTGAGCACCTAACACGTTAAAACTATGTTTTTTTTGGGCTCACGATATTGCATAATGGTCAACTCTCATTTATGTCCCTTGTCTATTATGCACTAGCAAAATCTCTTACGAAATTCATCAAAAAGGATAATCTTTTAAATGTTCGTTGTGATCGATCGACCGTACTGTGGGTGCGTTGGTTGAGTCCCTCGTGGGGAATTGGTGTGCCATTGTATTTTTAATGATCTACCAGTCTCTTATTTAACAAACGGTATTGTAAATATTATGTATCTAGTTACGCACATTTCCACAGTTGGCGATCCACATGTTTGGGCTCGGCCCCAGGTTGAGTCCTAGCTAAGGCTCAGCTCCCCATAAGCTCAAGACATTTTGAATAAGTTTTTACTTTTTTTTTTAATTGCTTTATTTATTTTTCCATAAAAGATAGGAAAACCACCTTTGGAATCAGAGACCTAGACGTGCTGGCTAAGTTTACCGTACTTACCGTTGCTGTCTTGACGGTGTAAACCTGTGGCACACCCCTTCTCCGATAGAGTCATCAGGCTTCGACTGCGCAAAGGCTTATTCCTTACTTTCATTAATGCAAGGGTCTGACGCTCATGGGAATGGAACCCTGACTACCGGCTTAGTGGCTAAGTCCTCCTCCACTGCATCAAACCCCTTGGAGCTATTTGTGATGTTTAAATGCATAAGTAGACGACAGGAAGTCCATAAATCTCTTTAACAAAGCCATGTGCTTTAGGAGCCAATTAAATACCTCAATAGTTAAGTCACACTATCATAACTAAGGGGTCTTGATTTCAAATCCCACAAGTGCCATCCCCCAGCTTGCCTATCACAAGAGAAAAAGAAAATAAAAAAACTGCACCAAGTGCGAAAAGAGACTACTGTACCATCCACTGGCTGATGTCAAAAGCATTCAATACATACATCAGGGCTGGTAAATGAACTGAATGAACCAAAAAAATGCATGTTCGGGCTCGGCTCTATTACTAGTGGATTGAGCTCATGCTCATGTTTAGCTGAGCTAAGCTTGAGCGCTGCTCATCCTTAAGATGAGCTGAACACAAGCTGACTTGTATAAAAAATTACACAGATTTTTCAACATGTGGATGTGCTTGATATGGTGAATTTTTTACGAATCAACCATTGGATTGTGCATTTTTGATAAAAAATGTGTTTTTTGAATGTTTTAATATTTATGAAGATTATGAGCCATTGATTTTAAAGCCTTAAAAAAATCTCGTTTATGCATCAAAATCGGATGATTCAAGATCTGGTTCTTATAAAACCAAGCATGTATATCACATTTGTCCAGGTAGATTCAAGAGAGAAGAAAAAAAAATCCATGAAATTCTTGGTTCACACATTAGTTCTCATATTCTAGTGAGACTATATATATATATATATATATATATATATATATATATATATATATATATATATATATATATATATATATATATATATATATATATATATAATGGGTCGGTGCTAAACATATTTGCTGCTAAACCGTGTGCTAAATGGGTCTTTCAGCTTCGCTGTTGCTCTTTATGCGGTTCTGGCCCTATAAATGTTTTGGGCATGGTCTATTTACTAAGAGTGCACACCTGGATCAGGTGTTTTCAATGAAAAAAATAATGTTTGGAGCCTCCAATATTTACAAAGATTTTGGAACGTTGATTTTTTCAACTTTATAAAATCACACCCATGTATTGGAAGCAAATGCTTCAAGAGCTGATCTTTATAAAATCAAGTACATAGATCACATCTGTATGGTCATGATTTAAAAATAAAAAAACCCAAAAAACCTATTTAGCAGGCGGTTTAGCATCAAATGGGTTTAGCAGGGACCTCTCTCTCTCTCTCTCTCTCTCTCTCTCTCTCTCTCTCTATATATATATATATATATATATATATATATATATATATATATATATATAATCGTCCAACCAAAAGATGGTCCAAGGATAACTCCACTTCTCCAATGCTTGATCATCTCATCAATCAACCTCATATATTTGTTCTTTACAATTTATTTAATAAAAAATATGCTTTTACACAATGACTTTACAACATATAAAAATATGCTTTACAAAAAGGCTTTATAAACCATAAGCCTTGGTGGAGGGAAGCGGAAATGTTGAATGTCAAGTCCAATCAGCCGACTTGGTTGCTAGTTTTGGGGACGATGTGTAGTTTATCCATTATTGTGACTTAGTAAGCTGCATGAATTAGGGTTTTTCTTGACTTGCCGGCCGATTGCTAGCCTCCTGTTAGGTGTAACCACCATGTTTTTTTTTGTTTAATAATTTTTTTTTTCCTTCTATTCCTACAAAAAAAAAATCTTTCCTTCAAAAGACAAATCCCCAGTTATGCCATAAACCTTGCCTAGGCCAGGCATGGGTGTTACATACCAACGTACAAAACTGCAAGCTTAAGGGATATCCCACCTAGGAATCTCAACGGTTCAGATTCAGATAGGATGTTTCTAATATCATGATATTCAACTAATCGGATGTTGGCTAAACAGGTTAGAGTTCGGACGGTGAAAAGCTCATACCATATCCACTTATATATATATATATATATATATATATATCCATCAAATTTGATTACTTATCGGATTAAAAAATCAAAACCATATCAGCATCAGATTATAATCCGATATGGTTTTGACTTACCAAATGCAACAAAACAGAATATCGGATAAAATCAAACTCATTGACATCCCTAATCCCACCTCTATCCCTACCACTATGCAGGACTTCTAAAAATAGGAGTCAAACCCTGAGCTTTTCAAACTCAATGGTAAGGAATAATTAGTTTTTTTAAATTTTCAGTCAAAATGAAAAATAAACAAGAACAAGTAGTATGGATTATAAAAGATAAATAAATAGTACATAGTATATGTCACAAAAAATATATATATAATATGAATAAATACTATGTATCGCCTGGAAGTTGATGAAAGTATCATAATTCAACAAAATGATCAAAAATGTAGCAGTGGGGCACAATAACATGAGAACGTGATAGCACGAGGATTTATGTAAGATCTACAAAGATTCCATTATTTATTTAGAGGGAATCTAATCTATGAGATTAAGGGCATAATAAATTTTAGGTCTGTTGAGTAGAATAGGGTACATGATATTTATGGTATTTCATAGTCCTTCATATGAATGTATTAGTTTGATGTATAGCCAATATCGCAAATCTCAGCATTGCCATCATTTGTGAATTGTGACCACCATCCCCAGGTGAGGGTAAAATTTAGACTTAATTGGATCAGACATACAAAACTGAATTCAGATCCAACTATCTTAAAATCTGACATTTACACATATTCGGATTTAGATTTTGTCGGATTTGGATCTTAGTCGGAATTGGATTCGGACTCCTGCAAAACTCAATACTGAATCCAAATCTGATTATTAATCGCACCTGAAGTTGGCTACCGATTCCGATTAATCGGATTCGAGTTGGATGTTGGATTACATCCGACGGGGTTGACATCCCTATATTGAAGATAAAAAAGAGAGATTAATGAAGCACTCAAAACTCAAAATGATGGGTCAATATATAGACCTGTATATTGACCAAACTTGGCCCAAACGCCAAATAGCCCTAGGCTTGTTTTCATAAAAGCATGGGGGTTCTAAGTCAATATTTTGACGTGACCAATTTGTTCCATACATAGCTTTCTTGTATTCAATTTATTAGTAGATGGGTCAGGTTTCAACAAATCTGTAGTGGTCTAAACCTTGATGTTTTTTTAGCGCAAGTGATGGCCTACATATCCGATTCAGACCTCGCCAACTTAGCCTGATTTGGGCTCAATACAGGAGGACTTTGGGATACGACTTGCAGGTCAAATTTCAATTAGGGTTGACAGTGGACTTGGGCGGGTGCAGGGGACAAGGTCTTTGTCCCCGTCCCGTCTCAAAATAGTGACCTTCATCCCTATGGCAGGAGAACCTTTACCCCTGCTCCATCTTAAATTTACCGTCCCCATCTTCATCCCCGCCCCTGTCCTCATTCTCGTTCCCGCATCTCACCAAATTTACCATCCCGGTCTCTTAAGCTGTGTTCATGGGAAGGAGATGAAGGAGAGGCCGAGCTGCCAAGAGAGTCGAGTTGTCATGTGTGGCACAAGGAGCCTTGAGAGAAGGCCTAAAGGGACAACCACAATGTTGGGAAGAAAAAAGAGAAAGGAGAACTACATAAGCCAAAAGGATCATTTTATGTTTTAAGGTTAAAAATTTAGTGTTAGGAATATATATATATATATATATATATATATATATATATATATATATATATATATATATATATATATATATATATATATATATATATATATATATATATATATATATATATATATATATATAGGAGTTATATGTAACTTTATTAAATAATTAAGAGTATTTTAGTTATTTCACTAATAAGGATTGAGGACGGGTGAAGAGGGGCGAGAGAAAGTGTAAGTCCATTCCTACACGGGTTTTTATTTTCATCTCCATCCCTAATTTCAATGTTGACTTTTCCTTTCTTTATTCTTTTTGGTTATTTCATAGGTTGTATCCAACAATATTATAAATCTGGATTTAGATTGAGATGGCCATGAGTGGTATTCAACCTATTAAGGCAAAATAATTACTTTTTTTTTTCTTTAAATCGAGGCAAATGAATTCTACACTGAATTACGTGAGAAGAGGATAAGAAGAAAATATAACAAAAGTAGGTCCAACCTAAGCCTCATTTAACTTACTTATGACTAATAAGAACCAACACAAATTTAAATCATTCTATTCAATGTGTCAGTTCTCTACTTTCCATTTAATAGTGATAGATGATTGAAGGCACAAGCCTGATAGAATTTGGGCTCGACCCAGCCTGCCTAGCTAGTAAACGGACCAGCCGGTGGTAGGGCCACTACAACGAGATCTGAATGAAGCGCAGCTCAGTCCAGCCAGTTTAGCAGTCGGGCATAAAGGGCCTAGCCTGCAGACCCACCTCTACAAGCCTCAGCCGGATGAAACCCAGCCCCCTGCCAAACCCTAGAAGAGCTGGTATGGGCTTCAGCGGGCCTGGGACCAGGTTGGGCTATCAGACCCTAATGTGATAGTGCCGAGCTTGAGCAGACTGATGCGGAAGCCGATCAGGTCATGCTGAACATGAGCATTTTTGCTCATGCCGAGATCGTGGCCATCCGATTTGCATTTTAAAAAGAAAAGTCAACAAAACCACGTGGCATTCATCCAAAATGCAAACAGACGGCCATGATGTCGGCATGAGTAAAAAGGCTAATGTTCAGCATGACCTGATCTGCTTCCGACTGATGCCCGCCCTACTAGAAGACATGTTTCAGTGATTGGGCTAGAGTACTTTACAAAGTATTCGGGCAAAAAAAAAAAACACAGAAAATCGTTGTCCGTGCAATGGGGCATTATCTATGTGCTGCGTGCCAAAAACAATGATTTTATGTGTTATAGTGTGACTAGGGGTGGCAATCGGGTCGGGTTGGCGGGTCAGCATACCTCAACCCGAACCCGACCCGTTTATTAAACGGGTCGGCTGTGGCAAACACAAACCCGACCCGTTTAATAAACGGGTAACCCGACACGACCCGCCAACCCATTTAATAAATGGGTTGGGTCGGGTAAACGGGTTTTCAGGTTGGCGGGTCGGGTTGGCGGGTCGACGGATCGGGTTGGCAGGTAGGCAGGTTGGCGGGTTGACGGGTCGGGCAGATGGGTTGGCGGGTTGACCCACCCGCCTAACCCGTTTATATTAAACGGGTCATCCGGGTTGGCGGGTTGGAATACCCCCAACCCGAACCCGACCTGTTTAATAAACGGGTTATGCGGGTTGACCCGTTTATTAAACGGGTTGGCTTAAGCCCAACCCGAACCCGCCTAAGAGGCAGGTTGGCGGGTCGTGTCAGAAATTGCCACCCCTAAGTGTGACCGACTACTTTGTAAAGTACTGGGGACCCGAGTACCAGATCCGTTTCACCCTTCTAGGGGTTGCCTACCAAAACTCGAAGCTGTAATGGTTACCGGACATGGTTGGTGCGCATGATTTTTTAGATAGTTAAGTTGTGGCGAGGCAGACTCTTACCTATTCATTAATCCAATACTTGAAAAAATTCTTCAATTTTTTTTTTAATAGTCAAACTCTGGTGAGGCAGACCCCTACCCGTTCATTAATCCAATACTTGAAAAAATCACCCTTTTGTCAATAGGTTCGCACAATTATTGGTGCGCCGTTTGAGAAAGTCTAAAGAAAATCTAGGTGTGCTAATTTTTCATAAGAAAATTGTGATATTCATGTGCACCCAACTGACCTTTATGTGCTGCATGTGAAAGGGATCCCACTTGGCTCTCATAACATGTGCTTGCCGACCTTCGTCCGCTTGATAAGAAATAAAAACTGCAGACGTTGCACTTTTAAAAAGCAATAGATTTGCAAAATATATATGCTTTCTGTATTGATTTACACTTATTTATTTATTTTAAGAGATCAAGGAAAACACTCTGGTCCACTTTCCTGAAAGGTAAAACTCGGGATCGAGGACGCGACCACCCAACCTTACGTGCCCCAATCGTTATAAAGCAACCACAACCCCCATGACATTTCTTAGTTGCTAAGTAAGAATAGATAAGGATGTGTTAATGTAAAGTCTTGATTGCATTTGACCGGCATTTGGAGGAGGTCAGATCAGGTGATACGTACCGCTCATCACTGTACAAAGAGTGGGGCCCACCGGAGAACCTGATGTCATCATGAAGACGAAGGCTATTGAAGGTGACAATTTCAAAAAAACAAAAAATTTCGTCTTTTGACATATCACCTGATCTGATCTTCCGAAAGGTGAAGAAAAATCCCACATTGGGCTGTTGTGGACCATTGAGGTCCAAGAGACAAGAGAAAAAACAAAGTCATCTAATTAATGCGGAAACTTGGAAGTTATTTTACCCTACTGCTCTGAAAAATACATGTTTGTTAACATTGATGAAACTTGAAAGCAGTGGCCATTTTTGGCAAAACAAACCCAAGAGATTCCAAACCTCATCTTTTCCACTGAAACTAGAAGACAAATTAATGAATTAAGAAAAAGTAGTTGGGAATATGGAAATTTTTAATTATTTGATTCCAAATTAAGGGCTAGAGACAATATAAGAGAGAGATTATTGTTAATATGATTATTTTTTTTTGACTTTTTGACCAATTAATTGGTTAGTCTAGAAGCCTGCATCACCTAACCAACTGGGATGATAAAATTCCTTTGAAAATATATAGGCTTTTAATATCCTCATTATGTTACCACCGAGGGGTCGCCCCTGTAGCCAGCTGGGCGCTTGTGAAGGTGTTCAGTTGAAGCCCCCAATCAAAACCCGTTGGCACCAAGTTTATTATTTTCATATGTTAAAGTGGACTCAAATATGATGTTTTATACTATTTTTAAGCAACTCTTAGTTTCGCACATATATATATATATATATATATATATATATATATATATAACAAATTAAGACTTTTTAGAACCGTCCTCTCTCTTTTTATGTCACGGGCTAAATTCGGCCTAGTGTCGCACTGGCATTCCTTGGCTTGCAAGAACAAAAATTTGGGCCTTGAAATTTAGCCCGTTGTGACACTATCTCTCAAAAACCAAACCAAGTTAAGGCTTGGCTGACCCACCCAGCCTCTAGCGAGTCCACTAGTTCAGGGACTGGCAGAGTAATTTGGCAATAAGCCAGCCCCAGTGTGTCATTTCCCAGCAAGTTGAAAAAAGAGCGGTATATCCGTCGGTATTCCCGATCAAAAATCTGCAACAGTATCCGTCAATCCTAACCGTCCATCCAATTGCGGTACTCGAATCCCAATCGTTGACTCTTCCAAAGGCCTCAGCCACGTGGTAGCGTACGCCCCCTCTACGGCTCGTACTGCGCGGGAAGGTACCGGATTGACGTCACGTCTACGTGTCAACTCCTTACCACGTGGCACAAGCGTACAGCGCCGTACGTGGGATTCATCTGTGGGAGGCAATAAATTCTTGATTTTTGGGCTCGAGACAAACGCGAAAGTGAAGAGCCGAGTCTGCAGAAGATCTCCCATTGAAGGCAAGGCTTTGAGAAACCTTTTTTAAGGTATTTTATTTTTATGAAGTTGGTTTTTGGATTTTGCTCATATCACATGGTTTTGTGAGTTTGTATCTGTTTGGTTTTTGACAAAACTAGTGTGTTTCCATCAAAAGGAAAACTTGGTTTCTTGAGCTTCTGGTCAAGGTATTCTTCTCTTTGTTGAATTGGGGTTCTCTTTATTTTCCATGTTTTGTGAACTGGGTTTTGTTCATGATCGTATTTTCTAAAATTGGTTTTCCTTTTTTTTGGGGAAAACTTTCTTTGTTTTTTTGATTTTATGAATTGCTTGCTAGTGTTGCATGGTGGTTTTGTATATGTGATTTTTTGTTTATTTGAGAGTTTGGTGTGTAAATTTCATGAGGAAGGGATGAAGATGGAGATGAAGAAAGCAGGAAGGAAGAGTAAGCAAATAGCAGAGGATCAGTTGGAGACTGTGGATCTTAGCGGATTAGCACTAGATTCCATACCAAACTCCCTCAACTTGGTTATGATCTGCAAGCTGGATCTTTCTAACAACAATTTGGAGGTGAAAAAAAAACTGAATCTCTCTCTCTCTCCACATAAGTTGAAAATATAAAATTTTTTGGTATAATTTTGGAACAGAGTATTCCAGAATCTCTGACAGCAAGGTTGCTCAATTTGGTGGTGTTGGATGTGCACTCAAACCAACTGAATACTCTACCAAATTCCATGGGGTGTTTATCCAAGCTGAAAATATTGAATGTTTCTGGGAATCTTCTGGAATCATTACCAAAAACCATAGAGAATTGCAGGTATTCTTTTCTCCCCCTCTCTTGGGATCGTCTCTTATTCTTATTCTTCTTCTCCTCCCAATATATACTTTTTTAAGAGTTGAGAATAAATCTCCAATAGATTTGTGAAAAATTATGCTTCATCCTATCTCTCAAGGTCGGTTGGAGAGATTGATGGTCTAGATTGATCTGAAAGAACACGACATATGCAACCATGAAATTAATAATGGAGACACCATATTTGTTGTTCCGCTAGGCTGCTTCGTGACCGGTGTGTTACCAGGTTGACTGGATGTCTTTTTTTTTTTTGAGAGAAAGGTTGATGGGATGTCATGAGTTCGAAACCTATGAGTACACATCCTTTTGCCGTGTGTGCTCCTTGGTGGGCAATCCAGACTTGGAGTTTTTAAACCAAAAACTTGGAGAGAAGCTGTTTTTTCCTTTTTGTTTTTAGATTTATTACTCGAAAAACCGTATTTGTGATCAAAGACTTGGTCGTGCTAACTCAGCCTACCATACCTACGGTTGTCATCTTAGAGGAATAAAACTCGAGGCTAGGACTCTTGCCCCCAAGGGCCTATGCTGACTGTTTTTCCCTGGTTATCCCAAAAGAAAAGAAAGACAAAAAAACTGTTGTTCCAAAGTATTGTTGTCCACTAAGAGCAATTGATTGCATATTCTCAGGGGCCTCGGTTTCAGTGTACCCACAAAGCATAGAAAATTGCCCACTCTTCTTATTATGAGAAATCAATGGTCGAGATCAAACAAGATTGCCGTTGGACTATAATCAGGCATATTAATGATGAGACCCCAAATGACCTCCATTAATGGAGATCTTTGTGCTCAATATATCTTCTTTTTTTTATGGCTAATTTATAGGTCTCTAGTAGACCATATTTTTAGGCTCTAACTTTTCCTGACCTCAACTATACCTGTAACTTTTTTTTGTGGGGTTTTATCAGGGCACTGGAAGAAATCAATGCCAACTTCAACAAGCTCACCAATCTACCAGACACCATAGGATTTGAGCTGGTGAACCTAAAGAAGCTCTCTGTGAACTCAAACAGGCTTGTGGCCCTTCCCTACTCCACCTCGCACCTCTCTGATCTTCGCGTGCTCGATGCCCGTCTCAACTGTCTTAGATCCTTACCAGAGGACCTGGAAAACCTCACCAATCTTGAGATTCTGAATGTGAGCCAGAACTTCCAGCACTTGGGTACACTTCCATACTCAATTGGGCTATTGGTCTCTTTGCAAGAGTTGGATGTCAGCTATAACAAGATCAAAGACCTGCCTGACTCAATTGGGTGTTTGAAGAATCTGAAGAAGCTATCTGTTGAGGGGAACCCTTTAGTTAGTCCTCCCATGGAAGTGGTAGAACAGAGCCTGGAGGCGGTAAAGGAGTACCTCTGTGGGAGGATGAATGGTAGCATTGTGACAGGATCTAAGAAGAGGTCATGGTTTAGGAAAATTGTCAAGTTTAGCACCTTCAGTGGGACTATGATCAGCAAGATGGATTCAGGGGAGCATGGATTCTCACTCTCGGATTACAGATCAATTGATGGGCTCGCGACACCGAGGCACGTAAGCATGTTTTCACCTCGCAGGATTTTTTCGCCAAGGCACTCATTTTCAATCTTCTCACCCAAGAATTCGCCGACACACAGAGTCTAAAACCAAGTGTTGTTTTGCCTTTTTTTTTCTTAGTTTGTGCGTGGTGGGTGTCTCTGTAAATTCTTATGCTAAAAGATTTACTTTATAGTGCAGTTGTGTATTTTTCTGTGGATGTATAAGCTTGTAAATATCAATTCAGTGCCTATCAAAAAACTTATCAGTTTACTGATAAGCTATTATTATATCAATTTCTATTTCGCAGAGAGAGAGAGAGAGAGAGAGAGAGAGAGAGAGAGAGAGAGAGAGTTGGTTGGGGTTGGAGGGCATTATTAGCGTTTCTAATCATGTTCAATTTAAGCAATAACCTGTCTTGCCGGTTTGTCTCTTCACGTTGAACAGGTTTAATTTTCAAGTAGCTGCAATGCATATAGCAGGAATTTTGAAAGACTTACGTCAGTACTACGCAAATAACAACTTAAATGCAATAAAGCGGGTGCCTTTAACTGGTGGGCTCCAAAAGGGCTTAGGTGTCAGTGATCTCACCCGGTGTTTACCTTACAGGGAGAGTTCCTCGTCACATAAAAAAAAGATTTTTTTTTTCAAAGGCAAACTGGGGTTAGGCAGAGCTTACCAGTTGATACAACTATACCATTGGGTTTTGAACCTGCAACGTCCCAGCACAAAAGCTCACGTGCACTAGCTTCTTCTACCAGACAAGGGAAGCCTGTCGTTTACCCCACCACGGGGTCTACCTCATTGCGAAGCGAGCCTGTTAAGTGACCCAGTTCTTTGTAAGGATTCTTTGTCATAAAAAACACTTGGAGATGTCAAATCACCTTTAAAAAACACTAAAAATAAAGTGACTGAAGAATCCGGTTCTGTCCCATTTGTCTGGAGGCACATGGGGACAGGCTAGTAGGTGCAAAATTGGCAGATTCCCTTGGTTAAACTAGAACTCGGATGTCCAGATACAGATGGGAATAGAAGAGAATTGAGGCCAGTCCCTCTCCCCTGCTCTCGAATTACCCATGAGCACTTTTAGCATATGGGATAGGGCCTGATAGGTGTGGATTTGGCAACTCCGATCTTGCTTCAAATGGATTCCAGAACGCTAGGTATGAGGAATAGTTGGAACCAAGCCTCCCCTTTGTTTATTTTAACATCCAACGAGCTCGTACGGATATTGATCAAAATCACACTCTATGACTTGTCCAATCCTCTCTCAGTTGATTGACAATATGGTTCTCTGAACACGGATAGACTAGAGGCAATGAGAGGGTGGTGTATGTTCTCCCCTGATGATTCATTGAATCCCACGTCTGTGTTTGGGGGTCTGAATGAGCACCACGTATACAAGCACACGGGGCTCGTATTCTTGTGTATGTTGACGTCACTTAGCATTGGAGTCTGGTGTGGTTGCAAAAACTTAACTATCCTTTCTTGCTATTCTTCTCATAAAGCGACAGTTTGAGAAAATGACAAAATGCCTTTCATTCAAAAAAGAAAAAACAAACAATTTAAAAAAGGACAAACATGTCTTCCATCTAGAAAGTCGAGGATGATGTTGACTCTTCAAAGTCTACACAACGAAACAAACCTTAATCGTTTCGCCGATGATGGTGATCCGACGAAACGATGGTGAGCCGACGAT